>NC_091253.1:46196060-46499090 GCF_042477335.2 Ovis canadensis | reverse complement strand
TAAGCCATCAGGAAAGCCCAAATAAGAAAAACTTTGTTTTCCTTCTGGAAGTGGAAGAATTCCAGTTGGAAGAAAACTTGCTCTGACAGGTATCATGACCAACACTGATCTTTGCTGCCTAGGCTTCCACTTGACTTATTATTAGTGTATGGGTTTTTTGGCTGCACTGGGTCTTTGTGGTGGTACTTGGGCTTTTCTCTAGTTTTCGCATAGAGGGGCTTCTCGTCGCAGAGTAAGGGCTCTAGAGTGCATGGGCTCCATAGTTGTGGCTCGTGGGCTTAGTAGCTCCGAGACATGTAAGATCTTAGTTCCCTGACCAGGGATCCAACCTGCGTCCCCTGCCTTGGAAGGCAGATTCGTGACCACTGGACCACCAGGGAAGTCCCTTGACTTATTTTATTTCTTCTATGTGTCCTCCTGCCCCATTTGGGCCAGAGTTCTTTGGGACAGAACCCACATCTCGTGCCCCATGTCAGGGCTGCAGAGTGCCTTACCGTCACTGCCACGGGAGTGAAGTTCAGCTGTGTGACTCCCTGCAGCCCTGCTGTTCCTCAAGCCCACATGGCCGTTGTCATCTGACCTTGAGGTGATCACCGACCTTCCCACTCATGCCTCACCTCTTCCAGGCAGAGCAGACCAAGATCATGTAAAACAAGAACTCTGAAATGGTTTGTCTCTGCCGGTATTCATGTTATGAGGAAATCTTCCTGTAATGCCATTTTAAAACTTTACACTGTATTATAGTATCATTTGTCTTTTCAGATTACTGTGCAAGTAAATTTGCAGCCAATGGATTTGCTGAATCAATATTTTTAGAATCACTTGCCAAGGGACAGAACGGGATCAAAACCACTATCGTGTGTCCATTTTTTATAAAAACCGGAATGTTTGACGGATGTACTACTGGGTAAGCATATCGTTTGATTTCAGAGGAACTGTATTTTGAAAAATGATTGACCATCGATTTTATTTTGTTCTGGCTAAAGTTATTTAAAAAGACTTTTCTAGCATTCAGCCTGCTTTATAAATGGTTTTAGAATTTATTTCCTTAGATGTGTTAGTGATTAAGACACTGGGTTTAATAGTGACAGTTTATCAAGGCTTGGAGAAGGAAACAGCAACCCATTCCAGTATTCTTGCCTGGGAAATGTCATGGAAAGAGCAGCCTGGTGGGCTGCAGTCCATGGGGTCGAAAAGAGTCAGACACAACCAAGCATGAGCACAGCACACAAACATCAAGGCTATATCCACGTTTTCAAGGCTGGCCTCAATCTGCTCCCCCATCTCCTTGGCACTCCTGTCACACACCCCCTTTCTGCCACCAGCTCCATCCTGCTCTCATCCCTGATTCCACAGAAGAACAAGAAGTTGTTGAAGGGGCATAAATATACAGTCTGCACTCATCAGATGACAGGCAGTTACTTTCAAAGATGCGCTTTGCAACATTTAGGCCATTTGTTTAATTTGGTTTCACATATGTGCCTATTATAACATCATTGTATTAATTAGAATCCCTGATTTTCACTTCAAATTCTAGTTATATTATTACTCACCATATTGATAATAAGAGAGCAAGCACAGAAAAATATCAAATCTGGAAGGAAAAGAAGCCAATAAATGATAATGTCTTGTGTGTGCATGCTTGCTAAGTCACTTCAGTCGTGTCCAACTCTTTGCGACCCTATGGACCGTAGCCTGCCAGGCTCCTCTGTCCCTGGGATTCTCCAGGCAAGAATACTGGAGTGGGTTGCCATTTCCTTCTCCAGGGGATCTTCTCGACCCAGGGATGGAACCTGTGTCTTTTATGTCTCCTGCACTGGCAGGCAGGTTCAATACCACTAGCTCCACCTGGGAAGCTCACAACAGTTTTATTGTAATTTTTAAGAATTGCTTTCTCTAATTTCTTTATTTTTTTTAACCCTCTCCCACCTCCCCCAGCTGTCCTTCTCTCTTACCGATTCTGGAGCCAGAATATGCAGTCAGGAAGATAGTAGATGCTATCCTGCAAGAAAACATGTACCTGTATATGCCCAAGTTTATATACTTCATGGTGATTTTAAAAAGGTAATGTTTCTGCTCCTATTAATTCTCAACATGCCAGTCCAGTCAACAGCTTACTCCAGAGCCAACAGAGAGGAGCCATTTAAAAGATAACTGGCGGTGGGGTGGAGGGGGCGGGGAGATAACAGTTTTTTATATATTTATATATTCTATATTTATATTTTTGTTTTCGTCTGTGCTGGGTCTTCACTGCTGTGTGGGCGTTTCTCTAGTTGCAGCGAGTGGGGACTACTCTGTAGTTGGGGAGAGCAGGTTCCCCACTGCAGCGGCTTTTCCTGTTGTGGAGCAAGGGCTCTAGGATGCATCCTGATTTAAGCGTCAGGATGGCCACATGGAGAAGATAATATTTGACCAGAGACCTGAACCTGGGAAGGGCAGGAACCCCCTGGATATCTCAGGATGCCCCCAGAGGGACCATGAGCCCAGGGCCCTTTTCTTGTCCCCACTCCTAGGACAAGTCTCCGGTTGGCTGACTGTGCCCTTCCTCGTCCTGCGGTGTGAACGTCATGATGGACAGGAACAAAGTGTCAGGAGGGGCGACCGGGATGGAGAAGATGGACAGTCTTAGTTGGGTCTTGCCAAAGCTCTGAGGGGCTATTGCGTGGACTTCTCTCTGTTGTCCAGGAAAGAGGGCAATGACCTGTTTGGACAGTGGGAGGAACTGAGTGTTGAGAGCCCAGTTGCACTGTGAGCAACAGGGCGAGTTTGCAAGGCAGGATCAAGACTCCTCAAGGCTGCACGCTTCCTGTCCATCATTACAGAATGTAGTCAGGCCTTGAGACTGACACAGAAGTGAGTGAATAATGTAAATAAAGCAAAGAGAAACACAGAGATCTTGGGCCAGTGTCCTCCCACATGGTGGACGAGCCCTAAGTGACCTCAAGACAGGGACGTTCAGGTGGGCGTGAGTGACTGATGTCTTCTGCAGCAAGTCAATGGCCCTGCTTTTCAGTGGAACTCATAAAGATGTCCCATGAATGATAACCAAGATGTTCCCTCTTGTGTTCTCTTTAGCTTCTTGCCCTTCAAGCTGGGGCTGCTTTTGGGTGAGTACTTGGGGGCCTTTAATGTAATGGATGGCTTCACTGGCACCAGGAAGAAAAACTGAAGACCAATTCTGTGGCTGACATCCCCGGATACCCACAGTTACACGACATCTGTTTCAATGAAGAAGTGTCTTTGTTGACAGAATGTACCTGGAGACCACAAGCACCAGTCTGCTGTCTGGACTAGTATTTGCAACCAGTGCCTCTGAAAATAATGTTGCGCTCTGTTTTTCTGTTGAGTTTTTTAAATTAAAAAAAAAAAGTCCATGTTTGGTGTTTGCTTGCAACTGCTGTGGAAGTGATTGTTGCTGTTGTTTTAGTTACTAAATCACATCCGACCTTTTGTGACCCCATGTGTGGAAGTGAGATAATCCTCTCTCTCTTGTGAATTGCTCATCATTTTGGTCAGGGTCTGTGGCTGAACATGCACTGGACATGGGAAGTGAGGGCTGAGAAGAAGCCTGGGTGCATGCGGAGGTGGGGTGTCCTAAGGACGCAGAGCTCGTTCCCCATCACCTTGTTCTCAGACTTGGCCTTGTTGAAACTGTGCCATCTGGCATGGAAAGGTCAACCTCCCACATTCTTCTCCCTACACAGATGCTCGTCCTCCTCCCCACAAAGATGCTTGTTTCTATAGCCCTGGGTACTCAGACAGCAAGTGCCAGACCTGCTGAAGGTTCCCCAGGGGCACCATGTCAGGGAGCTTTCCTGCACATTCCTGCATAATCAAGGGCCAGTGATACTGGCGTGCCTGCTAAGTCACTTCACTTGTGTCCAACTCTTTTGCGACCCCATGGACTGTAGCCTACCAGGCTCCTCTGTCTATGGGATTCTCCAGGCAAAATACTGGAGTAGGATTGTCATGCCCTCCTCCAGGGGACCTTCCCAACCCAGGGATCGAACCTGTATCTCTTACATCTCCTGCACTGGCAGGCAGGCTCTTTACCACTGGCGCCATCTGGGAAGCCTCAGTGATCCTGGACCAAACTTTAAATAGGATCTCGTTGCTTTCTTAGAAGATACCAAAGAGCGGTTGCTTATGATCCTGAAGAAATGACCTTCTCCAGAGTTAGATAAACTGTTCCCTATTAAACCAGAAACCATTCCTGTGGGTAATTTCAAGTATTTCATTTAGTAGTTCAAACTGGGTATCTCATAAGGTACTTTTTTTTAACAGAAGGAACAAATTTATCCATTTATATTCATCAGGGCTGCCTTCATTTCATTTGTATTGCATGCTTAGGGTTTAATCGACTGGCCAACTCTTTTCACGCTCTGGAGATTAACTAGAAAAGCAAGATTAAAAGAAAAATGTTAATTACCATAGTCCCAGAGCTCCTTCCCCGGGTGGGTGGAAGCACCTGCCTTGTGAGAGAAACAGCAGCCTTTGTCCCCTATCTCTGTCACTGGAGAGTGGGGAGGGGGGATGAGCACCTTGGGAGTCTCTGTGAGAGTCATTTCTGGGGTGAGATGCTCTTAGAGGGACGGCCATCTCAGGAAATGCGGCATCTAGAATCCATTATGGACTGATTGCTCCTGAGCTGCCTGTAGGATTCTGACAACTCTGCCCCTGTATTTCCTTTCCCTTCAGAAAGTCTTTTTTTTAAGAAACAAAAAACAAAAAACCTTGTTTTTCATAAAATTAGCTCACAAAGACATTTGAAAATATGTTTTCTTTTTGCAAAAATGGGTGATTATTTTCAGTATTCCAAAGCAACTGTATCTTCCTTGTTTAAAATACTTTGGGCTTCCCAGGAGGCACTAGTGGTAAAAAAAAAAATCCACCTGCCAATGCAGGAGATGCAAGAGATGTGGATTCAATCCCTGGGTCAGGAAGATCCCCTGGAGAAAGAAATGGCAACCCACTCCAGTATTCTTGCCTGGGAAATCCCATGGATAGAGGAGCCTGACGGGCTAGAGCCCATGGGGTTGCAAAGAGCTGGACCCAACATCACACATACACATATGTCAGTGATTATATAAACTGCAGAAGTGCTGGGCTAAAATATTTTGTTTTTTACTGTGGTTTTTTTTTTTTTTTTGGAGAAGAAGGAAATTCTTCAACAAAGTAAGGATTTTGAAAAAATATAGGCCTTAACAATATAGGCATTATGTATTTTTTTAAAGCTTATTTTATGATCATAAAAACAATAGCTCATATTTGTTGTGCCTGGCACAAAGCTTTCCACTTTACACACATGATTTCATTAAATGAGAATCATAATGGTATCTAACAGATGCTGAAGAAGAAACGGCATTTATTTCACAAGGGTGACATCCTCCTCAACCAGGGACCTGCATTCAGAGGATCAAAGACCCACTTACATCGACCAACTCCTGTGCCAAATCCTTGGCTAACAAGGTTAATTAAGAGTGAGGCACACTATTGCTCCCATATTACAATTCCAAACACGTAGATTCTAGGGGCCTGTCTCTTTAACTAAAGAATAAAGAAGAGACTCTAAGGGGATTTTGTAGAACAAGGGTCTGAGGCATAGTGGACACCCACCACCTCATAACTGCATTAACAGCAATTATTTCTAATTGGAGTGCATCTTGGCTGGACAACTACAGAGGCCCAAAATTCAGTTGCGGTTTTATAGTACCCGTACAATTGTCTAAATGAATTTGGATCTACTCGAAGCACTCAGAGGGGAAGAGGCCACATGTAAATTAGAGAATTCCAGGGGGTGATAAATACCAAGGTGAATTAACACCACCGGGGAACAAGCATCCTCAGAGAGTGTTTCCTGGCAGTTTCCATCTGAAATTTAATCCTAATGAAGCTATGATCAAGAGCCCAACACCCAAAGAGGCCTCAAGACTCAAAAGGGAGACAAGAGCTGCCCCCAGGAATGGGCACCCTGCCCTCCAGATTGCATCACCTCACATCCTGCAGTCAGCATACCGCTCAAGAATGAGGAAGAACCCTTGATCTTGGAAGAAGTTTGGCTGGGGAAGATATGTACGACCATGGTTTTGTGACAGCTTTTTGGCTTATTTTTTTATTATTATTATTTTAATGTTTACCTTTATTTTTTATTTGTTTGGCTGTGGTGGATCTCTAGTTGGGACATGTGAGATCTAGTTCCCTGACCAAGAATCAAACTCCAGCCCCCTGCACTGGGAGCATGGAGTCTTAGCCAATGGACCACCAGGGAAGCCCCTGGCTTGGTTTTTACGTTGTGATGCTGTAATAGTCAGCTCAGATTGGCCCACCATGACAAAACAGCAGAGACTGAAGGGCTTAAATATCAGACATTTATTTTCTCACAGTTCTGGAGGCTGCAAGTCCAAGATTAAGGTGCCGGTGGGTTCAGTTTCTGGTGAAGGCTCTTCCTGGCATGCAGTCAGCCCTCTTCTCACTGTCCTCACATGGCCTTCCCCTGTGTGTGACCACTGAGAGAGAGAGGCCATGCTCTTGCTATAAGGGCACTAATGCTATCATGAGGGCCCCACCCTCATAACCTAATTGCTCCTACTTACTTCCCCAAGGCTTCATCTCCACATATCATCACACTAGGAATTAGGGTTAACAACACCACGTGCTATCAGCCAGAGTTAGTCAAATGATTGAACTAGCCTGCAATGGAGGCTGAGTGTGGTCCCTGACTTGCACTGCATGAGCCAGCTAAACATCAGGGGTTATAGCACTATGGAAAAAGATAAAGACACCTGTTGATGTCAACTTACAGCTCTGTCACAGTCTGCTTCCTCAGATGGCTATGTATCCTCTTCTCAAATAGAAACCACAGACCCACTCTGCCTTCAAGACCTTCCCACTCTGCATCTCAGGCAAAGTCCAGGACATCTGGACCAGGGCAGCACTCTGCATCAGGTCCAGAAAAGGCTCTTCTCAGTCTGATGACCAAGAAGGTAAAAGGTGATATTTGCTGCCATGCTGGATTCGATGGTCTAGAAGACAGGCTTTAATGGAAGCTGCTGGGGAAAGGCTTAGGACCACAGTCTTATTTCTGCTAAGGCTACTGTCTGGAATCCACACTTCCCAGGACTTCTCATCAGCCACAGAGGGTGCTGGTTGCTTCAACCATTCCAGGCTCTACTCTGCAGGTAGAGAGGGCCTCCTGGAACAGACTTTCATCCTCTTAAACCTCCACTTGCACATTGGTGCTCTCCAGTCTTAAATTCCAGAAGACTCTGCTGAAAGCAGCAGAAACATCCAAGTTGCAGCAAAGTTATGAATTTGTCTTAGCTTTCCCCCTTATACTGCAGTCTCCCTTAGTGGGTGACAGAGCTTTCAAGGTAGAGCAAGGTCAATGTGAATCCATTGTTCCCATATGCCAAACAAGGATCACCAGATTTCTAGTCCATGAGATTATGAGCCCTTGCCACCTCCCACATGAGAACTTGAACTTACATCACATATTTTCATCTCTGCCATACACAGCATTGCTCAACATGGTATTGAGTTATTGTTTGCTGTTCAGCTGCTAAGTCATGTCCAACTCTTTGTGACTCCATGGACTGCAGCACACCAGGTTTCCCTGTCCTTCAGTCTTCCCCAGAGTTTGCTCAAATTTATGTCCATTGAGTCGGTGATGCTATTCACCCATCTCATTCTCTGTGGTCCTCTTCTCTTCTTGCCCTCAATCTTTCCCAGCATCAGGGTCTTTTCCAATGAGTTGGGTCTTCTCCAATAAGTCGGCTGTTTGCATTGTGGACAAAGTGTTAGAGCTTCAGTTTCAGCATCAGTCCTTCCAATGAATATTCAGGGTTTATTTCCTTTACAATTGACTGGTTTGATCTCCCTACTGTCCAAGAGACTCTCAAGAGTCTTCTCCAGCACTAAAATTAAAAAGCATCAGTTCTTCTGCCCTCAGTCTTCTTTATGGTCCAACTCTCACATCTGTACATGACTACCAGAAAAACCATAGCTTTCACTAGACAGACATTTGTCAGCAAAGTGATGCCTCTGCTTTTTAATATGCTGTCTAGGTTTGTCATAGATTTTCCTCCAAGGAGCAAGGTATTGAGTTATAGATTAGTTTAAAAACAAGGTTCAGTGACCCAGGGATTCAACCCACATCTCCTACATCTCCTGCATTGGCAGGTGGGTTCTTTACCTCTAGTACCCCGTGGGAAGCCCACTGGAGTGGGTAGCCATTCCTTTCTCCAGGGGATCTTCCCAAAACCAGGGATCAAGCTCGGGTCTCCTGCATTGCAGGCATATTCTTTACCATCTGAGCCACCAGGGAAGCCTATCAGTGGGTTTAGATAATTCTAAAGTTTGAAAACAAAACTTCTTTGTAAGTCGATTGTTAAATTTTTAGGACTTCAATTTTCACATTTATTTCCTAGATGCTTTATGAGAAAAAAAAATTAAGGGTGATAGTAAGACAATGAATATAACTCAAAAGATTATGTATAACAAATAAATTACAAAAAAATTAAAATAAGGTTAGCTGTGACTGTAAATAACAGAGAATTAGGAACTATAAGCAGAGAAGGCAATGGCACCCCACTCCAATACTCTTGCCTGGAAAATCCCATGGATGGAGGAGTCTGGTAGGCTGCAGTCCATGGGATCACAAAGAGTCGGACATGACTGAGCGACTTCAATTTCACTTTTCACTTTTCACTTTCATGCATTGGAGAAGGAAATGACAACCCACTCCAGTGTTCTTGCCTGGAGAATCCCAGGGACGAGGGAGCCTGGTGGGCTGCCATCTATGGGGCTGCACAGAGTTGGACACGACTGAAGTGACTTAGCAGCAGCAGTAGCAGCAGCAGGAACTATAAGTGTATTCTGTCATGGGAAAGTCTGAAGGTGAGTGGAGCATGCCTTCCATGTGGGCTCTGCTCTATGAAGTTCCAGTGACCTGGGCCACAGACAGCTCCTCACTTGGTCATGCCCATAGTGTGGCAACAGCATCTCCAGCAAGAAGGCAGCTGTCATAGACCCCTCCAGGCAGCAGATGTAGGAAGGAATAAGGATGAAAAAGACACAGGCACAATTTGCCTTTTAAGAATATTTCTAGAAACAGCCACACAACACACTCTTCAAACATTATTAGCCAGATGCAAGTGAGACTGAGAATTGCTGCTTTTATTATAGCAGCCATGATTCCATTTAATAACTGCAGAAATTTCTAAACATGGGAAACTGGACCTCAGTGATCTCGGCCACAGGCTTTCTCAGATCATAGATGGGCACTCAAATCAGTTGAGTTGTGCAACTTACATCAAGTGATGTGAGCTTTCTGAAACCCTTTTGCAATGCTGCAAATGACTGTAATTCCTCAAGTGTAATTCCTCATAAAGAGCCTCTTGATAAAAGTGAAAGAGGAGAGTGAAAAAGTTGGCTTAAAACTCAACATTCAGAAAACTAAGATCACGGAATCCCATCCCATCACTTCATGGCAAATAGGTGGGGAAACAGTGGAAACAGTGAGAGACTTTATTTTGGGGGGCTCCAAAATCACTGCAGATGGTGACTGCAGCCATGAAATTAAAAGATGCTTGCTCCTTGGAAGAAAAGCTATGACCAAACTAGACAGCCTGGTAAAAAGCAGTTACTTTACCAACAAAGGTCCGTCTAGTCAAGGCTATGATTTTTCCAATAGTCATGTATGGATGTGAGAGTTGGACTACAAAGAAAGCTGAGCACTGAAGAATTGATGCTTTTGAACTGCGGTGTTGGAGAAGACTCTTGAGAGTCCCTTGGATTACAAGGAGATCCAACCAGTCAATTCTAAAGGAAATCAGTCCTGAATATTCATTGGAAGGACTGATGCTGAAGCTGAAACTTCAATACTTTGGCCACCTGATGCAAAGAACTGACTCATTGGAAAGACCCTGATGCTGGAAAAGATTTAAGGTGGGAGGAGAAGGGGACAATAGAGGATGAAACGGTTGGATGGCATCACCAACTCAATGGACATGAGTTTGAGTAAATTCTGGGAGATAGTGGAGGACAGGGAAGCCTGGTGTGCCACAGTCCATGGGGTCACGAGGAGTCATATATCACTGAGTGACTGAACTGAACTGAATTCCTCATAAGGAGTAAATAAGCTGACAGTTATAAAATGCCCGACGTATGGTTTGGTACCTACTAATGCTCAATACTCCAGAATCCCGTGGACAAAGGAGCCTGGCAGGCTACAGTTCACAGGATTGCAAAGAGTCGGACACAACTGAGTGATGAACACACCCACACACAATGCCCAATACACACCAGATTTTTACTGTGTCCTCTATGTTAATCCCAAACACCTAATTTATTGCCTTCAGTTTTCTGATGGGTCAAAGAAAAGTAATTTGTTTTTGGTTTATCCAGATTTTGTTGTTTAAGATTGGAATGGTGACTTCATGTCAGAGATGAAACCTGATGTTTAGAAGATGAAATCTGAAACCAGAAGTTGGCCGTCTATCAGCTAGTTCTGCATGCTTATGTTTAACACGGTTTTTCAAACTATAAAGATCCCTATCATCCTCAGCTTTGTGACTTCTACCAGAAGTTCAAGGTATCAAGAAAATGTTCCACTTGAGAGCCTGTAACTGGGGTGTCTCTGGCAGTTCACTGGTAAAGAATCTACCTGCCAGTGCAGGAAACACTGGTTTGATCCCTGATCCAGGAAGATCCCACATGTTGTGGGGCAACTAAGCCCATGTGCCACCAACTGTTGAGCCTGTTACTGAGCCCATGGGCCACAACCACTGAAGGCCATGTGCCCTAGAGCCTGTGCTCCACAACAAGAGAAACCACTGTGATGAAAAGCCACATAACACAATTAGAGAGTAGCCCCGCTCACCACTACTGAAAAAGGTCTGTGCAGCAAGGCAGACTCAGCACAGCCGAAAATAAATAAATAAATGATTTTTTTTTTTTAAGAAAGAGCCTATAGCATACATTTGCACACCTAATACATTTTGTACACATAGTACTTTGAAAGTGAAACAACATGGACATTCAGGACATATTTTTGAAAGGAAGACAGGAAGAGATAGAGAGAAGTTAGAAAGGAGAAAGTCAGGAGGAAAGAGAGAACAAATAGGAACCATAAGATAGTCAAGATCCAAATTTATCCAAAATTATATCAATATAAGTGACCTACATAGAGTATAGTGAGCAGCAACATGAGTAAAAACATCAAAGTAGAACATTATGTTGTCTTTGTGTGTGTGTGTGTACTCCAAAAGATAGCAAATTCTTTTAGATTACAAAGAATTAAAAGAATATTCTATACCTAAATGTCCACTGACAGGAGGAATGGATTAAAAAAATGTGGTACATATATACAATGGAATATTACTAAGCCATAAAAATGAATGAAATAATGCCATTTGCACCATCATGGATGGACCTAGAGAGTTTTATACTGAGGGAAGTAAGTCAGACAGAAAAGGAGAACTATCACCCTATATCCTTCATATGTGAAATCTAAAAAGAAATGATACAAATGAACTTACAAAACAGAAAGAGTCTCACAGATTTAGAAAACAAGCTAATGGTTGCTGCAGGGAAGGGAGAGTTAGGGAGTTTGGGGAAGGTTGGGAACATGCTGCTATATTCAAAACAGATAACCAACAAGGACCTACTGTATAGCACAGGGAACTCTACTCAATATTATGTGGCAGCCTGGATGAGACAGGGGTTGGGGGGAGAGCAGATAAAGGTGTATGTGTGGCTGAGTCCCTTTGCTGTTCACCTGAAACTATCACAACATTGTTAATCACGTATACTCCAATACAAAGTAAAAAGTTAAACGTTTGAAAAAGAATATTCTGTAGAAATCCATAGCTGTAAATAATCCTACTTTCTGCAGTGAAATACTAAAATACCCTTAACATATAGGTTTTAGAATGTCGTTGCAGCCATTCTGACTGGCATGAGATGGTACCTCATTGTGGTTTTGATTTGCATTTCTCTGATAATGAGTGATGTTGAGCATCTTTTCATGTGTTTGTTAGCCATCTGCATGTTTTCTTTGGAGAAATATCTGTTTAGTTCTTTGGCCCATTTTTTGATTGGGTCATTTATTTTTCTGGAATTGAGCTGCAGGAGTTGCTTGTATATTTTTGAGATTAATTCTTTGGCTGCTATCCAAAAGTCTACAAGCAATAAACGCTGGAGAGGGTGTGGAGAAAAGGGAATCTTCTTACACTGTTGGTGGGAATGCAAACTAGTATAGCCACTATGGAGAACAGTGTGGAAATTCCTTAACAAACTGGAAATAGAACTGCCATACGACCCAGCAATCCCACTGCTGGACATACACACTGAGGAAACAAGAATTGAAAGAGATACGTGTACCCCAATGTTCATCGCAGCACTGTTTATAATAGCCAGGACATGGAAGCAACCTAGCTGTCCATCAGCAGACGAATGTATAAGAAAGCTGTGGTACATATACACAATGGAGTATTACTCAGCCATTAAAAAGAATACATTTGATTCAGTTCTAATGAGGTGGATGAAACTGGAGCCTATTATACAAAGTGAAGTAAGCCAGAAAGAAAAATACCCATACAGTATATTAACGCATATATATAGAATTTAGAAAGATGGTAATGAGATGGTATGCGAGACAGCAAAAGAGACACAGATGTATAGAACAGTCTTTTGGACTCTGCGGGAGAGGGAGAGGGTGGGATGATTTGGGAGAATGGCATTGAAACATGTATAATATCATATGTGAAATGAATCACCAGTCCAGGTTCGATACATCATACAGGATGCTCGGGGCTGGTGCACTGGGATGACCCAGAGGGATGGGATGGGGAGGGAGGTGGGAGGGGGGTTCAGGATGGGGAACACGTGTACACCCGTGGCAGATTCATATTGATGTATGGCAAAACCAATACAATATTGTAAAGTAATTAGCCTCTAATTAAAATAAATAAATTTATATTTTTAAAATGTCATTGCAAATGTGTTATAAAGAATTTCAAGTGGTACCAGACACATTGCTACAACCTTTAGAAGTTTAACATATACACACAACTATATATAAAATAAATAGCCAACAAGGACCTAGTGTATAGCACAGGGAACTATACTGAATATTTTGTAATACCTATAAAGGAAAAGAATCTTAAAAAAGAAACAATATAGGTAGTTATAGATATGCCTCCCTTATGGCTCAGATAATAAAGAATCTGCCTGCAATTCAGGAGATGTGGGTTCAGTGCCTGGGTCAGGAAGGTCTCCTGGAGAAGAAAATGGCAATCCACTCCAGTATTCTTGCCTGGGAATCCCATGGACAGAGGACCCTGGTGGGCTGTAGTCCATGGAGTTGCAAAGAGTCAGACATGACCAAGCAACTAAACAATGGTGATGAACTAGCATGACAACAAGAAACCTTTGAAAACTAAAATCTTAAAGACCTCCCCACACTTCAATGGGCTTTTTCTCCAGGAATCCCAGCAGGTTCTCAGAGTAAAGGTCTGAGAAAGATCCCTTCCTGGCTCTGGGAAGAAGGATCATTGGGAAAGACCCTCACACCAAAAGCCTATTTACTCCCATTCCCAGAACCCAATAAAACATGTTTGGCTTTCAACCAAAAATTGCAAAGCATGCTTTTTGAAAAAACACAGTCTGAAGAGACATAGTAATTACTAAAACCAGACTGACATATGACACAGATATTCACATTACCAGGCGAGAAATTTACAATAAATAGATTACTATGTTAAGGGCTCTCATGGAAATAGTAGATAACATGCACAAATAGGTAATTGTGATACTGTGATTTGTATTAAGACATACAAATTCCTCTTCCCCAGTGCTGGCACAGAGTTCCTAAAACTCTCGCAACTCCTAAGTGATGAGTGATAAAGAGAAAATGGGTGTCCTAGTACTCACCTGATAAGTCCCTTTCACTCACACCTGAGTTTAGATTAATGGGGAGACTTTTGGAAAGTCCCCAAGGGTCCAGGCTGGTTGCCAGGGGAACCAATTATGATTACAGGGTTGGAACTTTCAACCTCTGGGAAGGGAAGAGTGGCTGGAGGCGGAATCAATGCCTATGTAATACTATCATGCCTGTGTAATGAAGTTTCTGTAAAACCTGAAGGACAGGCTTCAGAAAGTGTCCCTGTTGGTGAATGCTTTCCATGGCTGGAAGATGGGCACTCCCAGTCCCAAGGGCACAGAAGCTCCTGTACTCAGAAGCTTTCCCACCTCTACTCAATTCATCTCTTCTTCTGGCTCTTCATCTGTGACCTTTATAACATCCTTTATAATAAACTTAAATGTGTAAGTGTTTCCCTGACTTCTGTAGGGCTTCTCTGGTGGCTCAGATGGTAAAGAATCTGCCTGCAATGTAGTAGAACCAGGTTCAATCCCTGGGTCGGGAAGATCCTCTGGAGAAGAAAATGGCAACCCACTCCAGTATTCTTGCCTGGAGAATCCCTGGGACAGAGGAGCCTGGCGGGCTACAGGCCATGGGGTCACAAAAGAGTCAAACACAACTGCACAACTAACACTATCACTTCACTTTCACTTTATAATAAACTCATAAATGTAAGTCAATGTTTCTCTGACTTCTGTGAACCATTCCAGCAAATTAATCAAACTGAAAAAAGGAGGCATGGGAACTTCCTATTTCAAGCCAAGAGGTCAGAAACACTGGTGACAACCTGTGCTTACAACTGGCATCTGAAGCGGGGTCAAGTAATCTGATGTGGACCCAGGACCAAGAACCACTGGTAGCATTTAGGGTTGAGCTGTTCGGAAAAGTACCCTCACATCTATGATGTGTTTCATCTCCATTCCTCTACCCACAACCCTCCTCACCTAGATGGACCTGCGCCCAGATGTCTGCTGAACCAATTCCTCTTTATCCCTCAGGACTAGCTGTAGGTACTGCTGACAATCCCCTGCAGCGTCCCCACACTCCCTCCCACAGGATGGATTTGGTCCATTCTCTCTGGGCTCCTATAACGTCAAGTACATGTCTCTACTATTGTAGTAAGTTATGTAGTACATAATATTATAATAATTCTGTCTCCTCCAAATAAGTTTTGGTGCTCAGTCGCTCAGTCATATCTGATTCTGCGAGCCCATGGATTATAGCCTCCTAGGTTCCTCTGTCCATGGGATTCTCCAGGCAAGAATACTGGAGTGGGTTGCCATTTCTTCCTCCAGAGAATCTTCCCGACCCAGGGATCAAACCTGCGTCTCTTATGTCTCCTGCATTGGCAGGTGCGTTCTTTATCACTAGTGTTACCTAGAAAGTCCAAATACGTTTTGAGCTAAAGGCAAAGCCCATAAGCCATACATCTTGCATCCTTCTGAACTTAGCAGTATCTGGCATATCTTTGTTGTTTTGTTTAGTCACTAAGTCATATCCAACTCTTTTTCGATACCATAGACTGTAGCCCACCGGGCTCCTCTAGCGATGGAATTTCTTAGCAAGAATACTGGAGTGGGTTGCCCTTTCCTTCTCCAGGGGATCTTCCCAACCCAGGGATCACACCTGTGTCATCTTCTGTATTGGCAGGCAGATTCTTTACTGCTGAGCCACCAGGAAAGCCCCTTCTATCATATAGTAGGTACTGACTGAATGATTGTGGATTGAATAAACAAATGAATGGAAAAAATGAAGGGATTGATCTTTTTGATAAAATAGTAGGTGAGTCATCTGTCTAGACTAAGAGGCCTGGGGTGAAGTTGCTCTGTCGTGTCTGACTCTGCTACCCTATGGAGTATATAGCCCACCAGGCTCAGGGTGAATTTAGAGTATTGAAAAGAGGAGGATATTTGGGACTATGCTTGTGAATCACCAAGAGATGAATGGGAAAAGTGAATTTGCATATATATTCAAGTAAAATACAGGAGTAGAATTCTTTATTGTTCTTAAAATATTGGTTTAGCCATGCAATTCATTCTATGTGCAAGCATTGTTAAGTGTTATAAGACTGTATGTATGTATTTAATTGAGACCCAAAGAGGACTTAGTTACTGTTGTAACGGACTTGTCAGTCCTTTACACCCTAGTGTAAATAAAAGCTTTGAAGGTAGGAGAAGGGTGCCATCTACCGATAAAATGAAGAATAACTGTGACTTGACAGCTTCAGTGATTTCTCATTTTTACATTGCTCCTAGGAATTGTCTCACCTAATTTCATACTCTGTCCACTACATATTTAATCAAGTCTTTTTCTAGATTATTTTAAGCACATCACTATTTAGGAAAACATTACACCACCTCCATACATACCCCATGACTATTTTTAAATGTTGTTCACATCTTTCTTAAAATTTTAGTGTGCAGTTTTTTTTTTTCCCTAATGTCCTTAATCAAAAATTTTAAAATAGAAATTAGTGGATAGCACAGCTGCAAAGTCTGGAAAGTTATTTATCTTTAACAAACAAACAAAAGACACCACTGATTTTGTTCATAGATTCCAGGGGAAAAAGAATTTTTGACACAAGGCAAGGGCCAGATGTGTTCACCTTATTTAATACAAATGAAAACGATGTGCAGCTAAATGCATCACTGGCTCCTCTGCAAGAAGGCATCCCTGGCCTGGCACTGCAGTCCTCTCCGTGCACTGTGCATCATGGAGCTGATGAGTTCACACGGACAGTGGAGAGACGGTCACCTGAAACCCACTCTTTAGGTCCTGTACCCACTGAATGGATAATATTCTGTGCATCACACAAGGTATTTTCTCAAAAGCCTTCCTCATACACAAGAGACATAGTTATCACTCAGAGTGGAGGCAGAACCAAATAGTGAGCCTGTTTCACGACCTTCCTGCTCAGATCCCCTGAAAGTTCAAATGTAAGCTGTTATTGCTGCTGTTTAGTTGCTCAGTCATGCCTGACTCTTTTGCAACCCCATGGTAGCCCGCCAGGCTCCTCCGTCCATCGAATGTCCAAAGCAAGGATACTGGAGTGGGTATCTTCTCCAGGGGATCTTCCCAACCCAGGGATCAAACATCTCCTGCATTGGCAGGGGGCTTCTTTATCACTAATCCACCAGTGAAGCCCTTCCAACATAGGTAGAAATAGGATTTATTGAGCAGTTTCTATATGCCAGTCACTGAGCTTTTTACCTTATAGATGGTGTATTGTTTAGTCAGTTGGTCCCCTGGTGGCTCAGACAGTAAAGAGCCCACCTGCCAGTACAGGAGATGTGGGTTTGATCCCTGGGTTGATATGTGGTTTTGATACCTGGAGTAGGAAATGGCAACCCACTCCAGTATTCTTGCCTGGAAAATTTCATGGGCAAGGGAACCTGGTGGGTTACAGTCCACGGTGTCACGGAGAGTCAGACACGACTGAGTGACTGGGCACACACGCCAGTACGGGAAATGTGGATGTGATCCCTGGGTTGAGAAGATCCCCTGGAGAAGGGAAAGGCTATCCACCCCAGGATCCTTGGCCTGGAGAATCCCATGGCCAGACACACCTGGTGGGCTACTGTCTGTGAGGTCAACAAAGAGTCGGACACAACTAAATGGCCAACACTTTTGTTGTTTAATCAAAACATTCCTGTGAGGTAGATTTTATACACAATTTAATGATGGAGGAAAGAGACTAAAGAAACAGAAGCTTACACCAGCTGGTAGGTCTAGTAAGCGGTTGAAATTGCAAAACTGACCTCTTTGACCCTCAAATCGATTTCATTTTCTCTCACCAGGGCTGTGAGGAAGACCGTGTAGCCAAGAACAATGGTTAGAGGCAACACCAAAAGGGACACTAATTCTTACAAGGGGGAGGCAGAGTGGAGTGAATCCCCACTGGTTTGAATTCTTCACAGTTGCTATAGGAAGTGTTTCTCAAAAGACTTACTTTGTAATCCTAATCATTGTTGTGCTTCCCTGGAGAAAGTGTGGGGCTGGTCCAGCTAGATTTAGGAAAGGCTCTGTCTCGCATCTTCTCTGACAAGGGTCACAAAGGTCAATAGTCTGCAACACATTACTGACTGGGGATACCTCTTTTGTTACCAGAATGTTGTTGCCCAGAGACATATCAATGTTTTAGAGAGTGATACAATTAACATTATGTATTAATATGACTATGGCATGCCACAGTCCATGGGCTTGCAAAGAGTCCAACAAGACTTAGCAACTGAACAACAACATAGCAACTGAACAACAACAACAATTAACATCACCAGGTAAACTTGCTAGGGCTTAAAATTGATCAAGGGTTCATTAGCCAACATATGATTGTCGTTATCATTCACATTTGCTTGGTTAGGCTTTTGTTCCAACCTTTATTGTTGTTCAGTCACTGAGTCATGTCCGACTCCTTGTGACCCCATGGACTGCAACAGGCCAGGCTTCCCTGTCCTTCACCATCTCCCGGAGCTTGCTCAGACTCATGGCGGTTGAATCAGTGATGCCATCCAACCGTCTCATCCTCTGTTGTCCCCTTCTCTTCCTGCCCTGTGTATATTATATACATAATTTTTTTTAATGACACATTGCGAAATTTTGAGTGAAGAACTTTACAGCGGGTTTTATGCAGATACTTTCTCTGATTGTCCAAGTGACATGTATACTAGTGTCTCAGAGGATGATAGTTCTTCAGAATATAGTATTGATTCAAACCATGTGAATATTAGACAAACAAAATGGCAAAAAACCTTAGAGACCAATTATGACTTGAAAAGTTAAAATGAAACCCACAGTGCTGGAGAATGCTCCTTTGCATCTACAGAAGACAACATTTCACAAAAATCTGAAGACTTTACAGGTGTGTCAGGTGTAAGTATTGACCGTAATAACCATCAAAGTATTAGCGAAATAACAGAATTAAATTTTGGCCAACCAAAATAAACATCACCTACCACATGCATTGGTTTCAGCAAAAATCCCCCTAGTCAATATTTAAGAGCTCTAGGAGGTAAAGAACTCTGTTTAAACTGGCTTATCCAAGGCTTCCTGCCGAATTTTTCTTGCCCTTCTTTGAACATCCCAGTGAAAACCAGTTAGAAAGCACCAGTGAGGAGTGGACTGGTTGTAAGCAGGGCATGATGTGTGATGTTTATGTTTCTAAATAGGATCTGGCAGTGGGGTTGGAAACGGCTGATTAGGAAATGCAGCCAAAACCTGAAATAAGATATTTAGTAGGGGAATTAGGATGGAGAGAGAAAGACAAAAATGGAAAAATATTTATGAAGTAAAATGAATAGGACTTGAAGATGTATTAGACACCAAAGGGAAATAAATAATAATAATACATTATTTATTCTAATATTAAATAATTATTACATGATGTTTTCAAACTATAGCGCTGGAGAAGATTCTTGAGAGTCCCTTGGACAGCAAGGAGATCAACCAGTCAATCCTAAAGGAAATCAACCCTGAAAATTCATTGGAAGGACTGATGCTGAAGCTGAAGCTCCGGTCCTTTGGCCACCAGATGCAAAGAGCTGACTTGCTGGAAAAGACCCTGATGCTGGGAAAGATTGAAGGCAGATAGAGAAGAGGGTGACAGAGGATGAGGTAATTGGATGGCATCACCAACTCAATGGGCATGAAGTTGGGCAAACTTTGGGAGATGGTGAAGGACATAGAGGGCTGGTGTGCTGCAGTCCATCGGGTCTCAAGGAGTCAGACACGACAACTGAACAACAAATTACCAATGTGCAGATTTCTAGTTGTTTGGGTAACTGGATATGAGACAGAGAAACTGGCTTAACCTTTTAAATTCAGTGCTTTCTCAATGTATTTACCCCTAATGCTGCTTTTCTTTTCTCCCCCTTGGAGATTTCCAAAAGAATTGGTGGCCTGCAGGACTTGCTTTCAGAAATGTTGCCATGGGAGTTCCATGTGTTAGAAAAGAACTGGCCTGGAGAATCTTCTCAACATCAGCCAACTTCTGGGTGGAAAATTCTGAGAAAATTGTTATGGAGACAAATTCATTTTACTGTTGAAATGAATAGCAGGACCACCACTCCTTTGAAATAACCTGGAAAGGGGAGTAGGTGAGCCACAGCCTGTGTAGAGGAAGGGAAAGAGCCTGGGAATGGCATTAAGTAAGTGAAGTCATTTTTGTCAGGTCCGACTCTTTGCGACCCCATGGACTGTAGCCCACCAGGCTCCTCTGTCCAGGGGATTCTCCAGGCAAGAACACTGGAGTGGGTAGCCATTTCCTTCTCCAGGGGACCTTCCTGACCCAGGGACTGAACCCACATCTTTGAAGTCTCCTGCACCGGCAGGCAGGTTCTTTACCACTAATGCCACCTGGGAGTGGTATTGGGAGCAGCTGAACTGCGGTATCCGACCCAGAGGCTGTGCTCCACTCACTCCCCAACGCACTCTCTCCATCATCTGTCTGGGTGAAAACAATGCCACTATCTTGCTGATGCCCCACCTGGACGTGTCTCCACAGGCCCCTTAGGCCTTGCTCGGTGTGTGTGTCACAACCTCCTTGCTCAAAATGTAGCGGGGCAGGACCCCATGGGTTCTTTCCAGGACAAGCCTTCCCCCATATCCTCTGTTGCAGCTCTTCCCTGAAGAACCAGGATAACAGCACTGGACACACATTTCCTGAGTTGCTTTGCAGATGTGAAAACCCTCCATCAAATGGAAGATGTTAACTATTTGAGGACCATGAACACACAACCCCAGGCCTCCTGTAGCCTAAGGACCAATAGAGTGAACCCCTGTGACCTCACCATCAGCCAAACAGAGAATTGTGCTCAAGCTGATCACAAACTCTGCAACCACACCCTCGCCCTACCTGGCTTTTTAAAATGCTTTGCTGAAACCCTCCAGGGACCTCAGAGCTTTTTAGGGCACGAATCACCTGTGTCCTTGAACGGCCTGCAACAAACCTGGCTCTGCTCCACACTCCAGTGTTTCAGCGCGTTTGGATTCACGGGGCAGCAGGCACATGAACCTGCACTCGCAATAACCCTGGAGATGGTACACTGTGGAACAACCAGCGACACCACCTCTCTCCACTGAGTTTCCCATGGTCCCTTTCATTCTTACTCTGAAGCTTGAAAAGAAGCAAGCTTCTTCAAGAAACTCTCTCCAATGTCCTCTCCAGCATCTCAGGATAGTTGCTCTCTGTGGGTCCTTCCAGAAACCTCCAGACATGCCTGAAGCTCCAGGTGGGTACAGCTCAGGATCCCACTCTGGGATCCTCGTAAATCAAAAGGGCGGAGCCAGACAGAGTGGATGGAAACAGGGTTTCAGGAACACAGTGCTAAAGACAGAGGATTTATTGAATGCCTAACACACCACAGGGTTCCCCTTGTAGCTCAGACAGTAAAGAATCTGCCTGCAATGCAGGAGACGTGAGTTCAATTCCTGGATCAGGAAGGTCGCCTGGAGAAGGAATGGCAACCCAATCCAGTACTCTTGCTTAGAGAATCCCATGGACAGAGGAGCCTGGCAGGCTACAGTCCACGGTGTTGCAACAGTCAGACATGACTTAGTGACTAAACCACCACCACTTGCCACAAACAAAGTCCATATTTTAATTATATGATATTAAATACATTCAATAAAATATTAAAGTCTATATTTTAATTTTAAACATTTTTCTATTTAAAACCCAGGCCAGAAAGAAATTCTTGAAAATATGGTAACTAGTACAGCATCAGGGTCATTAAGTTTAATAAGAATCTTTATTTGGATGATTGGATGAACAGCTGGTTGTTTGGCTATTATTTTTGGTTAAAGTTTATTATAAAAAAATACCAAATGTAATATTTATTAAATACTGCATTAAAATCAGTCATAGTTTTTATTCTCTAAGTTTAAAAATTGTAGTTGATGCAAATGAATCACAAAATGCGTATATTTACCCCTTCGGTCACGTGTGAACATGACCAACATTACGCTGTTGTTGTTTGGCCACTAAGTCGTGACCCCATGAACTGCAGCCCACCAGGCTTCCCTGTCCTTCACTATCTCCTGGAGTTTGCTCAAATTCATCTTCATGGAGTTGGTGATGCTATCTAACCATCTCATCCTCTGCCGCCCTCTCCTCCTTTTGCCTTCAATCTTAACCAGCATCAGGGTCTTTTCCAGTAGATTGATGGAAAAGAGGAGACAGTAGGAAGGGCACCAAGTTATCTGAGGAGAGGCGAGATGCTGTCCACAGAGAAGAAAAGAAAACGAAAGAACTAAGGAGTTCCCATAGCGCAGAGTGGACCAACAGGCTAAACCTCCGATTTTGCCTGTTATCTGGTGAGCCCGCTGAGGGCGGGTGAGTCAGACTCACTGGGGAGGCAGTGCAGCAGCTTACCACCAGATGGCAGCATAGAGCTACTTCCATTTTCACCCTTGGCCCGCATTGCCGCTTCAGGATATCGAACTTTATTTTTTGTTTTTTAGTTGTTCAGTCGAGTCCAACTCTGAGACCCTATGGACTGAAGCCCGCAAGGCTCCTCTGTCCATGGGGTTTCCCAGTCAAGAATACTGGAGTGCCGTCCCCCACACACACCCTCTCCCCTCTCTCCTGCTTTGCAGGTGGATTCTTTACCACTGAGCCACCTGGGAAGCCCCACTGAGCTATACACAACGTTTCAAAGAAGGACTGGACTCACAGCTATGGAAACAGGAATTATTCCAGCCAGACTCCTCTTATTGCACTACCCAAGACCTGAGCACACTGATGCTCCTGAATCCCACTTCTGTTCACTTTCCCTCATCCCCCTTTCCTTCTTGCTGTCACTGGGAATGTAGGATAACTAGTAAATCTGATTTATTTCAAAAAAAGAATCATTCTACTTCCAAATTAAAGAATTGCTGAGTCCATTCTGCATAAAGCATTTCTGCTGTTCTTTCTAAACCCACAGTGGTTCAGCTATGGCTAAAACATTTATTAAAACAAAACACCATTTGCCATGTTTAACAGTACCACCAGTAAGAGGCAAACCACATTTTAACAAGAGTAGTTCAAAAATAAAGACGCCACAGAAATCCAATTGCTTTTCTGCAGAAAAGTCAAGCTTTTTGCCATCAACATCCTTTAAGATTAATTTCCACATACTTAATAGCTTCTAAATGTGTTTGGTCATGTCCGACTCTTTGCCACCCCATGGACTACAGCCCACCAGGCTCCTCTGTCCATGAAATTTTCCAGGCAAGAATACTGAATGCGTTGCCATTTCCTACTCCAGGGCATTTTTCCCACCCGGGGATTGAACACGAGTCTCTTACTTCTGCTTCTAAATGGATTCATACAAATAAAGTAAACTGTATCCTCAAACCCAAGGTATTTATGAATTTTCATTGTTGAACTATGCAAACAAATCATTTTCCTTTACAGCCACCAATAGGAATAGCATTGCAGTGATCTATCCAAGGTTAAAATACTGTAGGACAGTCAGTCAATCCATTCATTTTAAATTCGGGCCAAGTCATTCAAGGAGAATTTCACACATGTACATGACGTCCCCCAAATGCTATAATTTACATTTGGTGCTTAGATTTTGTCAGCAGATGTGACATAACTATGTATCCAAATGGTTCTCTAGGAACTACACACTGTACAGAAGCTGAAGACACGTCATTCTCGCTTATGTCAGTGTTTACTTTCACTTGCAAGTTTCCTCTAATTTGCCTTTCTGTTGTGATAGAACCTGCCCTGGTGTTGTAGTCACGCTCTCACTCCTTGTTTCTGTGCTGTTGTTCTTTGGTCAGAAAGTCATGTCCCACTCTTCGCGACCCCACGGACTGTAGCCCACCAGACTTCTCTGTCCGTGGAATTTCCCAGACCAGAACACTGGAGTAGCTTGCTATTTCCTTCTCCGCTGGATCTGCCCATCCCAGGGATCGAACCTGTGTCTGCTGCATTGGCAGGCAGATTCTTTACCACTGAGCCACATTAAACTTAATGTGGATTAATTGTAAGTCTACATTAATTTTTAGCATATTTCCAAAACTACCTATTAATAATGACACTACATTGAGCTGAAGATAACTAAAACATCGACTCTTTGAATTATGTAGGCTTAACCTACAGTAATATTAGTTAGTGACAGTAACAAATCATATCATGTGTCTCCTAGTATCGGGCACTGGAAAAGTAACAATAGCTCTTAGATAGGACTCCATCCAAAAAAACCTACAACCTGAAGCTAATCATGAGGAGATCGAAGATCAGCCAAACTGGGGAACATTTTACAAACAAATGGCTTGTACTCTTTGAAAATGTCAGTCATGAAAGACAAAAGGAGAAACTGATCCCGATTGAAGAAAATGGAAGAGACGTGAAAACCCAATGCAACGTGTAATCCAGGATTCCAGCTTGAACCAGGGGGGAAAAAATTGCTAGTCAGGACATTACTAGGAAAATTGGTGAAATTTGCATAAGCTTCTCAGGTGACTCAGTAGTAAAGAATCCGCTACCAGTGCAAGAGATGAGGGTTCGATCCCTGGGTCGGGAAGATCCTCTGAAGAAGGAAGTGGCTACCCACTCCAGTATTCTTGCCTGGAAAACCCCATGGACAGAGTAACCTGGCGGGCAACAGTCCATGAGGTAGCAAAAGAGTCAGACAGGACTGAGCGACTGAGCCCAGCACAGCACATAGATTAGATAATAATGCAATGATGTGAAGTTTCCCGATTTTAATCATCGTACACGTTTGCATAAGTGGATGTCCTTGTTCTTAGGAAATATACACTTAATGTGTTTGGGGATAAAGGGCAATGTACTCTCAAGAGACTCAGAGAGAGTCTCATGTGTAGGGGAAAGAGTGTGCAAACACAGAAAGTGTTAACAACGGGTGAGTCTGAGTGAAGAGTAGGTCAGAATCCTTTGGACCATTCTTGAAATTTTTCTGTTAGTTTGAAATTTTTCAAAATTAAAAGTAACTCGTTAAGAAAAACATGTCAGCCAGAAAATTATTCCAGACTAAGATCCGATAAGGCAATTTTTGTTGTTGCTATTTAGTTGCTAAGTTGTGTCTGACTCTTCGCAGACTCCATGGACTGTAGTCTGCCAGGCTCCTCTGTCCATGGGATTTCCCAGGCAAGAATACTGGAGTGGGTAGCTATTTCCTTCTCCAGGGGATCTTCCCGACCCAGGGAAGGAACCCACATCTCCTGTCTCTTGCATTGCAGGTGGATACTTTACCACTAAGTCACCAGGGAAGCCCAAGACAACTTTTAATTTATTCTTTTCTTACTGAATAACATATACCAAGGTGAAAAAATAGAATATTTACAAAGTAAAATCACCCTAAATCCACCTCCCTAACCTGAAGGTGTTCCCACGACTACAGATTTCCTCCTGTCCTTACTACCCTATAGCTCTTGTCCCCTCTCTGTTCCCATCACCTGTTTACAACTTCCCCTTGAAGGTTGGACCCCCGCCTCTACCTGTCCCCTCCCCACCTAATCTTACCAGAGCAGCTAAGGTGTGTTCTTTTGTGTTTGGTACTTTCCACAAAGTTGTGTACATTCACCAAAAACCAAAATACATTATGTATTTGGGCACATAATGAGGCAAGTGGCTAAATATTTTTGCATTTGAAGACATTCGAGCTTTGTTTAATCCTAGTAAAATCCCTTCTCCTCTCACTCATCCTCAGAATTCATCTTCTACCCAGTTGAAAAGGAGACCAAACACCCCCAACTCCACTTTAGTTCTTCCTCACTGCTGTCTTTATCTCACACTATATGCATGAAAGCATAAGCTTTCCAGGTGCTTGATGGTAAAGAACCTGCCCGCCAGTGCAGGAGATGTGGGTTTGATCCCTGGGTCAGGAAGACCCCCTGGAGAAGCAATGGCAAGCCACTCTGGGAAATCCCATGGACAGAGGGGCCTGGGGTGGGGGGGGCATGGCAAGGAGTGAGATGCGACTGAGCACACACAAACATGCATGACTCTCCATAGGGCGCTGCTGAGGCCAGGCGGTGATGTTCACACCTCTCAGTTGAGATCAGACAGGGCTCTGCCCTCCAAGTGAGCCAGAGCCTCCCCAGTCTCACCAAAATCAGCAGGTCAAGGGATAGGCATCTGCCAGTAGCCAGCTGTAGGCCTTTGGCAGACTATAATCTTTCCTGTTTTCAATTTTGAATTAAGTCAACCAAAGCCAGGATTAAATAATTTCTAAAAATCACTTTTAGTTCTGAAAGACTATGATACACAATTCGATAGCCCGGAAATGTAGAAATAATCAGAAAATCAGAAGCGGAAAAATTTTGAAACAGCATAATAAAAGATGATTATGAACAACGTGGGTTTATTCTAGGACTTAGATGCAGAGGATAGAAGAATCAGACTCTCCTCACACATACTGGTGGAATAGAATTAGCTAATTAGAGACTGGGGGTTTCACAATGAGACAGCTAATTACTTAATAAAACAGTTGACCATGACTTACCACTACGGATGGATGACACATCTCTAAATGCTGTAATTAAATGGATCGGAAATCAAATTCTAGCTATGAGTAAGCTTTTCTTCCTTTATACTTTCAGTAGCTTGGGAAGAAAAGTAGAGTCAGTTTTTTAAGTCATTAAATCAATGGTTCTACAAGTTTAGACCAGAGATAAGAGCATTTTGGACGAGAAGGGAAGGATTGATGACAACAAGCCCAATGTTGAGTTAGTGCACAGGGGAAGTAAAGACTAGGCTGGTTGAGTGACTTGTCGAAGGGCACACAGCATGGAGGTTCACTCTCAAAATGTCTGCTGGGCGGGGTACCCCACTGCTAAGCACCCTCATCCATCAGACACTTCTCACCAGCTAGTATCGTGCTGGTCGCTGGGCTCTTATTGAAACCGTCACCTTTGACACTGATTTACACGCTTCACCCCTGTACACACTTCACCCCTGAGGCTGTCAGCTTAGGTAGGCTGTGTACAAGGAGACCTTTTG
The DNA here is from genome assembly GCF_042477335.2 of Ovis canadensis. Classification (NCBI taxonomy): domain Eukaryota; kingdom Metazoa; phylum Chordata; class Mammalia; order Artiodactyla; family Bovidae; genus Ovis; species Ovis canadensis. The sequence goes on along the minus strand of NC_091253.1, from coordinate 46,472,217 downwards.
TAGTGTTGGGAGTCATTCCAGCCCTCTGGGATGGAGTCCAAGATGCACACCTTCTACCTCCCTGCTGTGGGTCCCTCTGGCGGCCATCCAGGTGTTTCCAACTCTTGCAGCAGCAGTAGATGAAGGGCTCCACTTGGCTCCAAGGGTGTGTATATCCATCAGCGTGCCGTCTAGAAATCGGCAAAACTTGAAAGCCCAGTACATGAGCTTCCCTGGTGGCTCAGACAGTAAAGAATTCGTCTGCAAGGGACTTCCCTGGCGGTCCAGTGGTTAACACTTTGCCTTCCATCGCAGGGGTTGCAGGTTCAATCCCGGGTTGGGGAGCTAAGATCTCACATGCCTTCTGGTCAAAAAAAAAAAAAAAATATATATATATATATATATATATATATATATATAGCAGAAGCAATATATAGCAGAAGCAATATTCTAACAAAGCCAATAAAGACTTTTTTAAAAAAGGTCCACATCAAAATAAACAAACAAAAATATCTGCCTGCAATGTGGGAGACCTAGGTTCAATCCCTGGGTCAGGAAGATCTCCTAGAGAATGGAATGGAAACCCAACCCAATATTCTTGCCTGGAGAATCTCATAGACCAAGGAGCCTGGTGGGCTATGGTCCATAGGATTACAAAGAGTCAGACATGACTAAAACGACTTAGCACGCTTGCAAATTATTTAACCACTCAAGTCAAAGGTTTTCTTCTCTGTGGATGAAGGCTGCTATGAAGAATAAATGAGTAAAGAACACGGGGTGGACCATGCTGATTTCTGCTCACCAGGCAGTTATACGATGACTCTATTGAAGAGTTTGACTGTCCCATTTTAGATGAAGAGAGAACAGTTGATAAGTTAGAAAACCAAATGAGTGAAGGTGGAGGTCTTGATGACTACTATGGTTGTGATTTCTTCTCTGAACTCTGGTTACATATAGTATTTGTGCTGAAAACAGACAAGTGTTTTGTACAAGAGACTTGAAACTAGGGGTTATAATGAGAAGAAGCTAAAAGACAATATTCAGTGTGAAAGTTTTCTAGTTCTTGATAAAGAACCCTTAGCATTCTACAAGGAAGAAATAGTGCATTAGCTGCCAAGCAATAAACCAGAAGATCTAGAGGTAATACCAATCAGATATTGAAATGGATTGAGCAGTGAGTCAAAGATCCTAGTTCTTGACTTAACAAGAATGCCATTTTACAATCACTGTTGATATCTCTCTGCCATCATCATACATATTGTTTAATTATCAGTAAGACTTTCTTACTGAAATTGTGCTGTTGGACTAGGAGGTGGATAGTATAAACGTTTATGCTTGTGTTTTTTTTCCCCCATGAGAAAGTCAAACTCAAATGTAATGAATAATACTATTATTAAAGGTTGAGAGTTAAAACTGTAATTGCTTAATGGTTCAGTTGCTTAAGAAAAAATGTGTTAGTCGATCAGTCATGTTCAACTCTTCGCAACCCTATGGACAGTAGCCCGCCAGGCTCCTCTGTCCATGGGATTCTCCAGGCAAGAATACTGGAGTGGGTTGCCATTCCCTTCTCCAGGGGATCTTCCCAACCCAGGGATTGAACCTGAGTCTCCCACATTGCAGGCAGATTCTTTGCCATCTGAGCCACCAGGGAAGCCAATAAGTAAATAAATCTGACCAACAGCGTAGAAAAGAAAAGAATAAATGAGGAGAAAATGCAAGATATTCACAAAAGTACCCGGCACAGCACTTGGTATGTAGTAAGCATTTTAAAAATATTAGTTATTGCTATTAGTGGAAATGCAGTGGCAGCAACATGGCAGGAATAACAGCAATATCGCTTTATTTGGGAGACAACTTGTAATTAATAACAGTGGAATATCTCTGAAAAATGTTCCTGGCAGAATTCATGTTTCCATCTTTGACTGGAGCTCGTTACAAATTACCATCTTCTCTGAACAGAGCAAGAACCTTTAAATGAATGTCCTGGATGAACTGGGAGGGCACACCATCCAGTAATGTGTAGACAGAGAAACATTTTTTTCCCTCCTGAACTGTTCCATTGGACTTATTAAAAAGCCTTTATTCAGCTGCTTTAATTGTTGGGATACTAATAAAAACAATAAAAATTTCTGCCAATATTTATAATATAAAAATATTCACTGGCCTCATGTTCAGAGCGTCTTAAGCGTTTACCTGAAGTCAGTTTATTCTCTTGAGGTACCATTAAATGAGATGCACACTGGATTTTATGTGCTTGTGCTTAGTTGCTCAGTGGCATCCGACTCTTTGCAACCCCATGGACTGTAACCTGCCAAGCCCCTCTGTCCATGGAATTCTCCAGGCAAGAATACTGGATTGGGTTGCCGTTTCATTCTCCAGGGGATCTTCTAGACCCAGGAATCGAACCTGGGTCACCTGCATTGGCAGGCAGATTCTTAATCGTCTGAGCCACCACGGAAGCCCAAGTTGAAATAAAACCAAACATGTTATATGCAAAATACTCCTCCCTCTACTGGCTTGGATAGAATGTTATGACCCTGGGCCATCCCGTATTATTTCTTCATTTCTTCATCCGTCTCCTCATCCATGAAAATAGGAGCCTTAGTGGCTGCCCTAATGGTCTTCCAAGGTTGTTATTGGAGATGAGATGAGGAAAAACTTGGATCCAATAATTGCAATTGAAGTGGTACAAATTTAAAAGTTGTTCATATTTCAGAATGTGAGCTCACTGCCCTACACAAACACTGGTTCTCAGATTCTATTTGTGCTAACTGAAAAACAAATTCCGTGGTTGGTACATCTGCCCTGCCATTGGGGCCTGAAGCTGGCTCTCGGGAAGGGAGACAGGCCAACTCAGAACTTGCTGGAAAGTGTTTGGATGCTCACCTATCTGTGCTGCAGACAGGGAGGCCACAACAGCAGGAGCCTTTCCCAGAATGCTTGAAGGAATGTAACCAGGCTGTCTCAGAGCTGTGTGCAAGCCAGAATATATATTGACATGATAGACCACAATGGATTTAAGTGTTTAAAGTCAAAAATACACATTTAAAAATAAGTGCTTGAGTTGGCTGCTTGAGCAATACCTGGGTGCCGGAGCAAATTTGTTTAGAATAAATCACGGAGTATACAGTGGCTCAGATGAAGAATCTTCCTGCAATGCAGGAGACCCAGGTTCGATCCCTGGGTCGAGAAGATTCCCTGGAGAAGGTAATGGCAACCCACTCCAGTATTTTTGGCTGGAGAATCCCATGGACAGAGGAGCCTGACAGGCTACAGTCCGTGGGGTCACAAAGAGTCGGACATGATTGAGTGACTAACACACACATACTCTTTGTTAACTTTTTTTGCACCCAGGCGAGGACAGTCAAAGGGGAGAAGCACAGTTCCGTGGACCACTTCCTCATTTCTGCGTTATGGAACAACTGCAGCTGGTGGCAGAGTTGTATCACAAGGCCAGCAAATCCTGCCGGCCTCTGTAAAACAAGGTTTAGCTTCAGATAAACGTGCTTCTATGTCCCCTGCTCTGTGTCCTTCTTTCTAACGCTTCACACACGTCCCTTACGCTTCCTGTAGCCCTCCTTTTGATGGCAGAGCAGAAACTCTGCTGCAAAGAATCTCCCGAATTTGGGAAAAAAATGCAAAAATGTCGGCTGCCTCTTTTGCCCTGATGTGCCTGGGGATGTGCTTCCCAGGTGGCTCAGCGGTAAAGACCTCGCCTGCAATGCAGGAAATACAGGAAATGAGGGTTCCATCCCTGAGTCAGGAAGATCCCCTGGAGGAAGAAATGGCAACCCACTCCAGTATTCTTGCCTGGGGAATCCCAGGGACAGAGGAGCCTGGTGGGCTACAGTCATGGGGTCGCAAAATCAGGCACGACTGAGCACACATACGCCTTCTGAGGACACACAAACTGCTCTCTCTTCCTCTGGTGATGCACAGCTCCTGTGACCCTCCCAGGCTGTCTCCATTGCTTCAATTCAGGTGTTATATTGTGAAATATTTTGTCTTGAGTGACATCTTGTGTGGGTGGGCTAGCCAAGGGTTCTGAAGCACAGAGATGAGCTTGTCTCATTCACTTGGCTCATTTAGGGAGACACCACTGCCTCTAGCATATTCTAAGAAGCAATAAATTATTTCATTATTTGGTGAGATTTCAAGTGCCAGCTTGAAGCATAAGGGGAAAAACCCTGTTGAACCAGGCAGGTGATCAGAGCACTCTTGGTCCTGTCACGTCCTCGGATATGCAGACACTCGGCCATCACGTAATCACAGGAGAGGCAAGGGGGTGGCCCTGGGAAGGTCTCGGAATTTGCCACAGGGGCCTCGCTCCTCCACTTCTGACCTGGTTCTGCATCCCAGGGATGGGAATTGGGGAGCAGGACCCCAGTCTCCAACACAAATGTAGAGCAGTAGATCAGAGGTGCTTGATTCTCTCTTTGGCCTAGAGGGGCCCTCCACAATTGAGACAGATTTATCAGGTTTGCCTGCCTCTGTCAGAGGTGAAGGTCCAATAAATAGTTAGCTCACCCCCCAGCAGTGGGTAAACAATCTACCTGCGATTCAGGAGACATAGGAGACACGGGTTCTATCCCCAGGCCAGGAAGATCCCCTGGAGGAGGAAATGGCAACCCACTCCAGTATTCTTGTCTGGAGAGTCCCATGGACAGAGGAGCCTGGCAGGCTACAGTTCATTAAGTCACAGAGTCAGACATGACTGAGAGACTGAGTATGCACATCAGTGGCCAACACAGCCTGTTTCCTCCGAAGGAAGGAAGCCTTTCTTCCCTCTACTTTCCATCTATGGGTGACATTCCTCCTACTTCAAGTGAGTGTCCTGCTCATCCTTCACCAGCTCTTGGCTGCACCTCTGAGCTTGACCACAGGTGTACAGGGCTGCGTCCTGGAGGAAAGGGAGAAACTGAGGCAGTCATGCAGGTGCTGGGGAGGGGTCACGTCAGCGGGCAGTTAACTTCATTCCTCATTTAGGTATTAGAATCCCCCTGTGGGGAGAGATCTCTTTCTTCAAAGGTGTTTAGTGCTCTGTAGACCCGTCGGAAGTGTTTCTGAATCCCAAACCTTCCTGCAGAGCCTCTGTTATTCCACAAGAGCACTCACTCCTCACTGCCTGTGGTTTACAAGTTCATGGCGCCCTGTGGGCTTTGGCTGCCTGGGCCCTGGGGAGCTTCGACACTGCTTTTCACTGTGTGTTTCCATCACCTCCATTACCTATGATTTCCAGGTTCTTAAATTCTTATTCCTGCGCTCCCTGGGACATTCGTATGACCTATTTTACTTGCACATACTAAACCAGGAGATGATCATTAGAAAAATGAGGTCAGAACAGCAAGAAGGAGAGTCATCCATTTGGGTGGTGGCCCCAACTGCTGTCACAGAAATGAGCTTTGTTGCCCTTGAATCAGTACGTCCATACCCCCTTCCCATCCCACACCCACTGCTCCTTGACCCTCTTCTCTTGCCTTTATGGTCCTTTTAGTCACAACACTTACAACTTTCTAATAAGCTATCTAATAATAGTTTATTTATTGTGTTTATTGCTTACTCATTCTCTCTTTCTCCAATCATATAAGTCCCATGAGGGTACAGGTTTTTGCCTATCTTGTTCAGTAATCAATCTTAAGTTCCAAGGACAGTATAAGGCATTGTAAACACTCAATAAATAGTTGCTGGAAAATAAAAAATAAATATTTGCTGTACAAATGAATGAATGCCAAAAGATAGATACCTCTCTGATGCTCAGGTCATAAAGCATACCCTTCAGAGTGTTAAATCTTTTCCTTGCTTAATTTCCTCATCTCTAGGTACAAAACTTCAGCAAAATTTTAAAACTTGGCCATTCTTTCTTCTACTTCCTTTACCTCCTCTCACAACTGTAAACTAGAAATTTTATTTAATCTAAACATAACCAATTCCTTGGTCAAGTCTGACTCTATTCTCCAAAGAACCCCATGCTTCAGTAAGAAATGCATTCTCTCTCAGGTGTTCACACTCTTCTAATTGAGTCCATCCCATTCTTTGTTTTATTGTTCTGAGAAGTACTCAAAATTTCAGAATCATATTTCCGGAAAAAAAACTCTTCAAGTTAATATAATTGTCTATCTTTGCAAATATGCTACTGTCTTCTGGAGGATTGCTGCTGCTGCTAGTCCTATCCAACTCTGTGCGAACCCATAGACGGCAGCCCACCAGGCTCTGCCGTCCCTGCAATTCTCCAGGCAAGAGTGCTGGAGTGGGTTGCCATTGCCTTCTCCAGTGCATGAAAGTGAAAAAAGAAAGTGAAGTTGCTGAGTCGTGTCCGACTCTTAGCGACCCCATGGACCGCAGCCTACCAGGCTCCTCGGTCCATGGGATTTTCCAAGCAAGAGTACTGGAGTGGGGTGCCATTGCCTTCTCCTCTGGAGGATTACTAGTGCCAAATCATACAGTCTTGCGCAGCTGGCCCTCTCCCTTAGAGATACCCAGATAGTAGAATTACTATAATTAGTTTTGCAATCACTCAGCACCAAGGAACTCTTACTCAAGACCGGGATACTGTTTTTGAGATGACAAGTTCAACAACATGGAAGGAAGTGGTACGGATCTAAAGACTAGTCTAGAGAAGCAAAAACAAAGTCTAAGATCTCTGATTTTCAAAATGTAATCTCCTGGAATGGAGAGTTCATGGGTATGTTTTGCTTTTCCTTCTCCTCAAAAGGGAGGGACACAGAATAAAAATAAGTGAGATTTATCAGTGCTTCCTATGGTCCAGTTACCGTGCTAAGCTTTTGACAGTCATCATCTGATTCCTGGCCCATGTTAACTGTATAATATTGGCATTTCACAGTTGCAGAACTGAGACTTCTACATTGAAGCAATTATCCAGAACCCACTGCTTAGGACAGCTAGGAAAAAGTAGGGTTGCCCCTACCTTCAATCACCAGCCGCACCCATCCCATCCTGTCCCTTATTTCCTCCGCTTTCCACATCTTCTCCCCACGCCCATCCTGAAAGGATAAATAAAGGGGCTTCTGAAGAGATACAAGTAAGTGACCCAGACACTGCTCTGAGCCCTCTCATTTAGTGAGGGGCTGGAGTCATGCCCCCACCAGGAACAAAACTCAGAAGCGGCGACCATGTAGGGTGTGCTGCTGTCTGCACTGTTGTTGGGTCTTGTTTTCCCAAGAAATGTAGTCCACAGAGCTTGTGAAAGACATTCTTCAAAAGTGGAAATTACATACAGAAGCTGTCAAGGGTCTGGAATGCGGTTCTACAGGATATCATCCATGTTTCAAGGGAGACGAGATGACAGCTCCAGCTGCCAAGCCCACGAACCACAAAGTGGAAACACCCCCACCCTGGCCATGAGTCCCCAAGTCTCTAAGAAGCCCGGGTGTGTGTCAGGAAGCACTTCAACACACCAGATTGACAAAGTCCACCTTTTTATACCGAAGAGCCTCCTCTCTCTGCAGATGACCCAGACCTTGGCCTTCCTCTTCCTTGTTCTTCACAACAAACAGCGTGGTCATCACAGCAATGTTATGTTCCTCTGATATCTCTGGAGCAGACACAGGCATGGTGACAGGGCATCCAGGACCGAGCATTTGGGGGAGATTTCTTAGAGGTTTGGTGAAGAGTCAGTCACACGGTCACACAAATTAACTTATAAATTTACTCGTATAAATCCTTATTCATGTTTACATCCCATGTGGAAGCCTTTTATTTGTGTAGACTCAGTAAGTATTAAATGGTGAAATGAACAGTAACTGCAACACTAGGCAGAGTCAGGAGCTGAGAAGAAAATGGAAAATATTGTGAGGCCATGTCTATGCAGGTGAGGAACGTGAAGGTCAGAGGCGCACAGCATCTGCGTGGATCACAGCTTATAGGGCGCAAGTTTTGCTCCTGTATCTGTGACCCAGCAAGACGCCTGGCTTCCCACAGGGTTGGGCTGTGAGATTAACAGGACGTTTCTGACACTGCCTTAAAAACTGCAAGGTGCCACCCAAACAGAAGTGTCAGGACAGCCTCTGCTTCTGCAGTTTTGCACAAGATGTAATGGGGACAACCTAGGTCTACAACTGGGCACATGACAGAACACGCACCTAGTTACAGAAAGAGTGGAATAGTGCTGGGTGGGGAGCTCAGGTACTGGGAGGGTACAGGTGGCAGACGGTTCCTTCTGGAACAGGGCAAGGACTGGTGAGGAGAGCTGAGCCACCATGTGTCTGCTCAACAGAGCAGAGGATGCCTTTGTAAAAGGAGTAGAATGCTCCCAGACATGGGCAGGACGTCAGCTCTGTTTATGCAGCTCAGGCCCTAAGCACTGAGGCACAGTAAACTTCTGACTGATGTGGTAAATAGCTTGTCCTTATAATCTGCCCCCCACCCCAAAATGAAGTTTTTTATTTGTTCTTGCTTATCAGAGGTTTTGGGTATACATGAAGCAAGTAGGATGGGGGATGGAGTGCAAAGCTGAAGCTCTGACCACATGATCTGAAGAGCTGACTCACTGGAGAAGACCCTGATGCTGGGAAAGATGGAGGGCAGGAGGAGAAGGGGACAACAGATGAGGCAGTTGGATGGCATCACCAACTCAAAGGACATGAATCTGAGCAAACGCCAGGAAATGCTGACGGACAGGGAAGCCTGGCATGCTGCAGTCCATGGTCACAGAGTTGGACACGATTGAGCAACTGAACAACAGAGTGTGAGAAGAAATCTATAAGGACAACATTCTGGGCCAAATTATATAATAAAACTATAAAAGTAAAGGAGTAAATGAAACAAAGAATTTGACTTCTTGCAATCTTCTCCAACAGAGATGTGTTTAGGGGGTCAAGTAAGATTGTCCTAGTTGAAATCATAGTTTTCAGGGTAGACCAAGAATTAGGCAGGCTTTCACTGATTACCTATAAATCCACTATCTTTTTATCAATGCATTTGAAATATCAATAGTACCTACTTGCATGCCACACATGAAACCTGCTGTGGGACAACCTACAGGAAGTTATGGCATTTTTTAGAGACACATTTCCAGGACGAAAGGCTCTGAAAGCGCCAGTGGTTTGCTCGGGCTGTAATGGCAGCAAGTGGCAGAGCCTGGACTGAGTCCTGGGAACTGACTCCGAATGCAGTGCCGTTTTCCCACCAGGTTTGGGTCTGGCTTCTGGGTATTACATGGATTTCTGCTTTTGGAAGCTTTATTTTCACTGTGAACCACCTTTTTCCTCAGTGTTCACCACACTGGGCAGGTCACTCTCTCCTCCCCCACAACCCCCACCTCCCACTCCTGTCTCAACACCCTATACTTGCCCCGCCTTCACCCCACCCTGATTCTTTTTCTCCAGGACGATGATCAGGACTGGTGGAGAAATCTGAGTCGGTATCAAGCTAATCTGTCGTCTCTAAACACAGTAATGAGGGGACTTCCCTGGTGATCCAGTGGTTAAGAATCCGCCTCCTAATGTAGGGGGGCCCAGGTTCGATTTCTGGTTAGGGAACTAGATCCCACATGCCACATGGTGTGGCCAAAATAAATAAAATTTTGAGAAGAGAAAAAATAAACAGTGATGAAACACAGTGAATCTGAGCACACAGCCCAAGGGAATGTTTGTGAGTGGGGCTGGTCCTATAGGCCGGCAGGTTTGCAGTATGTAAGGCAGGAGGTCTCCTAGAAGCAAGCAGGTGTTCAGACGTGGACTTGACATTTGGTTGTGCAACAGCTCCATCCAGGGCAGAGGCAGAGCCTGGTGGCCCTAACAGAGTCACCTGCCTGGGGCCAGGGAGCAGCAGCGGCCACCAGGCCATCTCAGGCATCAGGCACACTTGTTCCTGATGCAGGCACCTGTCCATGAAAGCTGCTTCTGGGGTTCTAGCTGCAGACCAGAACCAGTTCACCTCATTCAATCTCCTCTTCAGAATAGAGCATTTCACACTTCTACAAAATACAAAACCAAAAAGGTGAAGTTAAAAAGTTGGTTCAGGTGGCACTGGTGGTAAAGAATCTCCCTGCCAATGCAGGAGATGCAAGGGACTTGGGTTTGATCCCTAGGTCAGGAAGATCTCCTGGAGAAGGAAATGGCAACCCACTGTAGTATTCTTGCCTGAAAATTTCTATGGGCAGAGGAGCCTGGTGGGCTTCAGTCCACAGGGCTGCAAAGGGTTGGACATGACTGAGCATGCACAGGTGACTTTTTTTTTCCAGGTTCTACCACATCTGATTATGTGAGCTCACAAAGTGAGAGCCACCATGGGGTTGGGGGGTGGGGAGTGAGATGGGCTCTGATGAGGTGGTACGGAGGCTGCAGAGGCAGCCAGGGGCTGAAAGTCAGGGGAGATCTGAGTGCAGCGCAGGAGGCCAGGGTGCTCAGCTGGGAGGACTAGGTCACTCAGGGTGCAGGAGACCCCGTGTCTGGAAAGAGGCAGCTGTGTACCTGTCTCCCTCCCTGAAGACTAGGGCCCTTGAGGACAGAGCCTGGGTCTTGTGTGTCCAAAAACACACCCTCCCCACCCTGCTCAAGCCTGTGCCCTTTACACATGGCACTGGATGGCCAGGACCGTGTAAACAAAAGGAGGGAAGGCAGATGTTTATCCTAAGGTGACAGCAGGTCTCGGGAAGTTCAAGGAGGGGGGTTGCTGGGTTTCCATTTGGGGAAGGTTCTCTGGGCTGCAGTACCAAGGAGGGCCTGAAGCGGACCAGGATTTCTGCAGGAGACAGTGTAGATGGTAGAAGGGATCCTGGACCATCACCATAACCTCTGACTCAGCATCTCCACAATTACCCTTCTCAACACACGTCAAGTGTGTTGACTTGACCTTTTTTTATCTCAGAACCCTGCAGAGCTTCCCTTTCTGTATGGAGTCAAGTTTAAGTCCTTGTAACAGCCTTCGAGGCCACACACAATGTGATCCTAAGCCACCTGTCCACAGCCCCTGGCACTGCCTTCATCTATTCTTTCAGCCAGTAAGAGGATGTGTCTGTCAAGGCCATTCACCCTCTGGGAAGTTTGCTTCTGCCTCTCCCAGGAGCCCATCCTCCAGGGAGCACCTCAAAGTCTCCTGAGGCCAGTGATGCCTTGCTCCTCCCGATGGTTACCCTAGCACAGTGTGGGCACTTTGCTAAGGCTTATGGAGTAGAATCAAACTGTAGGGCTTGCAGCTGAATTCATTTAATACTGAGCAGCAGAAATCATAAGCAAAAAGACTGATCCATTTAATTACCTCAAAATATAAAATACTGCTCCGAAATGAAAATACAAAGTTAAAAGACAAACTGGGAAAAATACATAGAATACATATGACGAAGAGGTATTAATTAATTTTCTTACCAAATCAAGCATTCCCCAACTGGTTCACAGCAACAATCTAAGAAGGAAAAAAAAAGGGGGGGGGGGTGGAGGGCAAAGGAAGTAAATACTCCCATTCCATTTTTCATTCATCAATGGATGGAAGTTTTAAAGGGCCCAGCGGGAACCAGGGCCTGAGGAACAAGGAGGGACTCACAGGCTTTTCATCCAGGACTGTGAAGGTGTGCTTCCTGGGGAAAGGAGTAACTACAAAATTCAAACTACTGAAACCTTCAGCCTAGAAATTTCACTCTTAGAAATGCAGCACATAGATAAAGACAGAACAAGCAAAGCACCACAGCTGACATTATTTCCAAGAGGGAAGGAATCCATCTGTGGGAAATGGGTCCATAGCCTAGTATCTCACAAGGAAAGACCTACAGTGGGCCTATAACCGGCTGTGCAGAACTATTCCAAACTACACTGCTCAGTGGAAAAGGCCAAGAGCCTCCACTTACACACTACCACGTTCCTTTTTTGCAAACCAAATAAATATACAGCTACACCTGCTGTTTAGTCATTGTGTCCAACTCTTTTGCGACCCCACAGACTGTAGCCCTGCCAGGTTCCTCTGTCCTGGGATTTCCCAGGCAAGAATACTGGAGTGGGTTGCCATTTCCTTCTCCAGGGGATCTTCCTGACCCAGGGATCGAACCTGTGCCAGAGTCACCTGAGAAGCACCAGATGTGCCTGTACTTGCATGCAAGACCTTGAAACCCCCTAACATTGGCTGCTTCTGGTCAGATTTATCTACACTGTATACCTGTTCACGTCATGTGAATCAGCCGCATTTTCCAATGTGCTCAGTTTTAAAAGCCTGCTCTCCTGCTCTCCCCAAACACATACACAGCTGTTGATCATTTATTATATACTACAAGCTTCCTAGGGAGGTGTTATGGACAGAGCTGCTTCTTGGAGTAGTTGACATCGCTACGTCCCATTATAGTGGATGACATTGCTTCCACCCTTCAAGAGCTTCTGGATAACTACAAATATGCAGCTCTTAGAAGAAACGCAGATGTTAACCTTCGGACTTTTTTGTAGACATGACACCAAAAGCTACAACCACCACCACAAATTGGACTACTTCAAAATGAAAAGCTTCTGTTTCAAAAGACACCGTGAAGTGCAAATGCAACATATTCAGAATGGGAGATAAAATTTACAAACCATGTATTTTATCAGGGATGTGTATCTAGTGTGTGTAAAGGACTCTGGCAGTGATAAAGATACACAACCCAATTTAAAAATAGGCAAAGGATCTGAGCAAATATTTCTTCAAAGATCTCTAAGTGGCCAATATGCATGTGAAAAGATGCTCAGCATCATCAGCCATCAGGGAAATGCAAATCAAAACCACAATGAGATAGCAGCTCAGGCCCTCTAGGATGACTGTCATCAAAGGCAGGTATTACAATAAATGTTAATGAGCATGTGAACAAACTGGAACTCTCAAATACTGTGAAGTGGTGCTGCTACTCTGGAAAACATGCTGGTTCCTCAAAAGACTGAACGTACTTACCATACGGCCCAGTGTGGTCACACAAGCTCAACTGCCGGGCACACACCCAAACACACTGTCTATGCAAGAACTGGCACACGCAAGTTTTAAGAAGCAACACGCCTCATAAAATAGCCAACAACACACACAACCCAAATACCTGTCAACTGATGAAAGTATACATGAAATGTGGTGTATTCACACAATGGAAGCTTTGTCAGCAACAAAAGGAATGAAGCACTGATACAAGCAATGGGACTGAACCTTGAGAACATGAGGGTGAGTGAAAGAAACCAGTCACCGAAGATCACAAGGTGCGTGACTCCATTTACAGAAATGTCCAGAGAAGGCAATTCTACAGACAGAAAGTAGGTGAGTAGGTGCCTGAGTGTTGGGGATGTGAAGTGGGGATGAAGGGTGGTGTGTGTCAGGAGCAGATCAAGAGTGCTACAGGTACAGTCTTTCTTTCTGGGGTGATGGCTCCTAAAATCAATTGTGGGGATGGATGACAATTTTGTCAATATACTACTAATAAAAACCATTGCTTTGTACACTTTAAACAAATGATTTACATGGTATACAAACTGCACGTTGATAAACCTGCTATTTAAAAATAAAAAGAGCTAGGCCAGGACAAATAAATGTGGATACTGGTATGTACATTTTAAAAGGTGACATTAAAATTCCACTTTTAAATAAGCCTAGAAGTACTGAACTGTTTCTTACACAGTAAGTATTCATTGTCAGCTCCTATCTAAATCCATCATTTTTACAGCAATACAAATCAAAGGATTTCTGAAACAATTCTACCTTTTATTCAAATAGAATCACATTTGAAAATAAAGGTTCCATAGTTTAAAAACCTCTGACCTGGATTTTGGACTAGGACCAACGAGCTGGACAGTTTGTGTCAGCAGCTGTCGTAATACTCCTGCACCAGAACCAGATGAAGAGAAGGGACGCAAACTATCTGTTTTCACTTTCTGTACACATGAAATTTGATCAAATAATGTGTCTTTTACAAAGCAATCCTGTAAATGAAAGACCCTGGATTTTAAAAGGTGGAATTGAGATCTGCTTTACAACCCCACCCCAGTCATGATACTGAATATTCTCGCTTTTATATCATAAAATGAAGCTCAGCTCCAGCCTCATTCTGCACTGCGATCACCTGACGAACCCCAGCCCCTCCCTGTCCCATCTCATCCTGCAGGTGAAACCCCACCTCTGAAAGCACCATCTTTTCTTTAGAAGGCTGTTCAGTAACCACAGACTTCAGTCTCAGAATCCTTTGACTAAGCCCATCCTTAAGGAAACATAAAGAAAACCAGTTCTCTGTATGTCATTTAAAGACACCTGCGCCTCCCCAAGGCTTTTTAAATCAAGGTACACGAGTGAGGTCATCGGGGCAGAGACCTTAGTAATGTGCCTGGGACTGAGGCCCATCGGGTATCCACCCTAGACTTGCTGTCCAGTCTTCTCCCTACCACTCAGTGCCCACCTCCCCTCCAGGGGGCCAGTCCACACACTGCTCTCCACACATGGCTCCAGCCTGCCCTCTTGTCGTGCTGTCACGCACATCACTTCCCTTCCTTGGAGACACTGCCTCCCTTTCACCCCCTTAATCCCTCCCTTGTTCACATCTTACTTCTTTCTCTCGAAACCCGGCAGAAAAGCTCAACTCTCCACTGAGCTGTTCCTAAGGCCCCCTTGCCTTCAGAAAGTCTTGTGAAGTAGAGGACGTGGCAGAGCTGGGGTGGCCCGCTCTCATCGCGGCACTGAGAGCAGAAATGGAGGAGGACACGGGGCTTCCCCCAAGGAATCCGCGATCTATCTGGGTAAGGCCTGAAAAGTCTTATGAAGACACAGTAACCACTTATTAAAAATATTTATCTGTTCCTAAGTTAAATAAATAATTTTAATGCAAACGCTCAATAGGGCATCTTCCCCAATGCTCCTAAGATCTCGTCTCTCTCTGCTGCCGTGGGCATGGGCGGCTTCACTCCATTTTGTCTTCTCTGGATCATGACGGAGTTCTGCAAGTATGTACAAAACAGAAGAAACCAGAATCAGTCATATACTAAATGCCAATCAACTGCCAGTAATCAGGTATTGCGTTTTCTAAAAGGAAACATAAAAGGGCAGGTTAAAAAAATAATAATAAATTCTAGGACTCTAGATAATGTTTTGAGATTATTATCCATTAAACAGAAGTGATTCCCTTGGTGGTGGTGGTAGTTTAGTTGCCAAGTCCTGTCTGACTGCTTTGCAACCCCATGAGCTGTAGCCCTCCAGGCTCCTCTGTCCATGGGATTTCCTAGGCAAGAATATTGGAGTGGGTTGTCATTTCCTTCTCCAGGGGATGTTCCTGACCCAGGGATCAAACCTGCATCTCCTGCATTGCAGGTAGGTTCTCTATACTACTGTGCCTCCAGGGAAGCCCCATTATTCCCACAGGAATAATATGTCCCCTGTTACTAGGATGGGGATACAGTGTTGAACTACCAGCCCAGGAGCACAGCTCACCAAGAGTTCAGGAACAACTGCCCAAAAGAGCCAACAAGTGACCACAACAAGTGAGTGAGCAGAGGGAAAGGAAGCCATTGGAGCCAGTGCTCAGAGAAGCAGAAATTACAATATATGTGAAAAAGTGGGGACCATGGGCAGCAGTGGGGGAAGAGAAGGCAGATACACGTGGTGACAGGGCAAGCCCGCCATTCCATCCACCTCTAGGAAACTAACACGATGGCAAGACACTGATCCACGTAGGAAGACCCACCTCAGCTGGAGCTGAGTTGTCACACGTGGGAAGGGGTGAGGCACCCAACGAGAGTGCCCGAGGGTCCTGAGGGCACACAGGGGTTGTGGTCAGAAAGGTGGGCTTTCCACAGCCATCACTAAGGAAGGGTGGTGGGTTCTGACAAAGCTCAGGCTTCAGACTCATGCATAACAGATGAGTTCTGACAGAGGTGACCGAGCCAAGCTTACCCAGAACTTCCGGCAGTTCTTGTACTTCAAGAAGTGAGAGGAACAGCTCTCCTTGTCATAGTTGTTTTCAGCCATGCATCTGGTAGATGCGTCCGATTCCTTAAACATGTAAGACAGGCAGCATTTAGGAGGCAGAGTGGCATCTAAAAAACAGATACACACACTTCTGAAGCTGCACCTCCCCAAGCAGATAACTGGAGATAGTTTCAAAAGGGAATTAGCTTTCCAACCATCCCAGCATCCGTTACGCTCAAGGCCAACACCTTCCTCTTCATAGTTGGGGTCAGTATTCTCTGTATCTGATTCACAGGAATTTGAGTCGGAGCACTGAATGAGATCAGTCAGTAACCATTTTATCAAGGCGGCTGAGACAAGGTTCCACTTGGATGTGCTCAGTCATGACTGCAGGGAGCTTTTCTGCGGGTCCAGGGTTAGGGCTCAACACTTTCACTCCCAGGGGCCTGGATTTAACCCTGGTTGGGGAACTAAGACTGCACAGCAGGGCCAAAAGAAAAAGAAAATTCACTGCTGCACAGCAGAAGCCAAACCCCATCTCCTGACTCAGAGGGCACCTCTCCACTCCTCCAAGTTCTCACGGACTTGAACGTTTGATGTTAAGGTGGTTTCAAGACCCTAAGTAAATAGCTAATGACTGGTCTACAACAAGGTAAATTAATGACATTCATCTCAACGTCTGTTTGGCTATCATTCACTCCATTATGCAAGTAAATACACTATTATGTCAGTAATTTTAATAGGTATCATTAATATCACTTCAAAACTGAAGTGAGCCACACAGGGCTACAAGTTCAAAGGAGGGTAGCTGCCATTTGGAAATTAAAGTTTAGCTGTCTGAACTGGAAGTAGATTGGATAACAAACTTCAAAGTGAAAGGCATGATTCTGAGAAGTCATCTAAAGGAAAACTTTAAATTAAGGGCAAGTAATTTGCTTCACAGATCTGAGAAACATGGTTTATCTAAAGCAACTCAGGAAAGCTGCTGAAAACAGATTTTAAATAGAATAAAGCCAATACTCCACACCAAATATTTAACAAATGCGTACATTTGGAAAATTCGTGAGTCAGGAAATACAATTTTCATAGCACCAGTCCAATGGCTGCCTTATTCAAGGATGACAATGCCACAAGAACTGCTAATTGTACCAAATAAATGCCAATAAAAGCTTATTATAACAACAAAACGTTTTGTTTACATGATACCCTAGTGAAAACCTTCAGGCTTTAAATAACTCTAACTCAGTTATCAGCCCTTCACTCTCAGCGAGGTGGTCTCAGGGACATGATGAAATCATTGCTATCAAAACAAATTCCAGTAACCACTTAAAAATACCTACTTTCCAACTTTGCATGTTTGGACTCAAGAATTTCCTCAGTGTTGCACATGCTTGTCTAGTGTTAAGAGTGACAACTAAAAGCTTGTATGCTCTACAAATTAGGGAAACTTAAAAGAGATGAGTCTTTGTCAGCTAAATGATGAATATCTAAAAATACTCTTGTGAAATAAGGATACGCAGGCCATGAATATTTCTTGTACAGGAATAACTTTTATTCAATAATTGAAGAAAACTGACATCCACAAAATCAGAAGATGCTTATTTTTCCAACTTAATACTTGTGACAATTCAAAGCCAACCAGCTTACCAACAAGCAAGGGTTTACGTCAGGATCCCTCAGCCTCCGTGTCACCATGGGCATCCTAAGTGTCTTCTCCCTGCAGGCAGAGGTTAGGAAGGGTTACACAGGGGATGACACACAAGTCAGTTAAGCCTCATCAACTCCGCAAGTACAGTACCTGAAAAGTTAACTTTGGCATAAAGATTTTCTAGTGAGGAACTCGCACGCTCTCTGTATTTTCAGAATGAAGACTTGGATGTGATTCTCCTCTACACTGACTCATGCCTCAGCACAAATACCTGTCTAAACTGTTTAAGTGCCTCTACTGAAATCTGACTACAATGTTCAGAGAAAATGATAGTTCTGCTAAAATTCAGTTTTAGTTTATTCCTATTTCTAAAGGTGGCTCAGTGGTGAAACCACCTGCCAATGCAGGAGACAAGAGTTCTATCCCTGGGTTGGGAAGATCCCCTGGAGGTGGTACTGACAACCCACTCCAGCATTCTTGCCATGGACAGAGGAGCCTGGCAGGCTACAGTCTATGAGGTCGCAGAGTCAGACTGACTTTCAGGGACTAAAAGACAACAATATCTATAGACTAAGCAATTAAATGTATTAACAAAACAAAAATACAGCATGCACTCTAATGATTACTTCCTTATTATACACTGACTAGCACACAAAATAAGGGTGGAATAATTTAGTATAACCCAACTTTAGCAAAAGTGTTTGTCAACTAAAGTACCTGAATGTCTACTCTGCGGCCTGTCCTGTGTTGGCCAATGTACCAAAAAAAAAAAAAAAAAAAAAAAAAAACCACACACACCAAAGTTATTGCTCAGTGTACATTTTGAAAAGTTAAAAAAAAAGAAATCTGAAATTTAACTTCCCAAAGGCATCTTCTATTTAACTGATACCTCCAGGGATAAAGGAAGTGAGGGAACACCACTGCAGCACATTCATCTTCCGGCTAAAGCCCTATAGGCATACAGCTTGAAGGAGCCTTTATCAATTAAAGATGATCACAGTTCTCTAAGAGCCAATTAGGGATTCCAAGTCAAATCATATACTCTTATAACAAGTACGGCACCTATATCCCAGGACAAATGCCCTCTCTAATGAATCTAACTGAAATTGGTATGCCTGTTATCTTCAAAGACACATTATAGAAATGAACTAAAAGAATTTTTTTTAAAAACTCAACTACTTTTAAAGGCAATTTAAACGCAATTCTTTATTTCAACATATTGGCATATTATCAATGAGCCAGCCACAGATATTTTTAAATGCTCTGCACTAACTTTATGGAACTTACTCCTGAATCCTGCTCTAGCTTAACTGTCTTTTACTTAAAGATCAAAGAAGACAGCAAATAATGTAGGATGACCTACCCAAAACACCAATGAATAAAAAACTGCATCAGTATAACTAGACAGAGCTCTGAACTTTTGTACAAAATGGTTTCTACTTTCCTTCCCCAAGACGGGACCATCAAAAAACATGAGCCATGTTAAAAGAAATAAAGTACATTCAGGAAAAACAATCAAACCCCCATGAGCTCCTAGAAAGTGGAGGTATTCTAGGATCATGAGTCAACTAGTTCCCTTTCTCTTTTACAAGAAAGATCAATATGTCCAAGCTAAAGGGGATAACCTTTGCAAAGAAGGATGGAAAAAAGTCTAACCATTCCGGGTCCTTTCAGTAAGTAATCCTTCTATTTTATGATCTTCATTGACCAATACATAAGTACACCTAGCTAACAAAATTTCTTGGCAGGAAGAAAATTCAAGATGCTGTTCATCTGTACCTAGAAGCTTCTTCCTCTCCAGCACAGAATTCCTTCGCAGGCTTGACTTCTTCCTAAGACAGGTGAGGGCACAAAGTGAACTCACGGCTTTCTTGTCTACATGTGTCCTGTGTTCTGAGCACAGAGCTCTGCTCCACTGTTCACACTCCTTGAATGTAATCTCAACAATGATCAGACAGACTGAACTCAGGTTGCCCCCCTTCCGTGAAAGCGTTCTACTTTTTATCACCATCGTCGGTTAGAAATTCTTTAAAAACCATACCACCTAGGTAACATCATATATACCGAATCAGGTTTGCTGTAGGAGTTTATTCACCGTTCGTTTCCTTTCCCTTCCGGGTTCTAAATACCAATCAATCTAAGTTTGGATTTCCGACTGTCACCTGCTCTGCACGAATCCGCATGTAATAACTGTAAATGAAGAGGAAATGTCAGTTCACAGTGAGGATCGGGGCTGAAAGCGGATGTTCCGCTAAGGAGGCCTTGTCTACTTGCTCTCTGAAGGTAACAAACAAACGTGCCTAAGCTCTGTCCGCAGAGGACAGTCGGAGAGAAACCAACAATTTGAGGGAGGGGGCGCAAAAAAGCACAGCACGTTTGAGGAAGAGCGCTCAACTCTTTCTGCAAAGGGCAAACTGCTTTAAAAAGTATTTCTTGACTTTCCATCCAGTGATTCCATGTCTCCACTCGCAGCAGCTCTGCAAGGAAAGGGAACGCTCCTGACCCGTCCAAGGCCCGGTGCCGCCAACACCGCCCGCGCTACCAGGCTGTCCGAGCCCAGGCAAGGCTGCGGGCCTCCCCACCGCAGGAGCAGCCGTCGGGAACCCGCAACGCGTCCCGCGAGGCATTCGAGCCTCCAACATATGTCTGGGAGCAGGCGGCGGATCAGGAAGTCGGGGTGGCCTTGCGGAGGGGGCGGGGAAGGCGAGAGGAGATCCCAGATCGAGGCGAGCCCTAGGCCCGCGGCCTCTCGACAGCTGCCCGTCCAACCTCGTGAGCGGTGGACGCAGGTGAACACACCTTGCTCTCACTTTCGACGGCACCCAAGAAGGCAGGGGGTGAAAAAAGAGCAGGGAACTGGGGGCGCGGGCGGGGGGGTGGGAGGGCGATTACCCTCCAAAGGCTGAGAAGTAAGGGTGAAGAAAGGGCTGGGGGTCCCCAGGCAGGGGGCACCTCCCTCGCCCCCGGCCCGAGGAGACCCGCGTTGCCATGAGGAAGCGCCAACGGCAAGAGGCCCGCGCTTAGGCGAGGCCTGGTGGAGGCGGCTTCACGCTGGAGACGCGACTGCGGGTCCCGCGGCGGCCCGGGCGCGCCAGTCTCTTCCCGCAGCCCTGCAGCCGCGGCGGAGGGCAAGGCGAGGGGGGAGAGTGGGGGGGGGGGGGGGGGGCGGGGCGGGGAAACCACTCACCTCGGGCGGCCGCTCCGCCAGCGCCCAGGCCGTCTCCAGCTCCAAACACGTCAATGGCTCACGCAGCTGGGCCTTAAGTAGCGCGCATCCCAACGTGCTGCCCCCGCTCCGCGGCGGCCGCCGACCCAATGAGCGCGCCCCGCCGCCTGACTGACAGCCGAGCGCGGCCCTGCGCGGCGGGGGCGGGCGGGCCTCGCCCCGCCCCCAGTCTGAGGGAGGAGGGACGAGACAGGAGGAGTGGGCGGGGCGGCGCTCGCGACCCCGCCTCCGCCCCCGCCCCGCCGCGCCCCCCGCGCCGCGGCCCGCCTCTTAACACTTTGGCTTGACGGGCGGCGCGGCGGGCCAATCGGAGCGCGCAGCTGCTGCGGCGGCGGCACCCAGTGGCCGGCCCCGGGGAGGA
Organism: Ovis canadensis; assembly: GCF_042477335.2. NCBI lineage: Eukaryota > Metazoa > Chordata > Mammalia > Artiodactyla > Bovidae > Ovis > Ovis canadensis. Next base: position 46,451,157 of record NC_091253.1, on the reverse strand, counting down.
GCGCGCGGGGAAGGGCGGGCAGGGCGGGCGCAGCGGCGGGCGGGGGTAGGGGGCGGGTCGGCGGGAGGCGGGGGCGGCGGCCGAGCGGGCCGGGGGAGGCGGCGGTGGGCGCGACGTCGGCGGCGGCGGCGGCGGCGGCGGCGGCAGCTGCAAGTTGGGCTGCAGGGGCAGCGCATACACTACAATGGCTGCTGGAAAGAGGCGTAAGGAAACAATTTCCAGGCCCGCCGCGTCCAGCCCGAAATATGAGAAAAAAATTATTAGAAATTCCGCGGGCGGTGTAAAGGCGGCGGACGGGCCGGAGGGAGGATGTTAAAGCCCCGCGGTGAGTTCTCCCGGGGTCCGGGGCGGCGGAGAGGCGTTTAGCGGGAGAAATATCAGGGTTATTTAAATTATGGGACTCGCTGAGGGGGCAGAGGAGCCGCGGCGGCGAAAGGAGGAGGAAAAAGTTTGTGCTGCTCTCAGCCCCTGCTCAGGACCCCAGAGAGAAAAATAATAATAAAAAATAAAATAAAAATAATCGGGCGGGGGTGCGGGGACTCCCGAAGTCGCTTCTGACAGGGCAGGGGGCGATGCGGCTGGAGACCCGAAGGTGAGGTCGGTGGGAAAAAAAAAAAACCCTTTATTCAGGGTCTGGAAAGTTTGAAAAGTTTTCCTCCTCCTCCGCCTCCTCTCTGGTGCTGCGAATATTGTGACAGCGGCAGCGGCAGCAGCGAGAGCGGAAGACATTAGAGACCCGAAAAATAAGGGAAAAATTAATATAAATTCGGTTTTGAGAGTAAACTCTCCGCATTTTCTACCAAAACATCCCGGGGGAAGGTGGGTCCCCAAAGGGCCTGGCGGAAACCCGCAGTCGGCAATATTTGGGGGGCACTTGGAGTGACTTGGGGGGAACTTTGCCCCTTTTTTCAAAAGAGGTTTTTCTTTTTTGGAGAAATGCATTTGTTTTCGCCCTTTCCTCAGGTGGGCGAGTCGGGGTCGGGGTGCGGGGTCTGCGAGGAGGTGTGAGCCCCGGGTGTGTGGCTGCGGGGGGGGAGGGGGGTGCTAAATGAAAGCAGGAGATCTGCACAGACCAGGGACAGCTTGTTGTCAGTATCATAAACAACCAAAATGGAGGGAGAACTCAGGCATATAACCAAATAAAAATTTTTTAAAAATCGCAAAAAAATCCCAAAAAATCCGGGATGCTCCCCCTTTTCTCGCTCAAGGTAAAAGGATGAACCGCCTTTCCCCTGAAGTCCATTTTGACTTTGCAGGGACCAAGGAGTTAATATTTATTTATTTTTTCAAAACTTTCGAAGGGCAAAAGCCTTTTATAACTCAACCGACAATGAGAAAACGTGAAAATCCGATGCTCGAGAAGGAGGGGGAGGGGGGGGGAGGTGGTAGTGCAGAAACTGCTAAACTTATTGGTAATGTGGGCTGATCTGACATAAGATAAACACTATATTTGCTATTTTATAACTCTGTTTTAATGATCGTTGCGGGTTTTTTTTTCTCCCCCCCCCCTCGGTGGAAAAAAAAAAGTGATGCCATTTTCTTAATAGAGTTAATATGTGTGATTGGAAGAATAAACCCTTTCGGCTTTGAATTGCATTTTCGTCGCATTTATGCTTCAGGTTTTGTTGGTGGCTCCCTCCTTTCTTTAAACTAGGCTCTACAGAGGAGGGGTAGAGAGAGGTGGTGCACACAGAGGCTGGTGTGCAAGACTGGAGCACCTTTTGGGGTGGGGTGGGGAGTTACTAAGCTGCTCGCCTCCTGACACGTTTGCTTCACCTGCTCATCCTCAGGATAGAATGTCCAGCCGAGGTTTTCTGGTTTTATGTATAGAAAAGGATGGTGCCTCTTACATCACAGTGAAGTTAATGGGAAAGTGCTGCTGATGTTGGTTTCCACGTGGGATGTGGGACAGAGCAGGGCGTTTTAAAGGGACAGCTTCTCTTTTCTTATGATTTTTCATCACCTACACAGAAGCCCTGCGTGAGGACCAGCAGTAGAGGTGCTGGAAGGGTGTGGTGATGGAAGAGCCTCCTCTTTCCATGACTCAAACGCACCCACCTTTAGCAGTGATGGAGGGAAAGGAGGGCTAAAGCAGGCTCAACAGAAGATGGATATTGTGTAGATCAGTTTGTTTCCAAGCTGTTCTTTTGTGTAACAAGCCCTCCCAGGAACTTTGCATGTTACATTGCTGTGCTCTGGAAGCTGATTTTGGAAGGAATTGTGGAAAAATGGAAATAGTTTAAGGTGTGTGGTGTAATGGTATAGCATTATTGAACAGTTATGAATTTTGTGCAGTGAGATCAAAGAGCTGTGTATGCCCATAATATGATTTTACAGCCATTTTGTAAAAGCTGTAAAATACCTAATATTCAATTTGGCTTAAGGTACACTGAGGACTTCTGGTTGAAAACTGTAGACAGAGTGGTGGAGATTCTTACTCTGTAAGCAGTAGGCATTTCTTTAAGGGGAAAAAAAAAAGCACATACACCAACACCATGGAAAAGTTTACGCATACCCATTTTAAAGCCCCATCCTATACATGTGCAGTAACTCTGTGCCTCTGAAATGAAAAGGTTTTAAAGTCCTGTGACCTACTGGTTTGCATCTTTTAAGTTGAATTTATTTGTGTTATTTAACAGGAAATGTTTACTGATCATAAACTACTATTGACTCTGATGGCTTAGATTTTCACAATATTTTCAAAATTGAAAATATGTAAGTTGTGTGCTGTACTCTATTGGACATTAAGGTTCACCTTGAATAGAATTTATTTGTGTTCCGTTTTCCACAGGTATATGAAGTTTCTGGAATAGATGCCTATTTTCCTTTGTTTTTATGATTTATAGAAATGGATTAAAGTAAGGACTGAATTTTTAGACTTCTTATATAGAGTACTTTTTCTGGCCATACTGTACAAATTATTATTTTGAAGTCTGGTGTACGTTAACCTGTGTTCACATCTGAACTCTTACCTGCCCCTTTCTGTAAATACCTCCATAGTAGCAGTTACATCAGTGTAATGTGGTTTCTGATTTTGGAAGCAATTGCAACTTTCTAAGAACTCATTAAAAAAATTAATCCCATGAACCACTGTTAAATCAAAATTGATTGGAAAGTGATTAAACTGTCAGTGGAGAAGGGAAACTCCCCCCACCCCCCCCCAAATATCTTTGCAGAGATTTCATGGTGCCATTAATACTTATAAAACCTTTGAAATTTATCTTACATGTTCATTGTAGTTTGGCTGGAGACAGTTACATTGACTATAAGTAGTCAAATTCAGTATAGATTTAAAGTGAGTTAGACTTTTAGATCTTGAATAGTTGCCACTTTGACAAACCCATTACTAATATCAATAAATTCAGTTTCTGTAAATGTGAAGAAGTATTTCTTCCAGTTACATGTGACCATGGAGTTATTCAGTTTGCTTGGACACTTCACATTATGATTAGTTTATTGCCATCCTAAATAAAAGTGCTGGTATTGTGATTTTTTTTTTCTATATCACAAAAGGTGGTATGAAACCTTCTTCATGTTTGGGTTTTACACACCTCGATACTTGTCTGAATCAGAAAATACACTCAGAGAACACAAGTATAAAACCTGTAATTCCTTGGAGAGTCTTATTTAGCTGGGACATAGCATAATTACTCATTTGAATTGATGGTACTGAGCTTTTGTAATGCCTATGAAATACTACCTGTTGGACATCCTTTTTCTGAAGCTACTATTAAATTGTACCAATTAACAGAAATAAGTTAAGGCTGTTGTATATTCATAATCTTTATTTCAGGTAGAATTAGAGAAGCCTCATAGCTGGAGATGTTTATTTGAAATTTATATGCCTAATTTTGCTATTGGACATTCTGTAAGGAATTTAGCTGCTGTGGAAGATGATTTATAAATGTGGGCTAATTCTGATAAAATTCAACATTTGCATATTTATTACAATCTAAATATTTTAATAAACAGACATAGGTAAATAAATTAGTGAATGTTTTTATCAGTATATTTTCAAAGTTGTAAGTGTACTCTTGGTGTTTTAAAATCATACAAAGGTGTTCTTTTTTTTCCTTTGTTTTTAATATAATCCTGGTTGTCACTATATACATCTTGGTTTGGTATTGTGGAAATTTTCCTTTCTAAGGATTAAATTGTTATTTGCTGAATGAAATATAATGCTGCTATCTTTGAGATTTGAAAAACTTGAGAACTAAAACATGTATCTATAGCTGTCTTTGAAGTTTTGTTTTGATAATCATTTGCCCCTTAAGCTGTGTAATCAAAATATTGGTTCCTTCCAGGAATGTTTTAATGTTTTTTATTTAGAATCTTGTTCTTTGGAAAATTAATATGTCTGAAAAGTTACCTGTTACACATATATACACACAGAAACACACCCAAGAAAAAAGTTTAACTGAGTAACTTTACTTACACAGTCTGGAATACTTGTTCTTTTTGATGTGTTTCCAAATGTATAGGAAATAAATAGAAATTTTCCTCTTTATATTGATAACATCTTAGATTCTTTAGTTAAGTTATTTGAGTAAAGGAAGAGTTTCAGAAGAAGGCAAGAACAACTGAATGTGTTCAACAAAATCCAGGATAGTGAATATGTTCAAGGTAAAAAGGCTAAAAATTGTCCCTTGAGCCATTTTTTAACTGTTTTAAGAACCCGATAAACACCTTATGTGAAACATCAAATACTTTGAAAACATATCAGACACTGCAGAGGAGCAAAAATGTACCCTTAATTTCTTTAATTGTAACAGGAATTAATGTAGGCAGCATATTTAACCAATTAGTAAGTATTTAGGTAGCCTTGGAAAAGTATTTACAAATAAGTTAAATGTGAGGGCAGGGTACAGTGAATTGATGAACTGAAAGGTAACTGTGATTTTAGAATTCATGCAGGGGAAGTCTTTGCCATTTTACAATAAGACCACTTGGAGGTAACTAATTTTTACTTTTGTGTGTATTTCAGTACCTAATTTTTTTCTTTTTTTGAAAAAGCCTGAGCCTGACATCTACTGTGTTACTACATTTCCTTTATAACAGGGCAACTTTTATATCTCATTAACAAATTTAATTTGAGAAATTAAATGCAAAATTTTACATTGTAACATTTTCTGAAAGTATTGATGTGTAGTTATTAACATTTGGAGTTGTGAGAAATACACATGTATGAAAGCCTAGTAGCCGTTATTGCAGAGGCATAATTTGATTTTTAGTTTTGAGTCACTTGGCCTAGTGCCCAGTAGCTTACATTCTACCCTGGGTGTCCACCTGTCTCTGCCTCCTCCCTCCAGGGTGGTATTGACAAGGGTATGGTGATGAGGAACTACCAAGGGTGCTTTGGTATTTTTGCTTTCTGATTTTGTGTATGCACTGGTGTGTGCTGTTCAAGTGTTAAGGTTTTTGTTCTTTTTTTTTTAATGCTTATCAGAGAACAAAATCCCAATTTTAGAAAACAATATCTCATTTTTAAAAAGTGAAGTGGTGTGATACTGCATTAAAATTGTTAGTATTGAAAAGTCCTTGGATGTCTTGTAAACAGAGTTACTGCAGAGACATGGCATTAAAACTAACCACAGTGTGTGGGGGGAATTTGAGATGGCAACCCAAGAAATGGGTATGCCTATGTAGAAGGAATGAATTTAGGCAGTTGTATCCTAGGTTAATAGGAGGAACAATTTGCTTAAAGTGTTTCCCTGTGGTTTTTTTTAAGTGAAAACTTTTTCCTAATCTAAATACATAGAAAACCTAGAAATATGAATGTGTTAGAAAGCAAAAATGTTCTTTTTGATGTATTTTTTTTTCTTAAAAAAATTTTTAAGGAAAAGTGTATTATAAGAACCTAAGTGTCCAAATTTAATGGGGAAATGTCCAAAATTAATGGGGAAAGAACTAGGTATAAGAGAATATCAGATTTAATCGTGGAAAATTTAAAATTTGACTTCTGTGAATAAAGAATAACTAACTATAAAGCAAATAATAGTAAATTTACTCCCCCAAAATGAGAGTGATAATTGGGGGACTCTGTAAGAGAGTATTTTTAATACAAATTGCTGGTTTATGGTAACCTTTTAAAAACAGATTCCTCCCCAATTTTTCCTCCATATCTTTAGACTTGTAGTAAACTAAATTAAACTCTAAGAATAATGTGTAGCGATTATTTGGAATACTTTATTTTTAAATAAGGAAAAATGATTTTTTGTTATTTTTTTAAGAGTAAAGATTATTTCAAATGTGTACCTAAGTGAAGTGTTCTGAAAAATCTTAGAAACTGTTGAAAATTATTTTCTTAATTCTTTATCAGAAACTTTAAAACTTCCCATTAAGTTAATGAAATAAATTTTAAAACCTTAGTTTAAGAACAGAGTACTTTGTGGACTTTTTTTTAGGGCAATTTGAGTCATTTCTTCCAGACTCAGTAACAGTTTAAAAGCTTTTCACAAGGTAAAGATAAGAACACTCACAAACTTTTTGATTTCTGAAGTGTTTTTAGGGGTAGGCTGACAGTTAAAGAAATTTTTTTCCCCATTTATTAATTAGCAATTGATTTTCTGAAGGAGAATCTAGATCTATTACAGTATTGTGTTCAAGAGTGGAATTTTCTTTTAATATTAGAAAATATTTTGAGGGTAAAGGAGGCATCTTTTCTTCAAGGGTCTCAGCAGACTGTGGTTATCTGTCATTGCAGAGCCTTGAGCCCTACCTTTTTTTGAGAGTCAGAGACTCATCTTAGGCTTTCAGATATTAAATATTTAAATTATTGTCTCAAACCAATGTTGGAATTGCACATTGTTTATTGATTATTTATGGTATCCTATCTTTTAGTTTCTGAATATGGAAATGTTAATTGTCAGATGAAATGCTACAACTACAAGGCTGCCATCTGATTTTTTGAAAAATTTTATCTTTTAAATCAATAGTTTGACATTAGAGCCTTGAGTTTTGAGATACATTTTTGAAGACTGTTAAGCCAGAAGTCAGAGAATGAGGAATTTAGTCCCTTGACTAATAGGCAGAATTAGAAAAATGTTTCAATCAATTTTTTTCTACTTGAAGATATTTTAGTAAAAAGTTGACTGAATTGTTCTTAATCAGAAGAATTTTACAAAATTGAACCTGAAAGTTTGAGGTAGTTCAAATGTGTAGGTTCAAAATAGTACCAGTTGAATTTTAGACTAGTAGATTTTCTCAATAACTTGATTTTATTTCCTTGTATTGCCTTAATGCTGGAATTACATAGAGCCCGCGTCACTTTTCATCATATTCTAAAACAGTTACACTAATAGGTTTTATTTTTATCAACTTTAAACAATGAAATGAAGATACTATTTTGTATAAGGGTACATTACTTTTTAAAACTATTTTGTGCATTTCCTAAATTTAATTTCTTTAACTGTTCCATTCCAAGGAAGAGAAACTAGCTGCTTTACTTTAAAACTAAATTAGCTCTAAATTTGCAGTTTATGGGAGAGTTGTCACTTTATATGTTTAGATAAGATCTATTATAACCTTAAATGTAAATGTTAATATGATTATCATATCTGATTATAAACTATATCTCAAACATGAATTTGCTCCCCTTCTTCTAAAATTGTTTTCTGAATAAAACTGAGAAAATATTTTTCATGTTATTGTTATTGTCTAAAGTAATTTAATTGGGTAAGTTTTCAATGTCAATTATATTCCTCTTCTAATATTAATAGAATTTTACTTAAAATTACTATTCAAATACACAGTGTCTCAGCAGTAAAATAGAACTAGATATATAATAAAATAGTTAATTATACTATGAGTGGTGGAAGCAGTCTTAGTAGTTCTTATTTGGAATAGTTTAAAATGGCTCAAACAAACTGCCCATGGGTATAAGGCATACCTCTAACAGCAGCTAGTGATATTTTATAGTTTTCTTTTTCTGCTTCATAAAGTTTGAGCATTCTCAGAGCTACTGTCATGCAATAAATAACTGATTTAACTATGCCCTGTGTAAAGTACACATATCAGGTTTAGCTTTTAATATAAGTTGCTTTAGCTTTCTTGTAAGAAAACTGAATAAGACAGATATCCCATAGTTATAATTTGGTAGACATCACATCACATCTTAAAAGATATTACAGGAAAAATATATTATCATAATCACTTACCCAAATCAAAATGAAAATAAACTATTAAGTAATTGTTTTAATTAGACATAGAATGGTGGTTTTAAATATTTAGCTAGGTAACTTGATGTACTGCTGAAATATAGGGAATTTTAGTTGAAAGTTGTTATTGTACCCAAATCTATTTTGTATGCCTCAAAAGTTTGTGAATAAAAGTGAACACATGTGACAGTCTGGTAGTTTACAGACGTTCCTAAACATCTGTCCTTTGACAGTTAGTGAAAATGTATTTTTTAAATATGTGGGCAAAATTATTTCAACAATTATAACATTCAATTATTATACTTATTTTTCAAAGAAAAGTGGAGATGAATGGTTTAGTGTTGCTTATATCTCTTATCAGTTGCATATTCATTGCATTTGAAATTTTAATCATTAAAGCATTTGATACTTTAGGGATATTTTAGGCTTTTTAATTTGTTTTAGTAGTGTAACAGTGTTTTCCTTAAAACCGTTTCTTTTTGAACATTATAATCTATTTAAATAGTTATTTTAAAACTTTAACTGCTTTTATTTAATAAGAGAATTTCTGTTCCCTAGATCATGTTATTCTTAAAAGAAGTTCCTATCTTGAAATACTCTTAATCATAGCTAAAGGTTATCTTTTTAAATATATACTAGAAGCTTTTCTTCTTTCTGGAGTTAGACATTTATCACTATGAACTTACCTCTCATGACTGCTTTTGCTGCATCCCATCAATTTTGGTATATTCCATTTTCATTTTCATTTATCTCAAGGGTTTTTGTTTTTTAATTTCTCTTTGGATGTCTTCTTTGACCCTTTGGTTGTTCAGTAGCGTTTTGTTTTATCTCCACATATTTGGAAATTTTCTGGTTTTCTTCATGTAATTGTCCACTAGTTTCATACCATTGTGGTTCAGAAAAGATATTTGATGTGATTTCAGTTCTCTTAAATTTATTGGGACTTGTTTTGTGACCTAACATATGGTCTGTCTTGAAAAAAATGCTTCATGTGCACTTGAGAAGAATGTGTATTCTGTTGCTTTTGGATAGAATGTTCTGCAAATATGCATTAAGTCTACCTGATCTAACGTGTCATTTAAGGCTGATATTTCCTTATTTTCTTTCTGGATGATCTAACCATTGGTGTAAGTTGGGTTTTAAAGTTCTGTTCTATTATTGTATTGCTGTGTGTTTCTTCCTATGTTTGCTTTATATATTTAGGGGCTCCTGTGTTGGGTACATGAATAGTCACAGATGTTATATCTTCTTGTTCAAAGAAACAACCTAAATTTTAGAGATATTTTAGAAACTAGAAAAAGAGCTCAAGGAGCTAGAAAGAGAAAGGAAGGAAACATGAAAGATTAGAGAAAAAATGAAATAGAGACTAAAAAGATCATAGAAAAAATCAATGAAGCTAAGAGCTGGTTCTTTGAAAAGGTAAATAAATTGACAACCTTAAGCTAGACTCATCCCTCCAAAAAAGAGGACTAAAATAAGAAATGAAAGAGATAGTATAACTAATACCACAAAAATACAAACCATCCTAAGAGACTGCTATGAGCAGCTATACGCCAACAAATTGGCGACCTAAAAATGGACAAATTTCTAGAAACATAACAACCTACCAAGATCGAATCATGACAAGATAGAAGATCAGAACAAATGAGTTACTGGTAAGGAGATTGAATCAGTAATCAAGACTTCCCAACAATCAGAAGTCTGGGATCAACCAAATGCATTCACTGGTGAATGTTGCTAAGTCGGGTCAGTCGTGTCCGACTCTGTGCGACCCCATAGACGGCAGCCCACCAGGCTCCTCCGTCCATGGAATTTTCGAGGCAAGAGTACTGGAGTGGGGTGCCATTGCCTTCTCTGCTGGTGAATGCTGCTGCTGCTGCTGCTAAGTCACTTCAGTCATGTCCGACTCTGTGCGACCCCAGAGACGGCAGCCCACCAGGCTCCCCCGTCCCTGGGATTCTCCAGGCAAGAACACTGGAGTGGGTTGCCATTTCCTTCTCCAATGCATGAAAGTGAAAAGTGAAAGTGAAGTCAGTCAGTCGTGTCCCACTCTTAGCGACCCTATGGACTGTGGCCCACCAGGCTCCTCCATCCATGGGATTTTCCAGGCAAGAGTGCTGGAGTCGGGTGCCAACATTAAAGACTTACAGGCATACCTCATCTTATTGTGCTCTATAGGTATTGTGTTCCTCACAAAGGTTTGTGACAATCCTGAATCAGGCAAGTCTGTTGTTGCCATTTTTTCCAACAGCATGTGTTCACTTCTGTGCACATTTTGGTAGTTCTCACAATATTTCAAAGTTTTCCATCATTACTATATTTGTTACGGTGATCTGTCATCAGTGATCTTTGATGTTACTATTGCGAAAAAAAAAAATTGCAACTCATTGAAAGCTTAGATAATGATTAGTATTGTTTAGGAATAAAGTATTTTTTAATTACCTTGTTTTTTAAGACATTCTGTTGCACACTTAATAGACTACAGGATAATGTAAACATAAATTTTAAATGTACTAGGAAAACAAAAATCATGTGACTTGCTTTTTGCAATATTTGCTATATTGCAGTGGTCTGGAACCAATCCTGCAATATCTTTGAGGTATGCTTGCAATTTCAATCCTTCTCAAACTCTTCCAAAAAATAGAAGAGGAGGGAACTCTTCCAAACTTATTTTACAAGGCCAGCATTACCCTGATACCAAAACCAGAAAGGATGCCGCAAGTAAAGAACCTCATAGGCCAGTATCTTTGATGAATGGGCTTCCCAGGTGGCTCAGCGGTAAAGAATCCACCTGCCGATGTGGGAGACTCAGGAGACATGTGTTTGATCCCTGGGTTGGGAAGATCCCCTGGAGTAGGAAACAGCAACCCACTCCAGTATTCTTGTCTGGAAAATTCCATGGACAGAGGAGCCTGGTGGGCTACAGTCTGTGGGGTCACAAAAGAGTCAGACACAGCTGAGCAACTGAATAAGCAGGCACGCATCTTTCATGAACATAGATGCAAAAATGCTCAAAAAAGCATTAGCCAACCAAATTCAATAATATGTTAAAAGGACCATACACCATGATTAAATGGTATTTATTCCAGGGATGCAAGGATGGTTCAACATCCACAAATCAGTGTGATATGTCACGTTAACAGATGGAAGGATAAAAACTACATGATCATTTCAATAGATATAGAATAGGCATTTAACAAGATTTAATATTTATTTATGATAAAAAAAAAACTTTCAACAAATCAAGTATAGAGGGAATGTACCTGAACATAGTTATAACCGTATAGGGGAAGCTCAGAGCTAACATCATGAGAACCTTTTCTCACTCAAAGATGAGAACCTTTTCCTTGATAATCAGGAGGAAAGAAAGATACCTACTTTGACCACTTTTAGTCAACATAGTATTGGAAGTCCTGGCCAGCCCAGTTAGGCAAGAAAAAGAAATAGAAGACATCCAAATGGGAAAGGAAGAAATAAAATTGTCACCATTTGCAGATGGCATGATACTTTATATAGAAAACCCTAAAGACTCTCCCCTGACCAAAAAAAAAAAAAAAAAGTTAGAACTGGTAAATGAATTCAGTAAAGTTGCAGGATACAAAATAAGTATAAAAAAAACTATACATTGCGTTTCTATATGTTAATAATGAACTATCCAAAAGAGAAATGAAGGAAACCATCCCACTTAAAGTTGTGAAAGACCGTATTCTGAAAACTGTTAAGACATTCATGAAAGAAATTAAAGAAGTCACAAATAAATTGAAAGATATCCTGGGCTCACAGATTAGAAGAGTTAACATTGTTTAATGTCCATATTTTCCAAAGCAATCTACAGATTCATTGCAATCACTATCAAAATTCCAAAAGCATTTCTCAGAGAAATAGAACAAACAATCTTAAAATTTATATGAAACCATAAAAGACTTGGAGTACCCAAAGGAATCTTGTGAAAGAAAACCAAGCTGGAGGCTTCACACTTCCTTAGTTTCAAACTATACAAAGCTACAGTAAGAGAATAGTATGGTATCAGAATAAAAACAGACACATAGATCAATGGACCAGAATAGAGAATTCAGAAATAAACCCATGCATTTTCGGTCAATTAATACATGACGAAGGAGCCAAGAGTGTACAGTGGGGAAAGGACAGACTCTTCAATAAACCATGTTGAGAAAACTGGAAGCCATATGCAAGAGAATGGAACTGGACCACAATCTTAAACTATACACAAAAGTAACTTAACTATACACAAAACTAACTCAAAATGGACCAAAGACTTGAGCATAAGACCTGAAAACATAAAACTCCTAGAAGCAAACATAGGCAGTAAGTTCCTTGACACAGGTCTTGGCAATGATTATTTTTAATCTGACATCAAAAGAGAAAGCAATAAAGGCAAAAATCGAAAAGTGACATTACATCAAACTAAAACTTTCTCTGTGGCAAAGGAAATCTTTGACAAAATTAACAGACAGCCTACTGAATGGGAAAAAATATTTGCACATCATATATCTGATTAGGGACTAATATTCAAAGTATATAAGGAAGTAATATAACTCAAAAGCGAAAAAAAAAGAGTCCAATTAAAAATAGATCTGAGTAAACATTTTTCCCAAGAAAACATGCAGATGGCAAACAGGTTCATGAAAAGACACTCAACATAATTAATTGTTAGGGAAATGCAAATCAAAACCACAGTGAGATAATACCTCACAGCTGTTAGGATGGCTGTTTAAAAAAAAAAAAAGCTAGAAATAACAAGTGCTGGTGAGGATATGGAGAAAAGGGAACCCTTGTGAACTGTTGGTGGTGTAAACTGGTGCAGCCACTATAGAAAAAACAGTATAGAGTTTCCTCAGAAGATTGAAAATAGAAATATTGTATCATCCAACAATTCTACTTCTGGGTATTTATCCAAAGGAAACAAAAATAGTGACTTGAAAAGGTATATGCACCCCCCATGTTCATTGCAGCCTTATTCATGATTGGCAGGATATGGAAACAATTGAAGCGTCCATCAGTGAATGAAGGGGTAGGAAAGATGTGGCATGCATGTGCGTGTGTGAGATATATATTACTTCATCCATGAAAGAGGATGAAATCTTGCCATTGATGACAAAATGGATGGACCTCAGAGGTCTGTGTGAAACAAGCCAGAGATAGGTGCACACTGTATGATCTCTCCTATGTGGGATCTAATAAATAATTTTTTAAAAACCCACGCTCACAGATACATAGAGCGAGTTGGTGGTTACCAGAGGCAAGGAGTGGCAGATGGGAGAAATGGATGAACTGTTTTTGGTTTTGATTTTCAGTTTAAATGGGAAGCAAAAACAGCAAAAAATCTATACTAGAGATCCAGCTGGTGTGCTTAAGCATTGGATCTGACGTGGTGCTTGTTTCATCATACTCATTTCACCTATTATCAGCCAGTGCAGGAAGAGGAAGAGAAAGCAATTTGTTTGAGAGAAGGGCAGTTGATCATATTCAGGGGCTGACTCATAAGAGCTTTTCTAAAAGGCATGATACCTCTGCCAGAATTAAAAGGAATTTCTTAATTAAAACCATAATGCCCGTGTGTCTAAGAAGTGTTTTCATAATCAGGTTTCAGGCACACTTGTGTGCCTGCGCTGGCCCTTCCAAGTGTTCTGCTGTTTGCACATATTTGCTCTCAGTGCTGCCACCCTGTGTATGGCACTGCCTCTGTCCTGTCTGCACCAATTCTGTGTGTGTGTGTGTGTGTGTGTGTGTGTGTGTGTTTTATGAAGCAGTAGTGTCCAAAACTACTTCGGGAGAGTGAACATGCATATCACAATAAATTTTAAAGATATTTTTGTATACTCTGCCCTGTGTTTAGTGCTGTACTAAATCTAGACTTCTAAAGGTTACACAATTCAGAAGTATGGTATTCAGTTGCCAAAAATGAAATTTGGGGGATTTTTTAAAAGACAGATACGTTTATCTGTTTCATCCGTCACTTCACTAAAATAAGGTGGATTGTACTAGTAATGTCAGAATAGCTTGAAATTAGTGAAATATGAAAGCAGAGGGTTTGATCCTTTGTAAAGTTGAGAAATATTATAAGATGTTTTGTTTTAGCCAAGTTTTAGTTAAAAATTCTTCGTAGCAAAAGCAAAACCAAAAATGAGCACAAAAGAGACTGTTTCTGTTTAAAAGAAAAAGAAACTAAATTTGATTGGTTAAATTATTCCCTGAATCATTAGCCGACATGACTTTTAAATTACATCACCCCAAATATTTTGAGTATTGATACTTTGCATCAGCGGTAAAGTAGTTCGCCTGGATAGCAATCTTTGTTTTCACCTGTATTATCTCATCTAATTTCTACTGCAGTCTTGTGAGATAGAAGTGCATGTGTAATGCGTATGCAAGGAACAGTAATGACTTCAGAAACTGAAATTGTGTTACTTTTTATGAGCAAGTCTCTAGACTGTACAGGTCATAGAAGCTCAGTACATTAATTTGCTAGAGAGTAAACCTGAATTATCTCCATATTGAGGATTTACTTTTAAAATCAATTTGTCTTAAAGCTAAAATTTTCAGTCGTGAAGTTGATACTGAGTAACTCCAGTTAGAAAGTACTACTTGTCTAGATATTTTTTTAAAGTTATAGATAAGGGGAAAATTTTTTTATGAATTTACTAAGTTAAAGGAGATTTTCAAAGATGTACACCTAAACTGTTTTTTAATGACCTTAAATTAGTACAGTTTTACTAATCTTTGCTTTAAAATACATTTATAGCAAAGCCTTCTGATATCAGAATAATGAACATCTCTTTTTAATATTTGTCTAGTTTTAGTGCAGTAAATGATGTAATCATATATCATAATTGAACATACTGTTTAGTTTGGTTAATTTCAGATTTTACCACTCAGGAGAATTGAAAGAACATTACGCAATATGTGGTGTCATTCCAACTACTGCAAAATTCCAAGTCAAGTTCAAAATCTCTTTTTAAAATTTTTTCTGGGAAAGATTGAGGGCAAAGAGAGAAGGGGGTGACAGAGGACGAGTTGGTTGGATGGCATCACTGATTCAGTGGACATGATTTAGCTAACTCCGGGAGATAGTGAAGGACAGGGAAGCCTGGCGTGCTGCAATCCATGGGATCACAAAAACAGTTGAAATTTAGTTGATTAACAGTGATTCAGGTGTGCAGCAAAGTGATTTATTTATATATATTCTCTTCCAGATTCTTGTTCATTATAGGTTATTACAGGATACTGAATATAGTTCCCTGTGCTGTACACTCAGTCCCTGTTATTTACCCATCTTATATATGGTAGTTTATGTCTGTTAATTCGAAATTCCAGATCTTGTTAGCATGTGCTTATCTCTGCAAGTTTAGGGAATTAGAGACACACGCCAACTTTGATGTTGGCCATTTCTTGACTTTGTCCAGTCTCCATGCAACAATGCTTTTCACATATACCTGTCTACCTCTTAGCTGTCCTAATGTTAAGTCCCATCTCAGACTATCTTTTTTTTTTTTTTTTTTAGTTTCTTTATTCTTTCTCCAAATGAGAGCCAGAAGTGGGGAGAATAGCTCCTGCCCGTCTTAGGGTACTGATGTTGGCCTTTCTTTTTTCCTCGTCTTTTTTTAAGTACCTTTCAGATAATAGGTTGATATATGAAAGAGATGCTACCAAGCAGTATATTTTAAAATGCGAAGTGAATGATGGACAGTAAAAGCTAGATCTTCAAGGGAGGGGAGAGGTGGCCCTGGAGGTGGGCTTTGCACAAGGTGTGATCTGCGACTAGATAGAAGGAGGGAGGACATTCCGGTGCAGCGGATGGTTTCAGTAGGCTTTAGAAAGAGGCAGAAGTGTGCTTGTTGTCAGCAGTCTCCAAGAGGACCGGTCTGCCTGGAGGGGGTGCTGTGGTTGGGAGCAGGGCCAGGTGGAACTGCAGCAGGGTGCTGGGGCCTGCCGTGAACCTCTTCACCCGCAGCCTGAGGAACCTGCAGTCTGCGCTGTAGATGGCACTGCAGGTTCTTGAGCAACAGGGAGGGTATTTGGAAAACGAAGTTCATTCAGAATCCAGAATGAACTGAGCCTACAGGTGTGAGACTGGAGTCACAAAAATGTTAATATGACCCGGATTTGGAGTGGTGATCCACTGCTGCTCAGATCTCCATCACCAAGCCCATTCTCACTAGCAAGTTCCAGACCTTCATTCTCAGGGCCACTTGGACGTAGCCACCAGGCATCTCAGACTCAGCATCTGTACAACTAGCAACTCAGACCTCAGTCATCTTATTTACGGTCCCACTGTTCTTTCAGGCCCCTGGTCAGGAAACTGTCCTTTCTGCGTTGAGTTGGAACTTCTGTTGTAACTTTTAGTACTTCTGTTGTAGAGATACCAAACCAAGTGGAAACATAAGGGAAGAGTAGGAGGATTCAAGTGGTCCTGGAGCAGGGAGTTTGGGGGTGGGGTGGGGTGGGGTGCGTCCAGCCAAGAACAAGGGAATGATGAGGGCCTCGGCCTGCAGCACCCACTGGATGCTGTCCGGGAACTGGGGCCTAGGGCATGGTGAGTGCGCAGAACACTGGTCGGTGAGGCTGGGAGGGAAGACTGGGGTCAGGGTGGACTGGTCCTCACCGTTATGGAGCGACCCCATGGTTCAGAGCTGGGGCTGCAGTGGCGTGATGCCCCCTCTTCCCTGGGTCTCCTTCTCACCCCTCTGCTCCATCCTCTCATTGTGAACCCCCAGCATCTGGCCTGCTCCGAGCCCCCTTCCTCCATCCCCTCCTCAGGTCACAGAGAAGCTCCTTGCCCAGGCCCTGCCTGGCAGCTGGATGGAGACGGCCTCAAGTCTCCTGCCCACCTGGGACTCCAGGCTTAGGTCATCTCCACGTCCATGTCCTTGTACAGGACAATCTGTTCTGTCTCCTGTTCAGTTTGCAGATTGACAGAGGGCCCGCCATAAGCCAGGGATTCTGCCAGACTCAGCCAGGTGGGAGGCAGGAGACGGTAAGCAGCCATCTCACCTGTGGGCCCCCCACCCCATGCCTGGGCCCTCCTATTGTGTGCAAACAGATGGCTGCCCGCCACCAGCAGGCCAGCTTTGTAGCCAGGCTGCAGAAACAAGCACACGCACCCCAGAGAAGGACTGACATAGATGACAGGCTTGGGGAGGATGTACGCATACACCCGGAACTGGGGGAACCCAGAGTCCCAGGGAGACACACCCCCACCGCAGTCCAGGGGAGACACGTACCCTAGGTATGTGTCTCCGTGTCTATGCCTGTCGTCTATAGTTCTGCAGAGAGAGAGCAGGGGAGAGGCAGAGGGATGAGAGCGCCCCCGGCTCAGGCCGGGGGGGTACAGACACACGGTGGGGAGGGGTACACAGTCCCACGGTGAGGGGGGTGAGTGACATAGCGATACATGTCCAGAAGGCAGGTGTGTGGGGAGAGACAGACACCCAGAAATGGGGGGGTACAGACCAGGGTGGCATGGGCCACTCACTGGTGGGGACAGAAGGAGGCCCACACCGGAGGTGGGGGAGTCACGCCTGCAGCAGGGTGTGACGGGAGACACCCGCATTGGGGCATGGTGACAGAGAGGCCCCTCTGCACCCAGGAGAAGCTGGACACCCGCCCAGGCCTCCAGAGCCAGGGAGAGATGTGCACTGCAGGAGACGGACGCCCAGAGGGGAGAGGGACACACACACACCAGGAGTGGGAGACAGGTGGCTGCACCCCCGATTGGGAGAGGAAGACAAGCAGCAGAGAAGGGAGTTGGCATAGGACACACGTGTCCATACACTGCGTGCACACGTGGAGGTGGGGTGGGGAGAGGTGTGCGCACACCAGAAGGCAGACAGGAGCAGGGGCACACACACAGGCCCCCGAACCATGGACACAGAGCTCACCTGCACCTTCTCTCTCTGTGTCCCCCTCCAGGGTTGGGGTGATGTGTCCTGATGCCCCATGGGTTTGTCCAGAGAGAATCGGAAGTTATCTCGACTGCTCAGGGGACCTGACCCTCCAGGCCACCCTCAGGTCACAGCTCCACGCAGAAGGCCAGACCTCAGTCCTTTTACTCTCATTAAAGGACCAAACCGCCGTATAGCCCCATCAAAATTGTTTTTCTCCAAGCATAATGTCCATGTCATCACACCCATCTCCTGGGTCCTGAGAGTAGAATTCAGAATCTTGGGTGTGCCCAGACTCTAACCCATGAGTCTCAGCCTCTCCTCCTGGCCCCAGTGAGCTTGGACTTGAGTGGGGGTGTCCATGTCGCCCATTCGTGAACCCGGGTCTTATTTGTCATGCAATCTACCCTCACCCTTGCCTAGCGTAGCTCTCGGAAGATGTCCACTCCTGAGCTGAAACCATCAAAGCTGGGTCTCAGTCCAGCTTCCCACCTATCCAGTACTCCTCCAGAGTCTCCCCTCCCGGCCGGATGCCTGCCTAGTGTCAGGTCGAGGGGCCTCCTACACCCAGAGCACCTGCCTGCACTGCTCCCTCCTCACCACGTGGTCCGGGGGTGGGAAGGTTCCGTGGGGAGCACATCACCTGCTGTTACCTTTACCAAGCGCTCACTGCACTCTCCCTGCTGGCACGCTCCCACCTGGCAACTCCTTTAAGCCTCATCACAGCCCTGTAGATGGTTTCTGAGCTCATCTGAGTTCCAAGTGGGAAAGGAGGAGGAGGCTGAGAGAAGTAACCAAGGACTAAATGAGACAGTGCCTGAAAAAGTCTCCACGTGGCACCTAGTTCATACACGTGCTCCAGGGGCTCCCATTGTCTGTCAGCCCTGTGACTCTGGTCTGTGGAATTCTCACTAGCAGTGGTGACTATGTTAATAGTTCTGTCATAGAACCAGGACCTCTGAGAGTCTGCTGCTGCTAAGTTGCTTCAGTTTTGTCCAGTTCTTTGCGACCCCATGGACTCTAGCCTGCCAGGCTCCTCTGTCCATGGGATTTTCCAGGCAAGACTACTGGAGTGGCTTGCCATTTCCTCCTTCAGAGGATCTTCCTGACCCAGGGATTGAAGCTGTGTCTCTTACGTTTCCTAAATTGGCAGGCAGGTTCTTTACTGCCTAAGAGTATAGTAGTCTTTTAATAGACTGATGCTACTTTATTAAGTGATTAATATTTTCCTTTTATTTATACTCAATATTTGATAGAGTAGGAATATCTATTTTATGTTCTAATTAATACTAATCTATTAGTAGCTCATACTCTAATAGAGATTCCTGTTAGAATTTATAGTAGACATTAGGTAACTTTACCCTAAGATCACTGAGAAGACTGGTCTGTCAGGCTTGCTTGTCAACAGCCTGTTCCCCTACCACCAACCTTATAGTATGGGGCTTTTCAGGTGATACTAGTGGTAAAGAACCCGCCTCCCAAAGCAGGGAACGTAAGAGCCTTGGGTTCGATCCCTGGGTTGGGAAGATTCCCTGAAGGAGGGCACAGCCACCCTCTGCAGTATTCTTGCCTGGAGAATCCCATGGACAGAGGAACCTGGTGGGCTACAGTCCATAGGTGGGCCATAGACTGTAGTCGCAAGGAGTCAGACACAACTGAAGCAACTTAGCCAGCACGCAACCTTATGGTATGGGCTTCCCAGGTGGCGCTAGTGATAAAGAATCCCCCAACATTATCTGCCCCCAAATCCCTTCTTCTCTTGGCTGCTGGGCAGCTCTGCTCTCCTGCCCAAGGCTCACCATCTCTTTTCCTGCCCCACTGAAGATAGATATATGTTTACCCCACTGGTTCTGTTTCTCTGCCAGTAGAGATGTTCAGCACTCTCCAGGCCAGGCTGTTGGAAGCTGGACTCTGCCACTTCCCTCCAACCAACTGTCCTCTTTTCCTTCAGACCTTCCAGGCCTCACCTGCTTTCTCAAACCTTGCCACTTCGGGCTCCCATGTGTATGAGCAAGTGCGTGCACACTCCCCGCACACAGGCCCACCCCACTGCCAAGCTTGGCAGGTGCTCACCATCCCCCTCTCCTGTGTGACCCTCCCCTGGGTGCCGGTCCATCGACTCTCTCCACGACTCGGGCCCCATCCCCTGTGGGGTGCCCACCACCTCCATCCCTCTGTGTTCAGCCCCTTCCCAGTCAGACACAGTTCTCTGATCTTGCTAGACTGATATAGCCTTCAGTCTTGTTACAGTTAAAAAACGACCCAGCCATTGTATGCTAAATGATTGTTTGAAAGCCTGAATCATGAAAACTCTCTCAGAATATTTATTTGTGGAAAATAATGTACACAGTTCAAAGGCCGTGACTAATAAAGGTACTTGTTTCTATTACTTTTACATCCTTTCAAGCTTCAAGTGGTAATTGCCTGGCTTCAGCAGAGCATGTAGAGTGGCTGGTTGGCCTGTGACCCTGGGTCAGGGTTTCAGATATGATCCTGTGAATCCCTTCACAGAAGCTGTGAGTCAGAAGCTGCACGTGTATATTATCTTTTCTGACTTCATCATCGTCAGCTGGGTTTTATTGAGCATCCATGGGAATTTGTACACAAGAGACGCTGGTTTGATCCCTGGGTCACGAAGACCCCCTGGAGAAGGACGTGGCAACTCACTCGTGTTCTTGCCTGGAGAATCCCATGGACAGAGGAGCCTGGTGGGCTACAGTCCATGGAGTTGCAGAGTCGGGCACGACTGAAGCGACTGGGTACACACTCACAGCACGTGGAATTTGTAGTACATCTCATACAGATTTATTGTGGAGGTTACGTTTAGCGCTGCTTCTAGAGATGTGTTGTGAAACTTATTTTAGAGTATGTCGAAAATGCTGAAAAATCAAAGTGGAGAGAACAGTAGAATGCGTCGTTATCTACCCATGACCAGTTTCAGCAGTTACCACCTCTGTGGGGGACGGGGTGGTCCTCCTACCCTTGCCCACCCTTTCTCCTGCCCACTAATTTAATACAGAATCATTTCCCATCACTCGTATAGTTTTGGTAAGTATTTCCAAAACATACACTCTTTTTAAAGATATAGTCCCAATACAACTGTCACACCCCAGAAGAACAGTAATGCCTTAATGTCATCAAATACAGTGTTCCATTCTTCCCAGTTCTCATCGTTTTTTTAAAAAAACAATTTGCATGATTCAGATCCAATAAGACCTGTTTATATAGTCAGTTGACATCTCTCTCAAGTCTATTTTGATCCATACGTTACCTCTTCCTTTTTTTCCCCTTAAAATTTTCTTGAAGAACTGATTTTTGGGGGTTTTTTTGGTTTTGTTTGATTTTGTCCTGTAGAGTTTCCCACAAGTCTGTATTTTGTTGATTGCATCCCTGTTGGATATTACTTAACATGCCTCATTTTATGTGAGAATCAGGTTCTGCTTTCTGCCTCCAAACATGTTAAAGTATCCCAGAAAGAAAAGTGGAGAAGGTGGAATGTGGAAGAAGTAAATTTTGAATGAAGTGCTATAAGCAGTAAGAATGACGTTGATGTACGTATAGTAAATCTAGATATGTGATATCTTATTTCTGGTGGAATGTTGCTATGCACATCATCAAAAATGATGTTCAGCACTAACAGGTATTTCCTTCTAGTATAATTTTTCTTTGAACTTGTGCAATACTTTTGTAAATTGGGACCTTCATTGTGTGTGCTAACACCGTTTAAAGGTTATTTCCTGCATACTTTTGTGTTACTTCTACATACACTTCAGAAGCTAGGCTCCTTTGAAGGAGCATCTTTGAATTCAGAGCGTCCTTCGAATGAGCACCGCGTGTACTTAGCCTTCCCTGTGCTCGGCCAGGTAGCTCATGCCTCGTCTTCACTTGATGCAGTGAGGGGCGGTCTTATGCTTAAGTCGTTATGTGCGTCTCATGTTGTTTTCTTCAGGTAAACTCTCAGGTGTGAAACAAGTGGAGAAAGTGGTAAATGCCTTCTTTCACTTGGCCATTGTGTGGCCAGTTTGACTTCTGGAAGTTGCCTGTAGTACCTGGGAGTGGTCATTTCCTTAGCTCTGCCCAGCGTGGCCATGACCACAGTCTATGCTTTTTTATTTCTGTCGTGTATATTTATGTTTCATATCTTGCCCCTGCCTAGCAGTCCCCCCACTGCAGCCGTCATTAATATGTCTTTGACACCCGAGGCTTCTAATCTTCTCTGCACCAAAAATCTCAGCAACCCAACCTGTTGGGGTTTTGCCTGAGAGGTTGGCCCTGAGTGTGGGAAGGCACAGCACCCGCCTCCACAGTGTGGTGTGTGATGTGCGTGGGTGTGGGCCACCGTCTTGGGCTGCTCAGGACTTGAGTTCCTCCTTTCTGTCCTCTTCCTTTGTTTTAGATCATTGATATTTTGGTTTAAATGAAAGATGACTGTGTATTAATATTTCAAGTTCATGGTAGGATGAGGTGGAAGAAACTCACCTGCCAAATTCTGAATTAGAATTTGCAAAGCACACAAATTAAGGGAGTAATTACTCACATTACCCCAAATTCCTTTTTTAAAAAACTAAGGCTTCAGATGGGCACCTCTTTTGGTGTCTTGGATTATTAACTATGGAAGGGATGTCGGTTAGAAATCTCAAGTATTAGAAATATTGAAACATCATAATCAGGATACTCTGAAATCACAATACATCCTGAAAATACCTCCCATTTGCATAATGCTTTGCTGCGTGTCGTCATTCCTTGAATTGCTCACTTCTGCAACCAGGTGACTCCACGGCCTCATGTGTAGTGTTGAAGTAACAGCTGAGCCCCAGGCCTGTACCCACCACGACTTGGTGACATGGTGTGGCCACTCCTGGCCCTGCCTTGGTCATGTTCCTCCCTCCTGGGTACCCTCACAGCCCCAAACTGCTGAAACTCCTCAGGCACAGCAGTCTGGTCTCCTGTGCCCATTCTCACGTTGGCAAGTTTTTCTCACTGCCCTAAAGGAATCGGTCAGGTTGAGGCTGATGCAAGTTATGTGGAGTTCTTCTGGACATGAAACTGAACAAACTCCGGGAGATCATGAAGGACAGGGGAGCCTGGCGTGCTGCAGTCCCTGGGCTCACTAAGAGTTGGACACGACTTAGCGAGTGAACAACAACAACAGCTTCCCTGGCAGAAGACTTGATCAGTGGAGAAGGTCCTTCCACCCTGAGGCAGAACTACACGGGGAAGACTGAGGGTCAGGCATAACCACTGCATTTAACAAAACCTGCGCTGGAATGATGGTCCTCCTCGGGGATATTCTCCCCTCCTCTGCCCCTGTGACCATTGTCCGGCCCTCCTCACAACCTGTGCTGGCCTCACTGCTCCAGGGTACCCATAGGGAAAGGGAAGCAGGAGGGGCCATTCAGGGGTAGGCGATCAAGAGGTACAAATTGTCATGTATAAAATAAGCTACATGTGTGCACGCAGACTCAGTTGCCTGTGGCCCTTTGCGACCCAGTGGACTGTAGCCCTCCAGGCTCCTTGTGTCCATGAAATTATCCAGGCAAGAATACTAGAGTGGGTTGCCATTTCCTCCTCCAGGGGATCTTCCCGACCCAGGGATCAAGCCCACGTCTCTTATGTCCCCTGCCTTGGCAGACGGATTGTTTACCACCAGCACCTGGGAAGCCCCATGTTAGTTTCTGCTATACAGCAAAGGGACTCAGTTACACATACACATGGATCCACTCTTTTTTAGATTCTTTCCCCATAAAGGTCACTGCAGAGTACTGAGTGGAGTTCCCTGTGCCATCCAGGGGGGGGTCCTTACTAGTTAGTGATCTGTTGTAGATGTAGTCGGGTGTGTTTATCCGGAAGTGTGTTTGGACAGCACCTTCCAGGTCCTGTGCAGGTGGGGGCCACTCTCCTCTGTTGAGGAGAACGAACGTTCTCGGCATGGCCACCAGGTGGCACAGTGACTGCAGCGTCCCGGTGTCTGGTGAGGGTGGGCCCAGCCAGGAACCCCGGCAAGGTGCTCCTGACTGCTGGGCCCCAAGGGAACCCAAGGGAGTTTCATTTAAATGCTCAGCCAGTTCCTCATTGCTCACAAAGGGAAATCAAGTAGGGTGGGCAGCTGTACCCCTCCGCAGGTCCACATGGCCAACAGGACAGCTTCCCCCCGCCCCCCTTCTCTTCCTCCTCCTATGCCTTCAGCACATATGTGAGCACCTCCTTGGTGCTCCCCCCGTCCTAGTTATCCGGGATGTGGAAACAGACGAGGAAAGGCAGGATCTCGGCTCTGAGGGCACTTTCTCTGCGGCCTCGCCAGGGACCCCACTGGAGGCAGACCCAAGAGTCTCTCTGAAGTCTTTTGTCACCCCCGAAGGCTCCTTTCCCCCTCGCCCCCAGCATGGATTGACTTTTTTGTCGTCTTAAGTGGGCTTCAGTTTAGAAAGCAGAAGAGTCACCCATCAATGCACTGCTGTGACACATTTTGTCTTCGCCATGATTTTCTGTGGCCACTTTGACCTTACGTCCTGGTTAGCCCACTTAATCTGGAACTGACTGTGCTGTCTTTACAGTTAAGGATATTTAGATCCAGAAAGGCCTTGAGGCATGTTAATGTGGCGTAGGTCAATACACGGAGAAATCCATGCTCAGGTCTCTGGGTCATCAGTCCATTAATGATAGAATCAGCGCCAGTAAAGTTTTTTATAACTTATTTTTAAAATTTATTTTATTGAGGTATAATTGATATACAGTGTTGTGTTAGTTTCTGCTGTACAGCAAAGTGATTTTGTTATATATGTATCTATATATTCTTTTTCACGTTCTTTTCCATTATGTCTTATCATAAAGTGTTGAGTTCCCTGTGCTCTGCAGTAGGGCCTGGTTGTTTGTCCATCCTATATATAATAGTTTGTATCTGCTAGTCCCAAACTCCCAATTCATCAATACCAGTGAAGTTTTTGAAAAAAAAAAAAACAACAACAACAACAACAACGAAACAAGCAAGTCCAGGATTGTGGCAGGTGCCTATAGATAAATTTGGCAAACACTGCATTTGCTGGAGAGAGCTGTTTGACAAGGTCAGCCCAATGTAAATGCATTTAGTTAAAATTACATCTAAATACCAGGGCTTCCCTGGTGACTCAGACAGTAAAGAATCTGCCTGCAATGCAGGAGACCTGGGTTCAGTCCCCGGGTGGGGAAGATCCCCTGGAGAAGGGAATGGCAACCCACTCCAATATTCTAGCCCAGAGAATCCCATAAACAGAAGAGCCTGGTGGAGTTGCAAAGATGTTTAGAAACATTTCCTCTGCAAAGGGTGAGCAGGAGCGTGAGAATAATGCAAATATGATCATTTAGAAACCTCAGAAAACACACGTTGTTTGTTTGAGACCGTGGGAAGTTACTGTCCAAGAGTGCAGCCATCTTCATTGTGTCAGACTTAGCCGAGGACATATAGGAATGCTGTCTCCTTCCCTCTGTCCCTAATCCCTCCACCAGCCTGGCTCTGCAAGATGACATTCAGTTCACAAACCCTTGCCAAGCCCACTTCAGTTTCAGGAGGATGTGGGGAGGGCGCAAATTCAAGATGCTGTGTGACCAAGGCATTTCCATGTCACAGCATTCACAGTGAGGAATTTGGGTTTAGTGTGTACCTGGATAAAGTAGGTGTTGTCTCTGGTTTGTAGTAATCTTACTGTTTTCACAGGTGTGTTATGATCTTTTCCCACAGTTAGAAGAGACGATCTAAAGTAAGCTGTTTCAACAGGTATCAGTTTTCATATGCATCTCACATCACATGTGACGGAACAGTTCTTCACACATAGTCCTGCCCTGCCTGTCCTTCAGAGATTCTGTTAGCTCTGATTCTATATAGGAGACTGTGCCAGTAAAGAGGGAGGGAAAAAATGAACGCTTTTTTTTAAGCACACATCCTGCCGTTTGGGGTCAGCACTTATTCCTGAGTCACTCACTGAATAGGGGACTTTGGGACCCTGAGCCCTGAGAAACCCCACTAGAGATCTAGGTATGTCCCCACAGTAATGCTCACAGGCCTGCATGGTCCCATCCTGCCCTTAGGAAAGGGTTCAGCCGGATCAGACCGGGTTCTGACTCTCAGAAATTGGGGCCTGTGCCTCTGGTCCCCACTCTCTTGGCCCTGAACCCAGGTAATAGTCTGTGTTTTGAGGCCCTCTCCAAGTCAGAGTTCCATAGGAGCACCGTGAAGACAACGGATCGCCAGACTGTACTGGTCATGGTGACGGAAACACACAGACCTGGTCGCTCAGTCCTTATCAGAGTGTGGGGGGCTGGGTGGCACTCTCCCACCTGTGCAGAAGGAGCCCCCCAGGTCCTGACTAGGGCTTCAGGGGAGAGGATCCTCAGGCTTCATACTGATGGGTGTAAACCCCTTTTTGTTAATTATTGACACCTATCAGCAAACACTGCAGTGGCCTGAGTTTCTAAGTAAGGAAGATCGCATTTCTTTAAAAGAAAACATGCTAACCTGAAACAACTGATAGGAAAATCACCACTGAATTCTGTTTCAGAAAGCCACACGAACACACAGAGGTTGGCTGTTTGTTGAATGATTTAAAACTGTGTCTGGGGATGGGAGTGGGATGGGAGGAACATGGTATACAGACACCCACATTTAGGATAATTTTAAATTAGGAGAATAATTTAAGATGTCCAGCTCCCGTACAGGACTCCTCCACCATCTCGAGCTTCCTCCTGTCTTTCTCTCTTGGCCACAAAAAACAAATTGTGTGAAGTCACCCAGACCCACCATGCAGTTCCTGACTCCCTACCTGCCCGTGTTTGACTGATAACCTACTCATTCTTTGATTGTCTTGGCTCAACTGTTACTTTATTATTTTTTTAATTAATCAAAGGCAGGCCTCCCAGTCAGCGTGACACTTCTTTCTTTTTAAGGGTACTGCTAATTAATATATTTAGAAGATCTGTCCCCAGGCTGAATTGCAGCTCTCCACTGAGTGCTTCCTTTGGTATTTGATAAATGGAACCTGCCCCAGACTATTTATTGTGTGTAGGTCTCAGTTCCAGGCAGAGTGTATTCCCGGAGCCTCTAAATCACTGAGTATGATGTGCCAGCCAGCATGCAAGAAACAGGTGAACCTTGCTGGCTTCCTCCAAGGGCGACAGCTGAGAATGTTGCTCTGAGAACGGCCCGGACATCTTATCCTTTCTAGTAAGGACTGACTGTGACTCTAACAGTTAACCCAGGATCCCGTTCATCTTTTTTTGTTTTTTTCTTTCACCCTCTCTGAATGGGAAGGAAGGATTTTAGTCATTTTGAGCCATAACCATTATGAAGAATTTAGTTGATGAGTTTGTCATTTCACAGAAAAGTAGAGGGGATTTTTTGTGCAGACTGCAGGAAATTCATACCATGATTTGTTTCTGAGATTCATCAATTTTAAGTTTCTCTCAGTATGAAAACTTACCTTCTTTTATTAGCTTTAGGTGGCAGTAGTGGTAAAGAATCTACCTGCTAATACAGGAGATACAAGAGACATAGGTTCCATCCCTGGGTCAGGAAGATCCCTTGGAGGAGGAAATGGCAACCCATTCCAGTATTCTTGCCTGGAGAATCCCATGGACAGAGGAGCCTGGCGGGCTACAGTCCATGGGGTTGCAAAGTCGGTCACGACTGAGCAGCTGAGCCATAGCAGCAGCTCTGAAGTATAATCGGTATCTAGTAAATGGCACGCGTTTAAGGTGCTCACTTTGCCAGGTGGTGACATCAGGGATGTAGCCGTGAAGCCAGCAGCGCAGACAACATAGTGAGAATGACCGCCATTCCCAAGGGTTTGCTCATGTCCTTTTGTGAACGCTGCCCCATCCCACCCTGTCCCCAGTAACCGCCGAGCTGTTTCCTGTCATTGTAGATGGGCTTGCATTGCCCAGAATGGTGTATAAATGGAATCATGTAGCATGCCCCCATTTTTCTGCCTGACTTCTTTGACTCAGCCTGATTATGTTGTGGTTCATCCTGTTATTGTGTGTATCAGTACTCTGTTCCTTCTCATTGCTGCTGATTAGTTCACTACTTGAACCTACTACAGCTTGTTTATCCCTTCACACACTGATGGGCATTTGGGTTTTATCTAGTTTTTCAGTTTGACAAACAGGACTGCTCTGAATATCCACTTTCAAATTTTCATACAGACGTGTGTTTTTTTGTCTCTTGGGTACACAGATAGGTATGAAATGGCTGTGTCACATGCTGGGCACATATTTAACTTTTCAAGAAACTGCCAAACTTGTTAAAAGTGATTGTACATTTCTACCTTCCGGCCAGTGGTGTGAGTCCCACCGGCACTTGATGCAGTCAGGAGGTCGGTTATTTTTTTTAATTGTAGTCATCCCAGTACGTAGACAGCAGTGCGTCCTTGTGGTGTGATTTGCATTTCCCTCCTGATCCAGTGGTGGTGTGCATCTTCTAATGTGCTTATTTGTCATCCATGTATCTTCATTGCTGAAATGCCCGTTCAAACATTGCCCGTTTTTTGATTGGGTTTTGTTATTGTTGAGTTTCAGAAGTTCTCTGTATATCCTAAGTACAGGTTCTTTATCGCATACCTTCTTTGCAGAGTTCTTCCAGTCTTCCGGTGGCTTGTCTTTTCCCATTCTCTTCACATTGTCTTTTGGAAGAGCAGTTTTAAAGTTTGATGGAGTGTAATTGATAAATTTGTTGCTTAATGGGTTGTGCTTTTAGTGTTGTAGCCAAAGAATTTTTGACTTACTGAATGTCACAAAATCTTTATCCTGTTTCCTCACAGAATTTTCATAGGTTTAGGTTTTACGTTTGTGTCCATGATCTACTTGTATATGGAATGAGGTAACGATACAAGTTCTTTTTTTTCCCAGCATCATTATTTGAAAAAGCTTTTTTTTGGTGGGGAGGTAAAATGATTTTTTTATAATTGTAAAAGTAAGACATTTGTAAAATACAGAAGAATATAAAGTCTATCTTTGCTAATTTTTTAAAATAACTTAGCAAGGGACATTTAAGGGTATTGTGAGGTGAGTGGGGAGGAGTAGTTCTAAGTGTGTACTTTAGAAAATAGGAATCATAGTGTATTCTGTGTCCTGCTTTTAAAAATTCTTAACATTATATTGGTGCTTAATCATGTGATTCGTTGTTTTTAAATGCCAGGTTTTTAATGGCTGACTGTTTTATTGCATAGACATATCCTACTTCACCCCTTTTATTAGACATTATCAATTTATTCTTTTTTTAAACTTTCTTAAAATATGCTTCGAACGTGCTTATACGTAAATCTTTATTTCTTGATTTTTCTCCTTACGTTTTTAGAAATTGTTTATCAGATCAGCATACATGGACACTTAAAAGGCTTTGAGTACCTATTTCTACAACATATTCCAGAAAAGCTTCAATAATTTACACTCCCAACAGCAATAGCTAAGAAACTTAATTTTTTAAATAGATCTTTAAATTCTTTTTTGAAGTATAGTTGATTTAAAATGTTGTTAAGGAATACAATTTATGATTCAATATTTTTACAGATTATAATCCATTTCAGATTATTATAAAATATTGATTATATTCCCTGTGCTGTCCGTCATGTCCTTGTGTCTTATTTAAGAAATTTTTAATTTTTATGGCAGGTTTTGTTTGTTTATATAAAAGCCTCAGGGATGCCTCTAGACACCCCCTTCTTGTCTACCACAGCATCACTCTAACCTTGGCCACTGTCCCCAGGCCAGGCACCCTACTCCTCCGCCATCCTAGCCACCCACACCACCCTCCTGCTTGGCTCTGCTGACACTAACCACATTAAGGCAGCTCCTCACACCCCTTACCCCTTTTACCAAACAACCTGCAGGACGAGTGTAAGTCTCTCCCACATCTGTAATCACCTTAGATGAAAGCCTCTCTGTTTTCTCGGGCACGGTTTTGCCTTGTCTTCTGTCCCTGCCCTCCTGCCTCCCTATCCTCAGCACCTCAGCCCGCTCCTGTCTCTCCTGCCAGGCACCTGACTGCCACCAGCCACCACCCTACCATTTTTCTCCTCTTCCAGTACAAAGCTCTGAAAGGAAGTCTCTCTTCTCCAGAGGTCACTTCCTGTCCCTCCACTGGCACCCAGATTGAGGGGAGCCCGTTCCTGGCCCCAGTCTCCTCACTTCCTGGCTCACCTTCTTTCTTGCTGAAGCTTGATGCTGTCATTCCTAAGTGGTGAACTCTGCACAGGAGTGCAGGGTGGTTCTGGAACTCTTAGCAGTCCTGTCTTTTTGTGGGTTTTGCCACCTTTTCCTTCTCAAAGCTCTGCCTGATCGCCCCCACCCACCACAGATGGCCTGGTGTCATCCTATCATTGTGTCAGGAGGTTGTCTATCCACCTTCCATTCACCTCCTGTGTTGATGCTGTCGGGCACAGGGGTGGCCTCTCTCTGGAAAGGCTTCTTCTTGCTGGTTTTCAGCTCTGTGCCCATCCAGCTCAGTCCTCCGCAGCCCATGGGACAACCACTCCCTGCCCCTTGTCCTCCCCCCACCGCCTTTGCTCCCCGCATCCAGCCCATCTCCCCGGTACTTGTTCTCAGGGCTGTGAACCCCTTACCTGTCTCACACTTGATTCTCGTCACAGTACATGGGTGTAAGAGCCCCCAGCCTCGGACGTCACTGCACTTTTCTCATCTGAACCCTTATGATGTCCATGACTACACCCCACTCCAGCCAGGGGTCACCTTGGCCTGCACGTAACCTGCACTGGTGACCCGAGTCCTGGCTTACCGGCGTGCTCCACATACCCGTTTTCTTCTTCTTTATTGTACATTCTTCAAGCATAAGCCTGTAGTAGTCTTCTCCTTTTCTGACCCTCTGTGTTCCTAGTTTACACCATATAATGTCTCTGCTGTCGATCTGTCATGCTAATACCGCCTTACGTATGGTTGCGCACTGACCCCTGGACCAGCGGAGTGAAGCAGATGGTTTCTGCATGGAGCTCGTGGTGCCTCTTTCCCTGGTAGTCAGCACCACAGACGTAGATCTCCATCACCTGCGCGGTATAACGAAGCTGAGGACAAGATTCACAGTAGAGGCTTCAGAGTTCATCTGGGGTTTTCTTTTTGTTAACAATGAACTCACCACCTGCGAATTCACCTTAAAACCAGTGACAGCCTTATCTGAAGACCAGCTCAGGGGCTGGGTGCCAGTTGTCCTTGTTCCACCTCCACTTCAGGGGTGCTCTAGGTTTGCACACCGTCCTCAACCCACCCCCCTGAGAACACAGAGCCCACGAGGAAACACTCATCCATCAGGATTTCTCCCTCACCTGTTGTTCGGAACAAAATACACACCCCTAAAGGTTTTTCTCAAAACCGTGTTACAGCAAAAATAGTGCATGTGTTTAGAATGTCAATGAAGAAAAGAAGCAGCAATTCTGAGAAACAGCAGTACACTTGGACTCTTTTACTGAATTAAAAACATGAACAACCTAGATAATTTCATGGTGGTTCAAGGGGAAAGTGCATGAGTCTAGGCTTATTGATTGGTTTGCTTTTCATTTTTCCATGTACTGTAAATATTTTTCTTTGATTCACATTTGTTCCTAACAGATTCTGAGCTAGATTTCCCACTAAAGTATCAAGATATGAATAAGTGGTAATGAATAAGAACAGCACTGCGGTTCATGTGCCGTTAGCCAAGCTGGTGTGACTTTTGGAACTTGAGACTAACTCTTCTTTTCTTTTTAGGTCGCCTCTTGGTGGTGTGTTGCCCGTATCTGGCACCCAGAATGCCTCACTCTGTGGCGGTCTATTAATAAGGTTGCCTTGCTAGACTTGGGAGCAGAGCCCCCGGTAGGTGGCTTTAATCATTATATGGCACGGCTTTCCAAGTGATCGCCTATTCCAGTTTCTTCATAATAGAAGATACAACATTAAAAGCTTTGGAAAGCCTGCCACATAATAAGCATGCCACTTATTATTCTAAGGTCCATCAGAATGTATCGTGCTCATCAGGACCTCGTTAATAGTTACGGTCTCACAGAAGGATCGGAATCCTGGCAACGAGCAATTTTTCCCGTCTCGTGCACGAAACGCAAAGCTGCTGTAAAAGCTTATTTGTCCACATTCCCCAAATAGCCCGCAGATAAACTCTTCCTCCTCCCAAGTCTTGCCCAGAGTTTCCACTGTATCTCTTTCTGTCCACTAGGAAGGGTCTGGGTACCTCCGAGCAGGTGGGGAGAGGGCTGACCCTGTCAGATGGGATGCGGCAGATGCTAGAATAAGGATCCCAGTGGAACAGCAGCAGTTCGCTGACCTTGGAACGAGGACACAGTCAGGCTGCTAGTCTGCAGCCTGTAGGGGCAGCTCAGTGGCTCAGATCACAGTATAGCCATACTTGGAAATCCAGGCACATGTGGATTTGGTACCAGGTAAGTCTGTCAGCAAGACTTGAATACAGGATGGAGGTTTAGGGGCCTGGACCCTCAGCCCTGGGATGGGAAGGACACAGATGGCCATGCCAAGTGCCAGAGGATGATGGGCTCGAGTCACCTGAACTCCACCAACAGCAGGCAGGCCATGCCTGGGAAAGGGGGACACTGCCAGAGGCCGAGGGCCAGACAGGGTCTCACAGTTCACGGGGAAGGAGCTCTGATCAGATGAAAGGCCCACAAACTGATCTGGCTGAAATGTCCCAATCTCAGCACAAAAATCAAGTCAGAATAAACTTACAGTTGTTCCTATGTTATAAATATTTTTAGTTATATGTAAAGATGTTACTGGTTTTCTAGTGTTACGG
The DNA here is from genome assembly GCF_042477335.2 of Ovis canadensis. Taxonomy (NCBI): domain Eukaryota; kingdom Metazoa; phylum Chordata; class Mammalia; order Artiodactyla; family Bovidae; genus Ovis; species Ovis canadensis. Next base: position 46,418,326 of record NC_091253.1, on the reverse strand, counting down.
GTTATGGATTTTTTTTTTCCCCTCTTTCTATTTCATTGTAACTTTTACACTTGCTTTGAATGAAGCTGTTTTGGAGCAATTAGAAAAAGAAAATTTTTTTCATTTCTTTTACTTAGCCAACTCGGTTCGCACAGATTCTCTCCCTTCTTATTTCTTTTAATCTGTAACTAGTCAAAAATTACCTCTGACATTTTCAGCGTCATCCCCTCACTGAAGATCAAATGAAGAACATCCTCTGTTAAGAGTTTTGAATTTTACTTGGTTCCTCTTTCTTTCCCATAAAACATTCATTTCCCAACAGTAAATCACAGTGGAGACTGGTTGCATGTGCTCACAGAGCTATGGAGCTGAACATTCAGCAGCAGAAATGTTCCAGAACTCCAGGCCAAGTGCTGCCCAGGGGCACCTTCCTGCCCGTTGGGTCACCTGCGGGCCTCGAGGGGATGTGCCCACATCTCCACAGCTTTCCACACCCACGGCTTCCCAGCGGCTGAAATGCTCACTAGGTCTCCACCCCAGCGCCGGAACTAACATCTTCCTCCTGTGGGGCTTGTCTTCTCAGCTTGCTTTGAAACTCACTTGAAATTTCAGGAGCCCCACAACATGTTCACCTGCTTGCTTTGATTCCTGAAATTCCTTAAAAGGACTCAAGTGTGGTCCGTGCATGTTCATCCAGCATCTGGCATTGTGCCAGGGACGTGGAAGGGGTGACCTGTGGTCTCTCCCTGCAGATGAATTTATATTCCCGGGGGAGAGACAGGTCACTTGAACAACGACTTGACCCTCCGTGTTAGACATAAGAATCTCAGAGACATAGAGTTCTGAAAAGCTTCATTCTGAAAAAAGTTCACTCCATCTCAAGTAAAACTGGTCAAGGAATCGAAATATCAGGTCTCTTCTAATCGTGACAGCTAGGGGAGGGCCAGGGTCCTCTGGCGGCGGGGACAGCAGCCGCCCCTGGCTTAACAGGCTTGCCTGGAACAAATCCCATTCACCTTCAACTTGGTAGGAATCATTCAAAGTGGTTTTGCCCCCAGACAGCCACACGGACACAGGGAGGACAAGGGGAGGGCACAGGTGGAAGCTTCCCAGGTGTGGGTTCCTTTGTGTTTTCGCTGTCTGGTCACACTTCACAACATCTGTGCCTTACCGTGTACCGCAGCATAAGCCGACATCCGCAGTGCACCCGACTTTGAGATGGCTTACGACTAATTCTCTGCATGAGCTTTTGTAACTTAGTGAAACTCTCTTTCCTTACCCCTTTTGTTTTAATGTGTACTCTTGCTGAACAGATAGACAGATTCAGTGTGCGTGCTTGGGGAGGTCAGACTCGAAGCCTGGGTGATGCTGTATTTGTCATTTTAATAGCACTAGGCTGTTAACCATCTGTGCACAGAGGCAGCCCTCCAAATGTTCGGGGTCCTTCAGTGTGAATATTTTTATAGTTAATGTCCAGCATTTTTCTTGTTGCCCTAGGAATTTAAGGGGTCAATGGTAAGAAAAACAAAGAAACAAGTCATCCCAGTTTGAGACACGTGCAGTTTTCAGATTGGGCTGACCTGTGACGCCTGCTTTATAATCCTAGCCTGAGCACCAATATTTTGGGAGTGCTTTATGCAAAAAAAGAAAGAAAAGAAAACCTTTAGAAATAAAATTGTGATTAAGCAATCTTAACTTTGTATTCAGGTGTACTTGAGATCTTTTGCTCTCTCACTCTTTCTCTGGCATCTTTGCTTCTCTTTTGCATCATTCTGTGCTCATTTCCTGTTTGCAAATACTAATTGTCTAGGTGAAGAAAGTAAAAATGCTCTAATATAGCACCCATCTGTAGTTTCTAGTTGTTTTTTTTTAAATTTTGATATGAATATACACCATTTAAAAAAAGGGCTTCCCTGGTGGCCAAATGGTAAAGAGTCTGCCTGCAGTGCAGGAGACCCAAGTTCAATCCCTGAGTGGGGAAGATTCCCCTGGAGGAGGGAATGACCACCCACTCCAGTATTCTTGCCTGGGAAATCCAATGGATAGAGGAGCCTGGTGGGCTACAGTCCATAGTGGTCACAAAGAGTCACACACGACTGAGCAACTAAGCACACATACACACATACAAATAAATTAACCAAGGAAGACATTTCTGAATTGAAAGATAAAATTTATTTGGATAAGTTTGTTTTATTCATCCAGCTATCTATTCTTTCTTCTGGGGACTCTAGAAAATGAAATAAACAGCCCACACCTAAGTTCAAGGTGGCCCCAAAAGGAACATCCTCACTGTGCAGATGAGAGAACTGACATCGAGTTTGTTGATGCCACTTTGGAATTCGTTGACTTTTTCCTCTTGGTTCTTAAACACAAATAGGTCTGTAATTCCTTTCACTTCTCTGTTGGCTTTCAGTATTTGTCTATTAAATGTTAAAGTCTTTCAAAATACTGTAGGGCTACGTCGCGTGGTAAATTTCAGAAGGGCTGTCCTAGAACTGCTTTTTAATGAATTGCTCAAAAGTTGAAAATACCACATAAAGCAATTCCAAAAAGGCGTCCTCATAGTTGACTGATTTTCATTAATGACATCAAAGATAGGAAGATTAGTTCTGTGATTATCAGTATTCCAGGTGTAAAATGAGACATTTGGGTACCTGGTTACAACTTGGCGGGCCAGGTCAGGCGCAGCCCTGCTCGCTGCTGTGTCTCCTGCTTCTGGGCATGTGCCCTGCTCCATCCTGTCCTGTGGCATCGCAGATTCTCTAACCACCTAACCATCTAGCCATCCTTCCTGCTCCATGCCAGGCACGGACGCAGGCTCCAGGCATGTCTTCACTTTAAAAATTTGCTTTAGGAATGAATGGGGACCAAACTGATTTTATACAGTCATACTGATTGACTCCTTCCTTAACAGTAAAGTCAGTCAGAGAATGCTTGTTCGATGAAACAAAATGAGTATTTCAGACAGGTTTTAACTGCAGTTACTGGGAAGATCCCCTGGAGAAGGGAAAGGCTACCCACTCCAGTATTCTGGCTTGGAGAATTCCATGGACTGTGTAGTCCATGGGGTTGCAAAGAGTCGGACACAACTGAGCAACTTTCACTTCTCTTCACTGTTGTTTTAATCTAAGGCCTTACAAATAGCTGTTTAGAAAGTCCCTTTCTAGTGGCTTAAGTTTAGTTTATTGGACCAAATTATATCCACACTGTATTATTTTTTACTTGATCTTAGATACATGCATTCTGTCCTGTGTCTACTCTGGGGATTGAGCCTGTAAGTTCACTTCCTTGCTGGAAAGCACTTGTCTTGCTTTAATTATTTTCATTCACTCAACAAAAATTTTACTTCCTTTTATGGGAAACAACAGTGAATATAACTAATACAGCTCCTGCCCCAATGCTGCCTACAGTCTATTTTTACTTCTGTTTTTTAGGTTTTTATACTTAGAAGATAAGTTATTATTCTTAATAAGGGATTTTACAGACCTGCAAAAACCAAATGCTGTAAAAGTTTGCACATTATCATACCATATCAAAGAAGTGTTCTAAGTATGCTGTTGCCCCTCAGAATTGACTTCAATTATGTTATCATGTTAGTAATTTCTTCCACATTATTCAAAGCTTTATCGTGTTTTATACATATAAAGTATTATTACTAGTAAATTTCCTTTTCCAACCCACCTGTTTACTAATACATGAAAAACATGTTTTAAGCAAATGTTGACATTTTCTTAATTGTTTACTAATGGTGTTTTATGACTAGCATAAAGGAGACTGAAACTTTGATTACGATGGCTTTTGCCCTTAATTAGCAAAGTACATGCTTGACTTCTAGCTTAAATATGAAAGAGTTATCGATGCAGGTAAGTGTTGTCAAAATTCACAGCTCTCAGAGAAACGACTATCAGAACTGTGAAACTTAAAGTACAAAGTACAGAAATAGTTTTAATTCAAGCTTTTTCTTTTGTCAGTATCCTCATAGGAATTCATTTTAGTAGACCCTCTGATGTATGATTCATTTCGCTTGTTATTTTTCTGCATGAGTCACCATTTCACAATATAAAACGCAGGGAGATAATAAACCTGTGTGTGTGCACGCACACACTATATTCCCCTTAATTATTGTTTTTGTGTATGCAAAGTCGCCCTAGGAAAAATAACATCTGGTAACAGCAAAAACTGGGAAGGTATTCTGAAGAGTGTTACTTCATCGTAGGGTAATTTAAAATAGGTATATGTATGTTTTCTACCTTGCTCCATGATTCTTTAGATCAAGACAAAGAACTTTGTAATTATTTGGAAAAGCATGGTAACCCATCTTTGATGTGTAAAAAAGAAAAACTGGAGTGCGAATTTCATTGCAGAATTTCCAGAGGAGTCATAATGCTTCTTTAAGACTTTGTTAACAGTATAAAAGAGAATACACACGTAATTTTAGTTGACATTTTAGTTAGGAATCCATGAATGGAAACTATATATTTATGTTTATTATGCCAAGCCAAATAGTTATAAACTATAAACAGCTTCTGGTTTCCTTTGTTTGAGGAAATAATTAGTCACTCATAAGAACTCAAAATAATTAGGCTGAATTCAGGGAAATTAACCATGACTTTGGAATTATGTTTTGTGATAAAATGAATGAAAATGATGTCTGTTATTTTATTTCAGGCTGTAAAATATGTAAGTGGAGTGATTTGTAGACTGTTGTAACATTTCAAATCAAAATAGATGTAATTTTAACCTGTACTGAATTATTTTGATTCTAAAGGATTTTTTCTTTATTAGAAATGCCATTGAACAGTAAGCATAAATAAAAATTTTATGGATGTATTTGAGATGCAGTAAAATTTATATTGGTTGGGGGAAAAAGGAAAAAAATTAAATTTGTTGTTCACTAGTCTACTTTGGTTTTAGATTTTTGTTTCTACCTATAAATCGCTATCCACTGAGACAGATATGCTACTTGTTACTTTAACTGCTATTTAAATTACCATAAATTTACTTTACAAACTGTCATTAATTAAAACAAGCATTTTAAATCTTAAAGGTGTGTCTGTTTGGGGGTCATATTGGCAGTTCTGATAGAAAAAAGAGGACTGTCCCCTATTCCTTCATGCCTTTTAAGTGTAATGACAGGATTTATCCACTTGCACATTGGTTTGCCAGCTTGCCCTTCTACAAAGCAGTAGAATAAGACCGACATAGGACACTGGCCCCTTCTTGACCACATTTATGCTGTCAAGATGTTCAGCTTCTCTGGGCCTCTCACTTTAAAATGGACATAGTGATAAAAGCATCTGCTTCTCAGACCCATTGAGTTCCAGGGAGGTCATAGAGATGAAAACACCCTCCACTGTGTAAGACATTTATATTATTGAATTAGCATAACGTGCAACACAGGCTTTCATACTCTTAATTACCCTACCAAAAACCCAGTATGTGCCCAGGGCAAGTAAGTATTCACCAAGTTTATCATTTTGCAATTTTGAGGTGCAGAATTCAGTTCTTCTATTTATGCATGTTCTGTGCTTTACCAGAAAATGGAGCCTTTGCTTTGACTTTGTTGAGCATCCTTTATTAGTCTAAATTTTTGTTTTCCCTTGTCTTTTCAACTATAAGAATACTGCTTTCACATATACCTATAGTATTTTTGTATTGATGCTTGAATGCCCTCTATTAAATATTGTATCTACAGATCATCAAATTCTTAAAAGTATGTGAAAATTTGATTTCAGAGGAAATTAATTAGATGTGTGTTTGGAATGTTAGGGCTTCCCTCATAGCTCAGTCGGTAAAGAATCTACCTGCAATGCAGGAGACTCAGGTTCAATTCCTGGGTTGGGAAGATCCCCTGGAGAAGGAAATGGCAACCCACTCCAGTATTCTTGCCTGAAGAATCCCTTGGGCAGAGGAACCTGGCTGGCTACAGTCAGTGGGGTCGCAAGAGTTGGGCACAACTGAGTGACTTTCACTACACTTCACTTCACTTCACTTAGAATGTTAAGTAAAATTATTGTCATTTAACCTGTCATTGGAGAAGCTTATTTTGTTTCAAGTATTTGATTTATATTCTCCTCAGATTCTCATAATCATGATTTTTGAATTGTTATCTTTGAACCATTTAGGATTTACTTATTTCTCTGTGCCCTGTACTCTCTACTTTTTTTTTCCCTTCTCTTTGACCATTTCTGCTATTTGTTCTTTTCACATTTACTTGTACAATCAGGAATTATTAGCAGATTTTTTTTTAATACATGTTCTTAGTCTACTAAGGATCTTGCTACTAATAGGCATTTTTAAGATATTTTAAGATTTTTCAACATCAGTCTCTTAAAACACCCCTTCTCCTGTAGGAAACCTATATTTAACTTCCCTTGCATGCTTTTGAAATCTAAGGAGTGCAAGGTTATTGCCACATGTCAGCAAGCAGCGCTTGCAGCATCCTGGGAAATACAGTGGGGGCTATTGCAGGTAACACACATGCAGCTTAGAGAAGGCCATGTTGCACAAGCATGGGCAGTGTGAGCTTGGGAGGTGCTCTCCTCAGGGAGCCCGCTGTTGTTCTGAGCGCAGGCTGCTGGTGCACTGTCCCCAGGAGAGAACCGAGCTTGTCTGTTGTTGAGTAGTGTTCAGCTTCATGAAAATTTGATCCATTTGGTTTACAGTCACCCTAACAGGCATTTCTCTGAATAGGCGAGTTAGGATTAAAAAATTGAATTTGGGGAAAAGTGTGGGGTCATTCAGCATCACAAGATGCCATTTATCTAGGTAATACTGTCTTACTTTTCGTTTCTGCCTTAATTTGGTCATGTAAATGTGCTCAGAACTAATAAAGATTTGCAACTGGTAAAAATTAATGCATGACTCTACAGCCGAATACTGAATGAAAGCATGTGTCATGAAATCGCCATTCTCTGATCTCGTATTTTCCATCACTTACGGACTGGTTCCGTTTAGAGTGTAGTCCATGCTTATTTTTTGTTTCATAGGTTGGCCAAAATGGGAAGGACTGGATTCCACTCTCTTCCACGAAGAGTCAATGGGACTGGCTAAGATCAAGGTCTGAGGCTTCGTCCATCCATCATCAGGTATGCATTGAACAAAAATCACTACAGTTCTATGCATGTATCTTTGAAGTATTTGGTTAATATTCATATTATGAATTTGGATTTTTATACAATGTTGAGTCACAACTTTATCCTATAGTTTTTAAATGCACTGTAAGTAATTTAAAATTTGCAATATATTGAGTTAAATGATATTGTTAGCCATGAAAAAATTTCAGCTGGTCTTAGAAAAGTGTAATATTTGAAATATGCAATTCTTCATTGCTCAGTCTGTACATCCAAAGATAACAGAATTCTTGTGTTACTCCACATTGAGTGTCACCAATTTTCATAGGATCAGTGTTTGCTGCATCATGATGCAGTTTTAGTACATTTTTTTCAGTAACTTAAAAACTGTTTTTCTCAACTGGAATTCTCTGCCCAATTATAGTTGGGTTCTTCTAAGATGATAATGGCAAAATATGACCAGTCTTTGAAATATTTTCAGATATTACTTATACATGGGGGTTTAGATACTTTGTATTCCATGTTGACTTAACAGTTGCAAAATTTAACAGCTTGTTTCCCACACCATTCTAAATAGATGCACAAAAGCATCATGTTAGGAAATCTGATAGTCAACATTAACTCTCTTTTCCTGCTTTGGCAGAATGCTTTATACCGACTTACATTGTCTTTATTGGTTACAGCAGAGTAGCTGTTTAAATATTTCTGAGAGAGGCAGAGAAGCTGTGTCTTAAATGAAAATATAACAGGAACAGGCCCTTGAGATTCAGAAAAATCTAAAACCAGAGGGAACACATTGTGTTAGCAGTAGTGATGTCAGTTGCATTAATTGTGTTAATGTCACTTAAAAAAAATTTTTTTTATTTTTTAAATTATGAAAAGTATGATAACACATATACAGGGGACTTGGAAAATACAGAACAGAGTTACATATAGTTCTAATACATATTACAATTTTTAAGTAGATAAGATAGTTTTTAGTTAGAGTTTCTCAAAATAGCAAACTCTTAAAAATTAATAGAATGAATAGATAGAAAAGTAGAAGGATATAGTCTACCCAAAAAGCACTGTGCACTAGTTCAATGTAACTAAGATTTATCCAGTTTTCACATAATAGCTGGGTGCAGATGCTTTCTTCTCTGCAATAACCCTCTGTGTTTTTTCAGTCTTTTTACCTTCTTGAGGCTTTTGATGACCACGTCTAAGGTCTTTCTTGGTGACGGTCACATTGTACTTGAAAATATGTGGGTTATTTTCCAATATCTTTTGATATTTATTTCTCACATAATTCCACAGTATGTGGGAACTTGAATTTGCACCCTGCTGTTGTGTGAAAAAAGTGTTCATGTCACTTTTAAACTGCAGGGCAAGGGTCAGTCTGATGCCAAAACACAAGTGATAGAAGGAAACTGGTTTTCATTGCTTTTTGAATATATAATAGGATGAGAAATCCAATTGATCAGTAGTTGATAACATTTAGCCACCTGCCAATTTCCAATTTAAAATCAGATCTTTTTGAAAGAGGTTGCCAGTGTTATCAGTTCTGTGTCTCTTAGAAATAGAGTAGCCTGCTAAAAACTAGCATTCATGAACCTGAGGAATCGTTTACCTTTTTAATATCAAATGGATCTTTGAGGAGCTGGTTTCTTCCTCTGAGAAATACAGTTGATAATATTTACTATCTCTTGTCCACAAGTTTTCAAAGGTTTCAGTCAATCTAAGTTTTTACGTAGACATGGTCTTTGCCATACACGATATACATTTCATTCTTTCTTTCTCAAAGCCCTGATAATGAGTTGAAACTCTGACCCACCTTTTTCAAACTGACACCTCCACACTGATGTACCCCTGCACAAGTATTGTACTTACCACTCTCACAGGTCACAGGTGTGTCAGAGACTAGCCCCCTGTATCTGGCTCATCCGCTCTCCCTGGGTGCCCCATGAACAGCATCTTCCTCTGTGACGTGAAAGACGGTGGGGAAAATTACTTCAACCAAATCATTGCTTCCACCCAAGAGACAGGGAGCCATGACCCTCACCTAACATAACACCAAAACGGTTCACCACCTCAAGAATGCATATTTGTCCTGAAGACAAGTCATTTCTACTCTTGAGTCAGAAACCCCTCTTCGTGTGATGACACTGAGGTAAAGAATTGATTTTCACCTTGGGCAGTGAGTTCAACTCTTTCAGGCCTCTGGTATCTCTGTCTTAAGAACTCCTTCCCTGGACTGAATGGTTCACAAGGTGCCTGAAAGAGTTTTTGGCTGATTATCTATATTTTTCTACGACACAAATTGTGACTAGAGCTGCCTCGCACAAATTAAGAGGATTTTTAGACATTAAAACGTACGCAGAAACATGTTTATGTTCTCAGCGAGATTTATGTTCTCTGGGTCCTGGTAAAAAGTGAAGCTTTTAATGATGCTACTTTCCCTGTCACGTCTTGATGATTCCCGAGGGTTCCCTGCCGCCCTCCCTGAGTACGACGTTTGTCAGGTGGGATCTCAGGGGATCTGTGAACTGTTCATTCTGAGCAATGCCTTAATATGTATTTTGACAAATATAAAAGAAGCCTACAGATATTACATTAGACCAGCTGAATCCATTTTATGGTTTCTTCTTTCTTTTTTAATTCGAAAGCATCACATAGCAAGTAAAACTTCTAAAAATTAAATCTAGTTACAAACTAGTTGTTTCTTATTTTTTTTTCCAGTCCCTTTTTGCTTTCTTTTACGACCACATGAAACTTGAGAAGCCACCTAAAGCTAAATCATTTAGTGGAGTTGGGCAGTTCCCAAGTGTCCAACAAGAAGGCCTGCTTTAGGCTGCGATGGCCACTGTCATTCCTGGTGATTTGTCAGAAGTAAGAGATACCCAGAAAGTCCCTTCAGGGAAACGTAAGCGTGGTGAAACCAAACCAAGAAAAAACTTCCCTTGCCAACTGTGTGACAAGGCCTTTAACAGTGTTGAGAAATTAAAGGTGCACTCCTACTCTCACACAGGAGAGAGGCCCTACAAGTGCATACAACAAGACTGCACGAAAGCCTTTGTTTCTAAGTACAAATTACAAAGGTATTAAACTCTATTTGTCTTTCAGATTCTATTTTCTATTATGTTGGCTATTTGAAGCCATTGTTAACGTATATATTTGTATCCACCTCTTTCCGCTGACTTGCAGAGAGAAATGTGTAAGTAGATTAGACGTTTTAGCATTCTAAGTCACAGAGTTTTATGTGTTAGTGCTTTTGGATCTTTTTTAATGCAATGCTTAAGCGAGAGTAGAATGTCCATTTGTACAAAGAAATTGCAAGAGAAAGGGTATGGACATTAACGTGAGTATATTCTGTCTTGCTCAGTTGCATTTGCAATCACTAAAAACCAGCGAGAACTAAAGTGGCGACTTAGATGATTCCAGGTCTGTGGTGTTTAGGTGTGTACCCTTTGTAGCAGACGCGTAGTGAGTTAGAGAGTGTCGGTGAGTAGGGCAGGTCTGTGTTAGCCTAGCAGCTTAGCTTCCGTTTGAACAGGGAGGCCAGGCCATTCTTACCATGATGCTGACAGAATATGTCTGTGTTCAAGGCACATGGCTACGCACTCTCCTGAGAAAACCCACAAGTGTAACTATTGCGAGAAAATGTTTCACCGGAAGGACCACCTGAAGAACCACCTGCACACGCACGACCCCAACAAAGAGACGTTCAAGTGTGAAGAGTGCGGCAAGAGCTACAACACCAAGCTGGGCTTCAAGCGGCACCTCGCCCTGCACGCGGCCACGAGTGGCGACCTCACCTGCAAGGTGTGCCTGCAGACGTTCGAGAGCACCGGTGTGCTGCTGGAGCACCTGAAGTCGCACGCGGGCAAGTCGGCGGGCGGCGTGAAGGAGAAGAAGCACCCGTGCGAGCACTGCGACCGCCGCTTCTACACGCGCAAGGACGTCCGCCGACACATGGTGGTGCACACGGGAAGGAAGGACTTCCTCTGCCAGTACTGCGCTCAGAGGTTCGGGCGCAAGGACCACCTGACGCGGCACATGAAGAAGAGCCACAACCAGGAGCTCCTGAAGGTCAAGACGGAGCCCGTGGACTTCCTGGATCCCTTCACCTGCAACGTGTCGGTGCCCATCAAGGACGAGCTCCTCCCAGTGATGTCGCTGCCCTCCAGCGAGCTGCTGTCCAAGCCGTTCCCCAGCACGCTGCAGCTAAACCTCTACAACACTCCGTTCCAGTCTGTGCAGAGCTCGGGCTCTGCCCACCAGATGATCACCACCCTGCCTTTGGGCATGACTTGCCCCATAGACATGGATGCTGTCCACCCCTCCCACCACCTTTCCTTCAAGTACCCGTTCAGTTCTACCTCATACGCCATCTCTATTCCCGAAAAAGAACAGCCCTTGAAGGGGGAGATTGAGAGCTACCTGATGGAGCTGCAGGGCGGCGTGCCCTCCTCCTCCCAGGACTCTCCAGCGTCCTCGTCCAAACTGGGGTTGGAGCCGCAGCTTGGGTCCCTGGAGGACAGCACGGGGGACCTCTCCCTGTCCAAAAGCTCCATCTCCATCAGTGACCCCCTAAACACACCAGCATTGGATTTCTCTCAGCTGTTCAATTTCATACCATTAAACGGCCCTCCCTATAACCCGATCTCGGTGGGGAGCCTGGGGATGAGCTACTCCCAGGAGGAGGCACACTCTTCCGTGTCTCAGCTGCCCCCGCAGAGCCAGGACCTGCCGGATCCTGCCAGCACCATAGGGCTGGGCTCTCTGCACTCGCTGTCCGCAGCCTTCACCAGTAGTCTGAGCACGAGCACAACCCTGCCCCGTTTCCACCAGGCTTTCCAGTAGAGCCCCACGTGCGCATCGATGGCTGAAACGTACGCGCAGCCCTGCCTTAGCTGACCATTCTGGTTTTAGTGCCTACTTTAAGACAGTATCACAGTTTCTGCTTCTGTATAGTACCAATTTTCATTAAGCCAGTATAAAATAGAAACTAGGTTTTTAAATGAGCTTCAGAACCATTTGTGTTCAGCTATGTTTACCTGGGTATTTTGTCCTGATTCACTGCCAACTGTCATATTTTAAGACAATTTCTCACATAGGAAAGCCATTGTTAGCAGTCAAGTCTCACAGATCCCATGTTCTGACTTACTGTTAGATCTTAAACTTTGCATTTTTGTCTGAGATCAATGGCTCTACCTTTTGACATTTGGCTCCTTAAAAATATTTTGCTACAGAATGTAAGTTTTCTAAAACGTACGTGAATGACCTGAGAGTTTAAAAAATTTTACTAGCCTCTAAATGGATTAATAAGGAAATGCTTCAAATGAATTTAGAATCCAGTCTGGGGACATAGCATATGTTTCTTAGATATAAACATAATTTCAGGTCAGTATATTTTGAAGACTTGCTATTGTCTGGCTCAGATGTTTGCTGTCTTTTTTATGCACATATAAGAAAAATCCTAGACACAAAGCGCACCAGTATTTGTAGCAAACAGACCCCCGAGGAAGGTGACATGGCAGTCCATGTTACTTAAGAGTTGGCCTTAAATTAGTACACAGGATGTTTGCCATGTTTAATCCTTGTTGCTGCCTTTCCTGCGTTCATGCAAATAGTCTATGGTGTCAAGAGTCTTCAGCGTCAGTCTTTAGGTGCGTCTCTTTCATCTTCTCCACCTTTCACGGCCAGAGGGTAGGTCGAGGACAGCCAGCCATTTCCCTTGGCTTCTCACTGCACAGTTGGTCCGGAGTCCAGAGCTGTTGGGGAACACAGGTGTGCTTATCCCGGGATGGGGGGTTGTCCCGTCGTCTAGGGTGAGACCCCCCAGGCAGGGCGACCAGTGGGAGGCCTGCCACTCTGCTAGGGACTTGTCTGGGAACCACGTCCCCTGTTGCCAGGGTGGAAATGAGGGGTCAAGTCATAGCTTAACACTTACATTACTTCTTGCTCCCTTTGATTCAGTTTTCTCTCCCTGAGCACCAAAAGCAGAAAACAGAACAACCCTCTTCGCCAACCACCCCCACCCGCCGCACTGTGGTATCTTTCTCATTCAGTGTTAATTCGTTTTTCCCTGCTGTTTTTGGGCAGAGACTTTAAAGTTAAATGCATTTGAAAACTATTTGAGTAATGATTACAAAATTTAAGTGACTAAAAGTATATACAGTAAACCCCACTTTTACAAGTCACTGGGAAAGTGGGAGGAAGGTCACAAAGAAGCTGAATTTGCAGAGGAGGGGAGAAGAGCACGGTAAAACAAGCACTGTCTTAGGTGATGTGAAAAATAACAAATGCGTGGTGTTCAGTGACTACAGTAGTTATTACAGGCTTTCCTCACCTTAGACAACCAGCACATTTTCTCAAAGGTCAAACTATTCTGTTTTTCTAATAATCGGTTGGGGCGTCAACCTAAGAAACATATCTTATTAAGCACTTGTTAACACCTTATTTGGGGACCCTGTCTGTCGGGGTGGGTTTGAGGAGGGAGGGTTTATATAGAAGAGTATATATCTCTTTAAAAAAAAATATTTCTGAGCACTCACGAGCCCTGTGTGGAAGCTTCTCTTCCCTTTGACAGGGCCAGCTATCACTGCGGATTTCCATGTTTACCAAGAAGTTCTAAAGATGAGTGCAGATTACTGAATATAATACATTATTTAAACTATTGGGGAGTAGTATAATTTGTGGAGAGATGTAAATTGTAATAATGTAAATGGGGGTTTCACTATATATTATATGTATGTACACACACGTGTATCGCACTTCATAGAATCAGAGTTGCTCTCGTATGGAGCTTTGGCTCCAGTATTTTTATCATGCTCCTATTTGTTTTTGTTTTTTTAAAATCCCAGGAGCAGTAGTTTTTATACGTATGTATTTAAATTTTATTATTAAAATTTACATTTTATTAAAGTGTGTTCCAAAGGCATTAAAATTATATATGTTAATAAGGAAATACATTTAAAATTTTTTCAAACTGCTCCTGAGTGTTTGCCTAGGAGACTGTTTGCTCTCAAAGTAGGCTTTTAGCTCTGCTGTGTGGCTGCCCGCTCTAGTTTCTATGAAACAGATTGCTTACTTAAATCATTAGTTGAATGATTAGTGTTCAATATTGCTTTAATCACCGTCAAGAGGAAAAGAAAAAAGAAAAAAAATTTTGGTGACAGAGCACAAATAAATAGAAAACCTGTTTTTAAATAGAAATCACGAATCACAAGTGTGGAAGCACTACTTTATTTTTGACTAAAATTTGCTTAAAGAGAAGTCAGATGAATGAACTGAGATGTTGGCCTTTTAGTGGGCTGTATTTCACTGCTAATAAAAAAGTAAAAAGGGAGTACCAGGATTTATTAAGTAAAGCATTTTGGAAATGGGGAATGGCGCCATGTAGGTGTACATATATATATACTTAGCCTAATTCTCGCCCAGCATACCTTCCAGGGCACCAGGGCTGAAATTGTGGACTCTGTTTTCACATGTACACACCCCTTTGCCTGTTGCTTTCCCACAGACTTGAAAATCACACTTCCAAGTAAGAGGGAATTCTGCTCATTCATTTTTTAAACTGACTATAGTGGTCACTAAACCCCCTTTGAGAGAATCTCTATTAACATGAGGTAGACTCATTTTATTTTAATTGCACAATGGTCTGACAAGGCTGTAACACCGAACTGGCTCTTTTTTTTTTTTTTTCCTTAAAAAGAAAATGGACACTTTTGATGTCAACTGGCTGTGATTAAAAATAATGATTGCCAATTCTGTTTTCATTCTCCAGTGGCCAGAATCATCATCCTCAAAATTTCTAGTAGTGCCTTTGCTTGGGTTTGTTTTTTTTCTTTTTTCTTTTTAAAGGGATTATTATTGAGTAAAAATATTTCAGTTTAGAATTTGGACCTCAGACAAGACATTGAACCTCATTCAGTTTGACCTTCCATGTGTTTGTACAAATTAAGGTCACCAGATACCGAAGCACGGGCATGGAAGGATACTGACACTATAAGCAATATTCTCCACGGATGGACCCGAACATCACCTTGATAGCTTCTGGTCACTGCTACAATGTGCATCTTAAAACCCTGTTACCAAGTTCCGTTGTTCATGTCCTGACTGATCACGTGCTACTCTTTGTGCAACCTGTTAATTTCATGTAGGTGTTTCTTCCAAACTATGTATTTTTGCCGATGTGTTGCTTGTGTTTTATTCTTAGTCTCGTGCAACATAGTGATATATTGTGTTAATTTGGACAGTAGCGGTTTTTAAGAACCATATACTGACTGAAAACATGAGCCAGAGCTGACTGCTTTATTAAGCTAATAATGAATGTTAAAGAGTACATATTTCAGGATTATTCATCTAGTAAGCAATACACATATATAGGCCAATATTTTTTTAAAAAATAGAGCTTGGTCAACCTCTATACTACACATATTACAAGATATAGCACTTTCAAAACGAATCTAAACCTTTACAGAAAAACTTTCTTATAGGTTATGCCTTTTATTTTAAGACTTATTATAATTTGTTTCAAGTGCCATTAGAGGATAGATATATAGGCCTTTGATGTATAATGCTTTGTGTTCAAGAATGGTAGACGGTATTTTAAACAGGTACAGTTTTACAGTGTTTTCTTATCAATTTGCTATATTGCACAGAATCAGTGTGTGTCTTTTCATAAGGTTTTACAATGGTTTATTTTTTTACAAGGTTTACGTGACTCAAAACACACTGTCTTCCCAGTATGTAAGTTAAAATACAAAAAAAAACATATTCACCCAAGTTGCTTCCAGCCTACTGAGATCCAGGTGACATTGGAGGAGATCTTTTAGACGTCACGTATTCTTCATTAGCAATGGCAGACTGTTCACCTCTGAGAAATGAGTGCCTACGTTGAGACCTTGTCTGTCTTCTCTCACACTGTGTCAGCAGCATGTCAATCACACAGATAATCTGTGGTGATCCCATAGATCCACGTTAAGCTGTGTTGTGTAGCTCTGTGCTGAGAACCCATGCAGAGCTCCTTTCTGATCCTATATACATCTAAATGATACGACCCGCAACGGGCAAGGCACGTTCCTATCACCCCCGGCCCTTCTGCAATATTGTCAACCTCTAAGGATGGAAGGCAGTGTCTTTTGATAAGTTACCTAGCTTAGAAAGGACAGAACTATTGCTAATGTGTAAAACACTTCATTGTATAAGCTTCAGTGGTACAGATGACCCAGAATGAATGTGTATCTTCTCAGAAACACTCCTTCAATATTCTGTTGGATCATGCTGCTAATGTAACTTGGGATACAACTCTTCATGGTGCTACAGACTTCTCTGTCTCGTTCAGTCGTATTTTTTTTTATCCATAGGAAAAAAAAAAGGACTACATTAGGTGTAAAGGTGTACAATATATTTTTATACTGTGACTTCATTTGTCTTTAACAAGACTTTTACACCACCCACCACAATGTATTCATGTGCACTTGCGAAAGGAAACCTTGGACGTGCAAATGTTATACCAGAACAAACCCAGCTTTGTCCACAAAGGTGACCGTGACTCGGAAAGAAACATGGGCTTTATAATATGGTGTGGAGTGAAGAACGTGCTGTACGTTACTAACAGCCCTTTGAATTTAACAAAAACTGGGCATCCATTCGGAAATGGATTGCATCATGCCTGAACATAAGCTGGACTGCTGAAATTGTATTTTTAGCTGATGAAAAAGTGTTTGGACTAGTACTCTAAAAATGTTCTGATGATAAAGTTTTGAGTCAAAATAGAAAAGAGAAACTGCATTCCAGGCTGCATTTTGTATATTTTTATTGCATTTAAAATTCGCTCTTCTGTGATACCGGGAAATCAAGTGGCTTATCCTGTATATCATGTACTTAAAATGTATTCACAAACTACTGTTGTGTTTGTATAAAATATAGACAAAGATCATATTTTCTGTGTGTGTATAAGCTCTGTAAAATAGCAATCACATTATGAAGCTGCAGCGAGACTACATTTTAAACATACATATCCAAAGAAGCAGGCTATTTATTGTCCAGTTACCCAGTTATAAAATATTCATTTGCTGCTAATTAAACAATAGTACTGCAGCTTCTCATGGCCTACAGTGTTAATGTTTGCTGTAAGAAAAAGATATGTGAACTCCACAAAAATATATGAATAAAAATTATAGAATGGCTTTAGATAATGTAGATCTTCCTGAAATTATAACAGATGATAAATTCCTATTTGGTATAACATTTTTTCCCTTTGAATTTGAAATATTTTCTCATTTGATAAATATAAGATTCTAATAGCTGCCTCTAGGACAATACTTGGTTGTTGAAATGTAAAGTTCTAGGGTTTCTTTTGTTTTGTCTTAAAACTTTTGTACCTTGAAAGGAAGGATAGAAATTGTAAATAAAAAAGTCAAAATGTTGTGCATCAAAACTTTAATCCAGGCGAGAATTCAAAGAATCTCCCAAAGGCTGTTAGAATGTATAGATCAATCATGTTTTTTATTCATATGAGATAAAATTGGCATTAAGCATTCCCTTGGCATTTACTGTCTGTTAGTCCTGTAAATTATCATTTTAGACGTTCTCTTTGGGCTACTTGTCTAAAACTTTGCTGAAAACCCTCCCTTGACCATTCACCTGGACTAGAGTGATGAGCTCACAGATGTCATTTTGTCTCAAATTCATCAGTTAAACAGTGATGCATGTTTGAAAGAAAGAGATTAATTCTGAAAATCCAGTTAATAATCTGACCAGGAACCAGTGGCAGGAAAAAAAAATTTTTTTTTTATTTCTCATAGCACCTCTTTCATTATGATAGGAGAAATTGCTTCTTCACCTTTGACTTTCCTGTCCTAAGGTTCTCTACCTTCAGAGAGGTAAAGAAAACGCACAGTGACTCCCCATTTGGCAGTTCCCCTTTTCACATACTTAATTCCAGCAAATCTAAAAGCATTTCTTTGTTAATTCTTAGCATTAACACTACAGACATTTTTATTTAAATTCACGCGTATGAAATGTTTCAAGGACTATTTATAGAAGGGAAAACGCTATTGCTTTTTATAGTCAGAATACTCTGAAAAAGGATGTTTGGGGTTAATTCACTTAAGGTGTATTCTCCCTTATGGAAAAGCAATTAGAAGTGTAGTTTAAGCAAACCATTCCACATAAGCATTGCACCATAGATCCAGTGGGGCTGAAAGACTTCTTCATTCAGGTTTTTGTTAGGTGAAAAGTTCGTACTGATGATTTATCATTAAGGGGAGGAAAACTTCAGTCTGACTATAGACAGCTTGAGTTTTTGCTGCCACTTTTCCTTAAATGAGCATTTCTTAAGCAGAAGGCACGTCTTCATGCAAAGTCCTGGGCTGTTCCCAAGGAGTCAGCTTTACAGAAAGAGGCTGGTTCCCTGATGATCCACTGGAATGAAGATGACACCATCGTTACAACAATGGGAAAGTGTAAATGCGGTATTGAGTTGTACCCAGGTACCCGTTTTTGTAGATCAAAAATGATCAAATGTTGGCGGTTTCGGGCCAGAACTAAAAACAACCAAGCCCAGAATGTCTTGACTTCACCTGCTTTCTATTCAACACAGAGGTCAATAATAAATCTGTCTACTGAAGATGTTTTGACTCCTGACTAGCATGATGGTTAATTTTATGTGTCCACTCGGCTTGGCTGTGGTACCCAGACTGGATGCCTGGTCTAGTCAAGCACTGGTCTAGCTGTTGCTCTGGAGGTTCTTTGTTAGATGTGGTTAACATTTATAGTCAGCTGACTTTAAATAAAACAGACTGCTCTCCATAATGTGGGTGGGCCTCATCTCATCAGTTGGAGGCCATAAGAGAAAAAACCCATTCTCCAGGAAAAGGGAGGTCTGCCTTCGGATGGCTTCAGATTCGACCTGCAGCATCAGCTCTGCACGGGTCCCCAGCCTCCCTGAGTCTCCAACCTGCTGGCTTGCCCTGCAGATTTCAGACTTGTCAGCCTCCACAGTTGTGTGAGTCAATTTCTTGTAGTAAATCTCTATCTCTATTGTATGCAGTATCCTATGGCTTCAGTTTCCCTGGAAAACACTAACACAGCTAATTCAACTGCTGTTCTTCAGAGGTTCTGGTTTTACCTCAAAAGGAGTGGCAACATCTTTCTCTGATACACTGTAATAGCAAAGAATGCAAATTCCCAGGTTCTCAGAGAAAAGTATCGTGTATTAACGCATATAGGTAGAATCTAGAAAAATGGCACAGATGAGCCTATTTGCAAGGTGGAGACAGAGACACAGACATAAAGAAGGGACACGGACACAGCGGGAAGGGGAGGGTGGGACGAACTGAGAGATTGGATTGACATATATACACGTGTGAAACAGTGGGAAGCTGCTATATACCACATGGAGCTAGAAGGGGTGTGGGGGATGGGGCTGGGTGGGATGGCAGGAGGTCCAAGAGGGAGGGGATAGATGTATACTTACAGCTGATGCCCTTTGCTGTACAGCAGAAACTAACACAACATTGTAAAGCAGTTACACGAAGAAAGAAAGAAAAACTGGTTAAAAAAAAGTTCCCAAGTTCTGACTGCTTTAGAAAAGAGATAAACAGCACAGTGCCTAATGGAGATTGTACCTATAAAGGAGTCCTCAGGCTCTCCTTTTGCATACTAGTATTTTGACTGCCATGATTTTTTAAGTATTTATTGAAGTACAGTTGATTTGACAATGTGTTAATTTCTGCTGTGCAGCAAAGTGACTCAGATACACATATATATATATATACATTCTTCATATTCTTTTCCATTATGGCTTATCACAGGATACTGAGTACAGTTCCTTTGCTCTGCAGTAGGACTGCATTATTAATAACTGCAGTTATTGCAGATGAAAATGGTTTTCTCCTAATGAACCGGTTTTCTTTTAAAAAACATGTCAGCAGTCTAATCTTGCTTTACCCTATAGAGGCATACTTGACATGTAAACCAATGTTTATCCTAACGCACACATGGAAACATTCATAAATTAAATCCTTTTGAAAACATGGTCCATTTGTAGTAATACCTCAGTCAAGGTCTTGAGATTCTGGGAGAGATGAGAGTTGGAAATGTAATGGTGCCTCACATAAGCTGCAGAAGTTTCCTGTTTTAAGGTGGCAGCATTTTTGCAAAGGTTTAACGTTTGGTTTAGTCTGTAGAGAACCCTCATCTTTTTCTTGGAGCCCCTTTCAGTGTGTTGTTCATGCTGTTTCTGAAAACACATAATTGATCTGCTGTTTGTATCTACACACATCTGGTGACATTTCTAAGATCGCTCCTGTAACCAGATTTTCATGTCCTAGGAATGTGCGTTATGTAAGTAGGTTAACAGACTAAACCATGCCGTATTTCAGATTTTAAGCTGTCAGCTTTTCCCACCCCAGAATTATGTAGTGGTGATCAGTGGCTGGGTGGGATGGCAGGGTGTGTAATAAATACACACCCTTAGAAACATCTTCAAGACCATTTTGTTTCAGAATGCAGGCAGACCAGTTCGACTATTCCCAGTTTCCTAAGTTACATTAACTTTCACAGGAGTGAAGTGCACCTACTGTTGTATTTTCTGTCCTGAATCCTTTCATACGCTATTTCTGTAGTTATTCCTAACCTCAACATTTACTAAAAGAGCTTCAGGTTAATGCCAGTCAGTGCTTTAAGGGACCCTGAAAATTCTTTCCCACTCTTGACAGCAGTCTGCCCGTCTCCTCTTACTTTTTCTGTCATTTTCATGTGAAGTCACTCACTGTTCTTGTGCTTATCCCTCCCTGGCATATGCCTGCTTTCTCTGCTCCTGCCTCTGAATTCTGGGGCTTCCCAGGTGGCGCAGCTGGTAAAGAATCTGCCTGCAATGCGGGAGATCCAGGTTCCTTCCCTGGGTCAGGAAGATCCCCTGGAGGAGGAAATAGCAACCCACTCCAGTATTCTTGCCCAGGGAATCCCAGAGACAGAGGAGCCTGGTGGGCTACAATCCATGGGGTCACAAAGAATGGGACACGACTGAGCATGAGCATGCCTGTGAATTCCACATGCCAAAATCTCACCATCCTCTGCAGATGGGGACTGCAGCCATGCAATTAAAAGATACCTGCTCCTTGGAAGAAAAGCACTTGGCTGTGACAAAGAAAAACTATGACAAACCTAGACAGCATATTGAAAAGCAGAGACATTACTTTGCTTTTACAAAGTCAAAGCTATGGTTTTTCCAGTAGTCATGTACAGATGTGAGAGTTGGACCATAAAGAAAACTGAGCACCAAAGAACTGATGCTTTTGAACTGTGGTGTTGAAGAAGACTCTTGAGAGTCCCTTGGACTAAAAGGAGACCCAACCAGTCCATCCTAAAGGAAATCAGTCTGGAATATTCATTGGAAGGACTGATGCTGAAGCTGAAGCTCCAATACTTTGGCCACCTGATGCCAAGAACTGACTCCTTAGAAAAGACTCTAATGCTTGGAAAGATTGAAGGAAGGAGGAGAAAGAGATGACAGAGGATGAGATGGTTGGATGACATCACCAACTCAATGGACATGAGTTTGAGCAAGCTCGGAGAGTTGGTGATGAACAGGGAAGCCTGGTGTGTTGCAGTCCCTGGAGTCGCAAAGAGCCAGACATGACTGAGCATCTCAACTGAACTGAACTGAGCCCTTTCTTCTTTCTTTTTTTTTTTTTTTTTTTTGACAGCACCATGCAGTATATGGGATCTTAGTTCCTTGGCCAGAGATCGAACCCACATCCCCTGCACTGAAAGCAGTCTTAACCACTGGGCCACCAGGGAAGCCTTCCCTCTAGCTGTTTCCTGATGATCACTCTTCCATTCACGATACCTTCTCAGCTTTCACCCACGAAAAGTATCTTATTTTCCCTGTGAACTTTTATTAGATCTTCTCAGGGCTGTGTCTGTTTTTTTTTTAATTCTTTTAAGCCCCTGAATTCAAAGCTCTGTCCACTTAGTTTCCTGCATACCGCAGATAATGAACACATATTTGTTGCCTCAAGGGCAATGATGGCTTTGACCTTTCTCAACCATCTTAATAATTAGGACATATAGCTTAACAGAAGTACTCTTTCAAAAGTTGACCCTAGAAAAAATTTTATATGACAGTCATAATGCTGGGGTTATCTTTGTAAAGGCTTATTTGATACACTGAAGACTGTGTGATCGTACTTAAACCTCACATTTTGTTCTGCCCTCCTGCATTGAAATAAGCTAATTCTATAATAGTGTACCCTTTCTTCAGAAATAAACCACTCTAAACACGTTCACTGCAATGGACCAAAATTAGGGAAGAACCTTTGATGATTCCAATTCTTGTAACTGTACTTCAAAAGCTCTGTGAAATTGTTAGCTCTGTTCAAACTTTCTGGAAGTTGAGTGACTATCTAGAGATAAGTAGGTAGGGTTCTTAAGATGTTATTTCACCAAGTACTATGATAAGTTCTCATAACAGAAATTATCATTTGGAAATCTCCTTAGATCTTATTCAAATGTTAGTTTGCATTTACCCTCAGCAGTTAGGCCAGTGAGTAAAAAACCACAGAAGGAGAACCTTTTTGTTTGCTTTTTCTACACACAATGAGAGTCAATTTGTGCTCAGTTGTGTCCTACTTTTTGCTACCCGGTGGACTGTAGCCCATCAGGCTCCTCTGTCCATGGGATTCTCCAGGCAAGAATACTGGAGTGAGTTGCCATCGCCTTCTCCAGAGGATCTTCCTGACCCAGAAATCGAACTTGTGTCTCTTGTGTCTCCTGCATTGGCGGGCAGATTCTTTACCCCTGGGCTACCTGGAAATGAGAGAGGTTGGTAATCCTTTCACATCGAGATGGAAAAAAATAAGAAAGGACATAAAATTAAATAATACAATCAAACTTGATGCATATAGTAAATAAAACTTTTGTCATTTGAAGGAATACATCAACACTCATATGTATGTCCAGGTATTACAAAATCTTTTATGTGTGTGATCATAAATAAGGTAAACACATTTTCAAAAGGGTAAGTGTTAAGACCATGTCTTATTAATAAAATTAGAAATAAATTAGTCATATTCTTATATGACTTCAGGAACTTCCCTGGTGGTCCAGTGGCTAAGACTCTGCTCTCCCAATGCAGGGGACCTAGGTTCAGTCCTTGGTCAGGGAAGTAGATCCCACATGCTGCAACTAAGAGCTTACATGCCACAACTAAAGATTTTGAATGCCAAAACTAAAACCTAGTGCAGCCAAATAAGTAAGCAAATAAAATACATACATATATATTACAAAAGCACCAACTCCAGGGACTTCCCTGATGGTCCAGTGGTTAAGACTGGGCTTCTACTGCAAGAGGCGTGGGTTCGATCCCTGGTCAGGGAACTAGATCCCATGTGCCACAACTAAGATCCTGCAACTAAGACCTACCTGGCACAGCCAAAAAAATTATATATATATATATTTTTTTTAAGGCTATGACTTTATTTTTTTTATCTTTTAAAAATGGCATTTATTTTATTAAAAACTTTTTTTTTAGTTTTTTATTTTTTAAATTTTAATATCTTTAATTAAGGCTATGACTTTAAAAAATAGGTAACTACTGGAAAACTAAGAAACATCATCCTAAATATTCCTTGGATGAACAAAAAGTTCCAAACTGAAATTACATGGGGAAAAAGGCCATGAAAGAAGAATGTGTCATATTAAACCTCCAAAGTCAATGTTTAAGTTATGCTGGGAAAATATTAGGACTTGAAAATTCTTCATTATTGAAAGAGAAAGAAGATAAAAGAATGCTCTCTTTAGCTATGGGGAGACTGGTAGCTAGCCTCCAAATCCACTCCATTACCATTGTGAAAGAACAGTAGCGGGGCTCATGACATGTCTAGCTGGGGCCTATTACACTGCACCCCAAAGACCCCCTTGCAGCTCAGTTGGCTGTGGAGCTACATTGTCACCAATAAAACATAAGTGACAGTGTTGCATGCTGCAGGGGACTGACATCACATTTCCTATCCCCTCCGCACCAGCTGGAATGAAGGCAGGGAAGTGACCCAGTTGTAAAGAAGCACACAGGACATTGCTTTAGAGCTCTGTCACACTTTCTGAAAAAGGTCAGAGAGGAAATAATTTAGGTTTTGTGGGTCAACTGATTGCTGTCATAACTACTCATTGTGGCTACTGCCACTCATACGCAGTCATAGACGCAATGTAAACCAATCAGCATTGTTGTGCTGCAGCTAAACTTTATTACAGAAGCAGGCAGCAGGCAGAGTTATTCCTCATGTAAGGACTTCTGTGGCTTCCCAGGTTGCTCAGGGGTAAAGAATCTGCCTGCCAGTGCAGGAGACACAGGTTCAATCCCTGGGTGGGGAAGATCCCCTGGAGGAGGAAATGGCAACCCACTCCAGTATTCTTGCCTGGGAAATCCCTTGGACAGAGGAGCCTGGTGGGCTACAGTCCACAGGGTCATGAAGAGTTGGACAGGACTTAGGGAGTAAAACAACAACAAAGAACTTAAAGGTCCTTAGTTAGATATGCTGATGTGACTTCCTATTCAGACCAGTACGGTGGATTACATTGTTAGATTTTCAAATACTGAACTACATTTGCATGCCTTGAATCAACATCACTTTGGTCTTAATGTACAGTTTTTTGATATGTAACTGAATTCTATTTATTAATATTTTGTGAAGGATTTTTTTGCATTAACTCTTGTGAGGAATGTTGGTCTTATAGTTTGCTTTTCTTATAGTGTCTTTGGTTTTCATATCAAAGTAATACTAACTTCATAAAATGAGTTGGAAGGTGTTCTCTCCTCTTCTATTTTCTGGAATAGATTTTGTAGAATCTTAATTTGTGTGTGTGTGTGTGTGCTAATTTTTCTTTAAGCCTTTGGGAGAATTCTCCAGTGAAACTGTCTGGGCTTCAAGATTTCTTTTGGGAAAGTTTTTAAATTTAAATTCAATTTTCTTAATACTTAAAGAGCAATTCAAATTATGTACTTTTTATTGAGTGAATTATGGTCATTCATATTTTTTGAGGAATTGATCTATTTCATCTAGTTTCCCAAATTTATACATATATTAATAGAGTTGTTTGTAATATTTTTTTTTGTTTGCAGAATCTGTAATAACACTCATTTCAGTCTTAATATTGGGAATTTGTCTTTTCTCTTGATAAATGACAATGTTGCTAGAAGTTTGTCAATGTTGTTGATCTTTTCAAAGACCTAGATTTTGTTCCATTGATGTTCTCCCTTGCTTACAATCACATTGTTTTTGATCTCTATTATTTCCTTCCTTAAGCTTCTTTTGAATTTATTTGCCCTTCTTTTTCTAAGTTCTTAAGGTGAGGGTATAGACTATTGATCTGAGACTTTCCTTTTTTCCTAACATGACAATTTGGGGTTAAAATTTGCCTTCTTAGCACTGCACTAGCTCTGTCTCACAAATTTTCATATGCTACTTGCATATTCGTTCTATGTTGTTGTTGTTGTTTTTAATTTCCTTTGAGATTTCCTATTTGACACATGGAATATTTTGAAAAGTGTAATTTAGCTTCCAAGTATTTGGAGATTTTTCCTGTTATCTTTCTGTTATTCCTTTCTAGTTTAATCCCATTGTGATCAGAGAACACACTCTGTTTGGTTTCAATTCTTTTACATTTGCTGTTTTTCTGTGTGTGTGCGTTTTTTTTTTTTAAATGGAGGGGCTTCCCTGGTAGCTTAGATGGTAAAGAATCTGCTTACAATGTAGGAAACCCAGTTTCGATCCATGAGTTGGGAAGATCCCCTGGAGAGGGGAATCGCTATTCACTCTAGTGTTCTTGCCTGGAGAATTCCATGGACAGAGGAGCCTGGTGGGCTACAGTTCATGGGGTCGAAATTTATGCAGGTTGTCTTGATACGTTTCATGGACAATTGAAGAGAATGTGTTAGGTGGAATATTCTGTCAGTGTCAATTTGATATGGTAAATAATAGAGAACAGGGAAACATGCTGAAATACACCCGTAAGTATTTGTTGTTGTTCAGTTGCTCAGTCGTGTCCGACTCTTTGCAACCCCATGGACTGATGCACACCAGCCTTCCCTGTCCTTCACTATCTCCTGGAGTTTGCTTAAACTCATATCCATAGAGTCAGTGATGCCATCCAACCATCTCATCCTCTGTCGCCCTCTTCTCCTCCTGCTCTCCATCTTTCCCAGCATCAGGGTCTTTTCCAATGAGTCAGCTCTTTGCATCAGGTAAAGTATTGGAGCTTCAGCTTTAGCATCAGTCCTTCCAATGAATATTCAGGATTGATTTCCTTTAGGATTCCTGTAAGTATACAATCAGTAAAAATCCAGATGGGGGAATGTCTACAGATAAAATGGTCCACATGCATCAACAGATAAATTGTAAAGACAAAGAAGGGATGGAAAGTCAGCCTGTAGATTAAAGGCTTAAAATATACAGCAGCGTAGATAATGTATGATATTAACCATAGTGTCCAGGGATGGACACATGGGTGATAAAAAACACCAAAATACACACAAGGAAGCAATTACTGTCAAGTCAGAGTAGCAGTGACTTCTGGAGAGAGAGGACTGGGATGAACAATATGGAGGGGTTACTGCGGTGGCTGGCAAGGTTTTACTTATCAGCTTGTGGATTTCTTTCTTTCCTTGGGTGGCAGTTACAAGCAGCGGTAGGCTGGTGTGTAACAGCTGACTCTCCAAGGGGGAAAGAAAGCCCTGACTTGTAGAGGTTCCTGATCTCCATCATGCAAATACTACCACCGTGGCCAATTTCAGTCTACCAACATGATGTCATTGTGGAGCTGGGAAGAGATTACACAAACAGCTCTTAGGGGCTGTGTGAGCTGGCGCCAGGGCAACACTGGAAGGGTGTGTTCCTTACAATAATTCACTCCGCTGTACATTTATTTTTTGAATATTTTAAAGTTAAAAAGATTAAAAAAATTTTTTTGCACTGGCTAAATGGCCAATTCTAGGACTGGAGCGGGAAATATATAAAAGGAGCCTGGAGCATCTTTTTGTGTCAGAAAGTATAGAAGTGTTTAAAGTAGAAATAAAAGCCCCATAATGATGAGGTATGTCAAAGGGAAACAGTAGCCAATTGAATGAGTTTCCATGGCCAAAGCTGGGTATAATTTTAGCAAGAAGATAAAGTATAACCCGAAGTATAATATCCACGACTACATATTGATATAAATAAATGGAGGAGGAATAGACATACCTCCTGGGCAGAAAAATCCAAATAATCTGTGTATCCACACAACTGCATAATTCCCTGCCCCTTAAGTAAGGGCTGCACATAAGGACCTCTTTCTAATGAGGACAGTATGGAAAGGGGGTAAAAATAGAGATTTTGTAGCAGAGAAACCTGACAAATACAGCCTTAGCCAGGTGAGCAAGTGCAGCATGAATGAGGTAAGCTGTGCTGATGTCACACACCCGCCACATGATGTGATGAACGGCAGTCGACTCGTGCCATCTTCTTCCAGAAAACCATCGTCCCCGGGGTAAGTATGAGAAAAGCTCCAGACAAACCCCGAATGGGAGACACTTTATAAAATGCTCAACCCGGACTCCTCAGAACTGTCCAGGTCATCAAAAATAAGGACAGGCTGAGGATCTGCCCTAGGCAAGCGGAGCCTGAGAGCATGTGGCAACAACATGCAATGTGTCTGTCCTGTGTGGGATCCTGGGTGTTTGGCAGACATTGGTCTCAAAAGCTGAATGAAGCAAGCCTGTCACGTCCAGAAAGAAACCACTGACAGCATTTGTAGCTGCTGATAAAAATCTGCTTTCAAGAGAAAAGTGAAATTTTGGAAACTTTTATCCACACCTTGATGTGGTGGCTTCTCATTACTTTCTGATGAGATGAGTGGTAATATCAACGAATGTAATTTTTTGGTATTGTGTAATGAAATGTGTCAACATCTGGAAGGTTTGCATAACTCAGGGAATTATTTTTTTCAAATGACCAATGTTACAAATTCATACCTCTGTAAAAGACCCATTCAGTGTTCAAGAGAGACCATTAGATTTTAATATTATGCAGTACAAAAAGCACATTGTTACAGTTTCAAATTCTACATGGCAACTAACATTTAAGAAACCGCCACTTGCCAAGTTTGGATATAGTTTCAAAGTAGAATAGCCACAATTATTTGAAAACATTAAAAAAAATGCAGCTGTGCCTATCTCTGCGACACTAGTTTCCTTCAGATATTTCATCCACAACAACATATCACAACAGACTGAATGTTCAAACAGGTGTGGGGAGCTGGTTGCTTTCCATTAAGCCCCAACCTATAGTTAAAAGTACTTGCAAAAATGTTAAACAGTGTCACTCTTCTCACTAAACTGCTTTTCTTTGCAAAAGAGTTGGTTTTTTATTAAACAAATAAAAGCTCTATTCCTGGAGTAGAGGCAAAAAAAAAAAAAAAACACAACCATGGATCCATGGTGGTTGGGAGGGGGGGGGGCGTTATTTTTTATTTTTTTGAGGGGAGGATGTCTCCTTGCAGGTAACGGTAGTCAGGCACTGCTGTTGGGGCACATTGAGAGGAATGCAAGGATAATGGCTGAGCTCCTTCTAGGAAAACTCCTCAGTCCCTAGTAAAGTGCACAGACGTGGCTGGCTCTTCCAGCATCTTGCCCGCGATGTAGCTATGATGCTGAAGCTGGCACACCAACTCAACCTTAAGTCCTGTGACAGCTCCGACCATTTCCTTCTATATTTCATGTTACGTGGAATAACCCTTCATCACTTAAACCGATCTTAATTAGCTATTCTGTGACCTGTGATAGAAACCATTCCACACTGATACGTGACCTCACACATTTGGGAACAGGGAGGTCACAATCCTCCAAAGGACAGGAATTATTTTGTTTTTTGGTAGATCTAAATTTATTTCTCTTAGCTTTTATTTGGAAAATTACAGACCTACAGAAAGTTTCCAAGTACAGTGAAGACCCATATAACCTTTACGGAGATACCATTATTTTGTCACGTGTTATTCCTCTCTCTGGAAAGGACAGGAGTTCTAACGTTGGAGTTGCCCGGTTCTGAATGGGTGAACTCCATTTCTCTTCCTTCTCCTTCCTCATCTTCAGTTCAGTTCAGTTCAGTCCCTCAGTCGTGTCCAGCTCTTTGCAACCCCATGAATCGCAGCACGCCAGGCCTCCCTGTCCATCACCAAATCCCAGAGTTCACTCAGACTCACGTCCATCGAGTCGGTGATGCCATCCAGCCATCTCATCCTGGGTCGTCCCCTTCTCCTCCTGCCCCCAATCCCTCCCAGCATCAGAGTCTTTTCCAATGAGTCAACTCTTCACATGAGGTGGCCAAAGTACTGGAGATTCAGCTTTAGCATCAGTCCTTCCAATGAACACCCAGAACTGATCTCCTTCAGAATGGACTGGTTGGATCTCCTTGCAGTCCAAGGGACTCTCAAGAGTCTTCTCCAACACCACAGTTCAAACATCAATTCTTCAGCACTCAGCTTTCTTCACAGTCCAACTCTCACTTCCATACATGACCACTGGAAAACCCATAGCCTTGACTAGACGCACCTTTGTTGGCAAAGTAATGTCTCTGCTTTTCAATACTCCTCATCTTAAGACCCCTCAAAGCAATGGCCGTGGGGGTGATAAGGACTTCCAGCGTCAGGAAGGCTAAATGCAGGATTTGTATGCAACAGAACAGGGCCCTGAGTGTCCTGTAGCGTTCTCCCCCACTGTCCCCTGGCCCCGGGCCCAAGAGCAGATGTGAGGTTGCACTGCTCTGTGTGTAATGCCACCACCTTCCTGCGGTGGCTCTCAGTGAAGTTCTGAGTGGTGTAAAAGTTGGGGAATAACCCTTTTTAAACTGCTTATAATTGCTATTAAGTCCTATTAATTTTCCTGTAATTAATAGGACTAAGGACCAGTTAACGGTGGTGGTGTTTTTTCAGGGTTAGTCAGTAGAGTAGCACTCACACCTCATGCATCACATGGATGTTTGACAGAATCAGCATTTGTCCAGGGAGAGCCTCATACCTGCTGCACTCACCCTCAGGAACCTAGCTCCTCAATCTTTGTGCTTCTTGTGCTAAAACGGCAGCTCTAGATAATGGATAGCCCCAATTATTTTTCCATTAACTTCTAAATGTTGGCAGATACCCCAGAAATACCTTGGGACTTCATTCAAAATTAAAACTATATATATATATATATACACCGAGTATGAGTAATATTAGATACATATATATATAGTTTATACTACATACATACATATTTATATTAGTATTACTGTAATGTATACTAATATAAACATGTACATATCGAGTATTACTATTAATATAAACTTGTTCATATATGCCTATGTATCTAGTATTACTCAGCCATATAATATATATATATATTATATATTACTTAGCATTAAAAAAAGGAACAGTGAAATTCTGCATTGGTAACAACATGGATGGACCTAGAGAATATTAAGCTTAGAGATTACAGACAAAGAAAAAACTGTGATATCACTTATTTATGGGAGCTAAAAAAGAAAACAAATATATATGCAAAATAGAAATAGACTCACAGATACAGAAAAAAACCAGTGGTTACCAAAGGAGAGAAGGAAGCAGAGAGGGGCACTTTAAGGGCATAGGATTAAGACATATAAACTATTATATATAAAATAGATAAGAAATAAGGATGCACTGTACAGCACAGGGAATTATAGTCATTGTCCCTTAATAACTTTTAATGGAGTATGTGCAGTAAAAATGCTGCATCACACTGCTGTCTGCTTGAAATGATTATAATATTATACATCAACTATACTTCAGCTTTTTTAATGCCATAATATTGAAACGTCCTGGAAGGAGGAAAGCTACCTTTGAGAGCCTCCTGGACTTTCCCTAAATGAGAAATAAACTTTTTTTCTTAAAAAAAAAAATGTTTCTAAACCACAGAGGACACTGAAGGCAGTCGTGGCTTTGCCCTCCTCAGCCTTACATGTTAGTTACTGCCTAGTTATCAAGTCCAATACTGAGGACTAACAACAAGGTACAGTGGATTCACCTATTGTACTCCTTGGAAGGAAAGTTATGCCCAACCTAGATAGCATATTAAAAAGCAGAGACATTACTTTGCCGACTAAGGTCCGTCTAGTCAAGGCTATGGTTTTTCCAGTAGTCATGTATGGATGTGAAAGTTGGACTGTGAAGAAAGCTGAGCACCGAAGAATTGATGCTTTTGAACTGTGGTGTTGGAGAAGACTCTTGAGAGTCCCTTGGACTGCAAGGAGATCCAACCAGTCCATCCTAAAGGAGATCAGTCCTGGGTGTTCATTGGAGGGACTGATGTTGAAGCTGAAGCTCCAATACCTTGGCCACCTGATGCAAAGAGCTGACTCATTTGAAAAGACCCTGATGCTGGGAAAGATTGAAGGCAGGAGGAGAAAGGGACGACAGAGGATGAGATGGTTGGATGGCATCATCGACTCAATGGATATGGGTTTGGGCGAACTCCGGGAATTAGTGATGGACAGGGAGGCCTGGTGTGCTGCGGTTCATAGGGTTGCAAAGAGTCGGACATGACTGAGTGACTGAACTAACTAACTAACTAGGCTCCTATTCACTTGTCACTTTCTGATCCTTCCTCATCACCACCATGCAAGTCGAGGGGGATGGATAAAGTCTCTAAGTTTAACACTTCCTAGCATCAACTGATCACTCTCAATGAGATCTCTTGAGTCCTAGACTTAATCATCTTTCCTTAGTCAGTTCAGTTGCTCAGTCATGTTGGACTCTTTGTGACCCTATGGACTGCAGCACACCAGGCTTCCCTGTCCATCACCAACTCCTGGAGCTTGCTCAAACTCATGTCCATCGAGTCAGTGATGCCATCCAACCGTCTCATGCTCTGTCATCCCCTTCTCCTCCTGCCTTTAATCTTCCCCAGCGTCAGAGTCTTTTCCAATTAGTCAGCTCTTCGCAACAGGTGGCCAAGGTATTGGAGGTTCAGCTTCAGCATCAGTCCTTCCAATGAATATTCAGGACTGATTTCCTTTAGGAATGACTGGTTGGATCTCCTTGCAGTCCAAGGGACTCTCAAGAGTCTTCTCCAACACCACAGTTCAAAAGTATCAATTCTTCAGCACTGAGTTTTCTTTACAGTCCAACTGTCACATCCATACATGACTCCTGGAAAAGCTATAGTTTTGACTAGTAGGCAAAGTATTATCTTTGTTGGCAAAGTAATGTCTCTGCTTTTTAATATGCTGTCTAGATTGGTCATAGCTTTTCTTCCAAGGAGCAAGCATCTTTTAATTTAATGGCTGCAGTCACCATCTGCAGTGATTTTGGAGCCCAAGAAAATAAAGTTTGTCACTGTTTCCATTGTTTCCCCATCTATTTGCCATGAAATGATGGGACCAGATGCCATGATCTTAGTTTTCTGAATGTTGGTTTTTAAGCCAGGTTTTTCACTCTCCTCTCTCACTTTCATCAAGAGGTTGTTTAGTTCTTCATCACTTTCTGCCATGAGGGTGGAGTCATCTGTATATCTGAGGTTATTGATATTTCTCCCAGAAATCTTGATTCCAGTTTGTGCTTCATCCAGCCTGGCATTTCACAGGATGTCTTCTGCATATAAGTTAAATAAGCAGGGTGACAATACACAGCCTTGACGTACTTCTTTCCCAATTTGGAACCAGTCTGTTCTATGTCCAGTTCTAACTCTTGCTTCTTGACCTGCATACAGATTTCTCAGGAGGCAGGTAAAGTGGTCTAGTATTCACATCTCTTTCAGGATTTTCCACAGGTTATTGTGATCCACACAGTCAAAGACTTTGGCATAGTCAGTAAAGCAGAAGTAGATGTTTTTTTGGAACTCTCTTGCTTTTTCCATGATCCAGCAGATGTTGGCAATTTGATCTCTGGTTCCTCATCTGGAAGTTCATGCACTGTTGAAGCCTGGCTTGGGGAATTTTGAGCATTACTTTGCTAGGGTGTGAAATGAGTGCAGTTGTGCGGTAGTTTGAACATTTTTTGGCATTGCCCTTCTTTGGGATTGGAATGAAAACTGACCTTTTTCAGTCCTATGGCCACTACTGAGTTTTCGAAATTTGCTGGCATATTGAGTGCAGCACTATCACAGCATCATCTATTAGGATTTGAAATAGGTCAGCTGGAATTCCATCACCTCCACTAGCTTTGTTCGTAATGATGCTTCCTAAGGCCCACTTGACTTCACATTCCAGGATGTCTGGCTCTAAGTGAGTGATCACACTATCGTGGTTATCTGGGTCATGAAGATTTTTTCTGTATAGATTTTCTGTGTATTCTTGCCACCTCTTCTTAATATCTTCTGCTTCTGTTAGGTCCATACCATTTCTGTCCTTTATTGTACCCATATTTGCATGAATTTTTCCCTTGGTATCTCTAATTTTCTTGAAGAGATCTCCAATCTTTCCCATTCTATTGTTTCCCTGTATTTCTTTGCATTGATCATAGAGGAACTTTTGACCACTGAGTACTTCTCTCTGTGTGCTGGAGACTTGATAAATGGATTTATATATTGATATTTAAAGGTTCATTTGCATTCACTTAATGTTTTAAAAACTGTGTTATTTTTTAAAATTATAACTTAAAAGACCAAATTTTGAAGTTGACTGAATTGTTTTTGGATCCAGGGATAAAGGGCTATTGAAAAGAGTATTTATATTGAACTAGTCAGATGAGAACAAGACCCAGTTTCCCCCACAGTCAATCTCTCCCATTAGGAAGCTTCCATAAGCCTCTTATCCTTATCTGTCAGATGGCAGACAGAATGAAAACCACAATCACAGAAAACTAATCAAACTGATCACATAGACCACAGCCTTGTCTAACTCAAAGAAACTATGAGCCATGCCATGTAGGGCCACCCAAGATGGATGGGATATGGTGGAGAGTTCAACAAAACATGGTCCACTGGAGAAGGGAATGGCAAACCACTTCAGTATTCTTGCCTTGAGAACCCCATGAACAGTATGAAAAGGCAAAAAGATAGGACACTGAAAGATGAACTCCCCAGGTTGGTCAGTCAATTCAGTCGCTCAGTCGTGTCCGACTCTTTGCAACCCCATGAATCGCAGCATGCCAGGCCTCCCTGTCCATCACCAAATCCCAGATTTCACTCAGACTCGCGTCCATCGAGTCGGTGATGCCATCCAGCCATCTCATCCTCTGTCGTCCCCTTCTCCTCCTGCCCCCAATCCCTCCCAGCATCGGAGTCTTTTCCAATGAGTCAACTCTTCACATGAGGTGTCCAAAGTACTGGAGTTTCAGCTTTAGCATCATTCCTTCCAAAGAACACCCAGGACTGATCTCCTTCAGAATGGACTGGCTGGATCTCCTTGCAGTCCAAGGGACTCTCAAGAGTCTTCTCCAACACCACAGTTCAAAAGCATCAATTCTTTGGCACTCAACTTTCTTCACAGTCCAACTCTCACATCCATAAATGACCACTGGAAAAACCATAGCCTTGACTAGACAGACTTTTGTTGGCAAAGTCATTCCTTGGTAGGTGCCCAATATGCTACTGGAGAAGAGTGGAGAAATAACTCCAGAAAGAACGTGGATATGACTGGTGATGGAAGTCCAATGCTGTAAAGAACAATATTGCATAGGAACCTGGGACGTTAGGTCCATGAATCAAGGTAAATTGCAAGTGGTCAAACAGGAGATGGCAAGAGTGAACATCAACATTTTAGGAATCAGTGAAATAAAATGGACTTGAATGGGTGATTTTAATTCAGATGACCATCATATCTACTACTGTGGGCAAGAATCCCTTAGAAGAAATAGAGTAGCCCTCATAGTCAACAAAAGAGTCTGAAATGCAGTACTTGGGTGCAGTCTCAAAAACAGAATGATCTCTGTTCATTTCCAAGGCAAATCATTCAGTATCACAGTATTCCAAGTCTATGCCCCAACTACTAATACTGAAGAAGCTGAAGGTGAACTTTTCTATGAAGACCTACAAGATCTTCTAGAACTAAAACCAAAAAGTTATGTCCTATTCATCATAGGGGATTGGCATGCAAAGGTAGGAAATCAAGAGATACCTGGAATAACAGGCAGATTTGGCCTTGGAGTACAGAATGAAGCAGGGCAAAGGCTAACAGACTTTTGCCAAGAGAACACACTGGTCATAGCAAACACACTTTTCCAACAACACAAGAGACAACTCTACACGTGGACATCACCAGATGGTCAACACTGAAATTAGATTGATTATATTCTTTACAGCCAAAGATGGAGAAGCTCTATACAGTCAGTGAAAACAAGACTGGGAGCTGACTGTGGCTCAGATCATGAATTCCTCATTGCCAGAGTCAGGCTCTGGGAAGATCCCACATGCTGTGAAGCAACTAAGCTCATTCTACAACTACTGAGCCTATGCTCTAGAGGCTGGGAGCCACAGCTACTGAGCCCACATGCTGCAGCTAGTGAAGACTGCAAGCCCTAGAGCCTGTGCTCAGCAACAAGAGAAGCCACCACGATGAGAAGCTCACACACTGCAACTAGAATGTAGCACCTGCTCACCACAACTAGAGAAACCCCGCATGCAGCAAGGGAGACCCAGTGCAGCCAACAAATAAAGAAAAGCGTTTCCTTTACAGTCTCCTTCCATTACTCAGAACCAGAGATTTTCTGAAGTCAGAGTCCTGGGTCTGGACTCCTGCTCAGCCTCTAAGGCCCCATGGGCATTTGCTTCCAGAACTGGCTGTCTGGATTCGCTGGACAGCCAGACCTCTAGCACTGTCCACTGGCCCCACTACCAGGTCACCAATCTTCAAGGGTTGAGAATTGTTCCACTGGGTGCCAGTACTGTTGGGATGCCTCTTCCACAGGGTGAGCAATTGTGGCATCAGCTCCTCAGTGGTCTGCATGATCCCTTCAGGAAATTCCAATGTAAGTACATAATCCAGCACCATGAGACCCAATACTTCCAATCTCCATCATGAGGGATGCTGGGATGCTTCTTACAAAATGAATGCTGGGCTCTTAAGAACACCCTCTGTAACCACCGAGTTTCACATTTCCTGTTTTCCCCACTACCTCCCATCGAGTCACCAGCAGCCACTGTGAATGCAGGCATGCATGCTCAGTTGTGTTCGAATCCTTTGCAACCCCATGGACTGTAGCCCACCAGGCTCCTCTGTCCATGGGATTTCCCAGGCAAGAGTACGGGAGTGGGTTGCCATTTCCTTCTCCAGGGGATATTCCTGACCCAGGGATTGAACCTGGCTCTCCTGTACTGTGGGCAGATTCTTTGTCGTCTGAGCCACCAGGGAAGTCAAAGTTCATGAGAAGTTCTTACTTCATGCAAAATTAGTCCTAAGAGTCCAAACACTGGGGTCTTTTTTTAAAAAAAAAAAAAAGTTTATTGTATTTATTTGGCTACACTTGGATGGGATCTTTAGTTGGAGCATGTGGGATCTAGTTCCCTGACCAGGGATTGAACCGGGCCCCCTACAGTGAGAGCTCGAAGTCTTAGCCACTGGACCAGCAGGGAAGTCCCCACACATTGTTAACAGCTCCCCATCTCTCTTTTACCAGATCTTTGCTGTGCTTTATTCTGTATTCACTTCTCTCTCAGGTAAGCAGTCTCCTAAAGGTGCTGGTTCTTCACTGACCTAGAAAATTCCCTAAACTGAGGCTTATTGAATCAATCATTATGGCCAAGAGAAGGAAAACATGATGATTAGATAGACCTGGAGACCCTAATCAATAAAAATATCCCCTTAACCACTGGAACTTACGGAGAAGTTAGTGTCCAAAATAATTAAACTGTGCTAACACTCCAAGTGTCTCAGACATGCCTGGTGATTACCCTGTGATGGTTTTCCCCTTCCCAAGAAGGCCACAAGAATCGAGTCATCACAGTTCTGAAGAAGAAGGAAAGTACCCTGGGAACGTCTGAATGAGTGCAGAGCACAGTTGGGAAGGACTGTTTTCAGGACAGGCAGAGCAGGGTCTTCAGAATCCTCTCCCACAACCCAAAGTCTTCCTCGGTGGCTCAGTGGTAAAGAATCCACCTGACAATGCAGGAGACATGGGTTCGATCCCTGGGTCAGGAAGATCCCCTGGAGGAGGAAATGGCAACCCACTCCAGTATCCTTGCCTGGGAAATCCCATAGACAGAGGAGCCTGGCGGGCTACAGTTCATGGGGCCACAAAGAGTTGGACATAACTGGACACACATGCACAAGCCCACAGCCCTAACAATAAACATGAAACAGCATGAGGGTGCGGGAGACAGGACATCATCACAGCTGGACTCAGGATGTAGACACACTAGGGAAGTTTACACTCCAAGTCCCCCTTACTGCCCTGGCTTTGCCAGAGGCCAGTCCCCTGGTGAGTGTAGAGGACAACAGTCTCTCTCTGGCTGCATAATATCCAGCACTTCCTAACAATGCCTTGGTTTTCTTTTCAGAAATTACTTCTCCCTACAATGTTTCGTGGTCTGGTTAAGATAGTATATCCAGGTGCCCGCTTTCCACAAGGGGAACCAAAGCTTCACGTACTGTCTTACCCCACGCTGTGCCACCAGGAAGGGAGAACGGTGGATGAAATAGACCTGCAAGTCACTCCATCTGAGATGAAAATAATGACCGTGGGACCCTCAGTCCAACAACTGTCAAC
This sequence comes from Ovis canadensis, assembly GCF_042477335.2. NCBI lineage: Eukaryota > Metazoa > Chordata > Mammalia > Artiodactyla > Bovidae > Ovis > Ovis canadensis. The sequence continues at coordinate 46,380,593 of NC_091253.1, read as the reverse complement.
CTGGCCATACTTTTCTGTCCAGATTGATTCAGTGGTTCCTGTTCTCTGGTCTCAGTTCTTCCCAGGTGGCGCTAGTGGTAAAGAATCCACCTGCCAATGCAAGAGACAGAAGTGACATGGGTTTGATCCCTGGCTCAGGGAGATCCCCTGGAGGAATAAATGGCATCCCACTCCAGAATTCTTGCCTGGGAAATTCCCTGGACAGAAGAGCCTGGTGGGTTGCAGTCCATGGGGTTGCAAAGAGTTGGACATGACTGAAGTGACTTAGCATGCATGCATGCTCAGGTCTTGCCCACTTCTGAGTGTATTTCTTCAGGTTCCCAAGTCTGTGATCCTGCAAAATCTCTCCAATAAACTTCTCCTTGCCTAAGTTGGTTTCCACTACTTTGGGGGAACCTAAGAAGCCTAACTAATACAGTGGTTAACCGTGGATTATAGTAAATTGAATGAGGCTGTTCCTGCTGTGTCAATGCTATGCCTCATTTTGTTTCTGTATTGAAAGATTATCCTAAATCCCCCTAATTTTTATAAGCTTTTATGAATCCAGCCAATGCAGACTTCTCTCCCTGAACACCACTGAAAGCAATGATAATCTGATGTATTCATTTCCTAGTTTATGTCAAACATGGTGCCATGGAATTTAAGCTTATGTCCTACAGTAGATGCAAGTATTGTAACGAGCCATCACAGTGATAATGTATTGACGTGCTCGTCTGTGCTCAGGTGTGTCCGACTCTTTTGTGACCCCATGGACTGGAGCCCGCCAGGCTCCTCTGTCCATGGAATTCCCCAGGCAAGAATACTGGAATGGGTTGCCATTTCCTTCTCCAGGGGATAGTCCCCAACCCCAGGACTGAATCCTCATCGCCTGCATTGGCAGGCGGATTCTTTACCACGAGCGCCACCATGGGGCTGTACATACATGGAAAACAGAGTGTAGGTTAATTATGCAAGAAACAAACCAAATAATAGGAAAGTATAAGTTAAAAGTCCTGGAAACATAGAATTGAACAGAGGGCTACCTCAAACCTAAAGCCATTCAAAATGAAGATTTATAGTAATTTCATATCTTCTACCATGCTTCCTGGACCCTGCTTCTTCTGACATTAGCTGTGTTGTTCAAAGTTGGAGCCACAATTCCACTTCATCTGGACGAACAAGCTTCCTAATGTGTCAACTCAACACCATTCCTTTTGGTGGAAAATGACACAAGTTACAGAATGCCTGCTATCTCCTGTGGGGTCATCTGGGGCAAATTACTATGTGGCTACCTCCTTCCTTGGGTTGGGCTGAATGTGGGGACCAATACCAAGGCCGGTTATTGGTAACATCTGGTCATATAATTGGACATTATCATCTGCAGGCGAGAGCGAGGTCATATGGGATTACACTCAATAGTGCAAGAGACCATGCTATTCTTTTCTGGTAATCTGTAAATTAATGGTCTTTGAAATGTGGCGATGTTAATTGGGACATAGAAATCCCAAATCAGCCTCCAGTCGATTGGTCCACTGACACAGTTTATATAATACTGTACTCCCCTGGTGGTACAGTAGTGAGAACCCACCTGCCAATGCAGGGAACATGGGTTCAATCCCTGGTTTGGGAAGGTTCCACTGTGGAGCAACTACTCCACTAGCCTGGTGCCGCAACTACTGAAGCCTGTCTGCCGTGGAGCCTGTGCACTGACATGAGAGGCCACCACAATGAGCCCATGCACAGCAACTAGAGAAAGCCTGCTCATAGCAACTAAGACCCAGTGCAGCCAAAAATAAAAAACAGACACATAAATAATTTTTTAAACTTACACAATAGTGATCTGAGACATACAAAAGCCCGAAATCAAGCATTTCTGTGAATAAGACAGCATAGACATTTAACCCTTGGACGACATAGGGTCAGGGACACTGACCCCCAAGCAGTTCGAACTCCATATACAACTTTACAGTTGTCCCTCCATAACTGAGGTTTCACATCCTCAGATTCAACCAACTGTGACTTGTGTAGTATTGTAGAACGTATGTACTGAAAAAAGTCCATATATCCATTGATATTTTCGAATCGTGGTGCTGGAGAAGACTCTTGAGAGTTCTTTGGACTGCAAGGAGATCAAACCAGTCAATCCTAAGGGAAATCAATCCTGAATATTCATTGCAAGGACTGATACTGAAGCTGAAGATCCAATACTTTGGCCACCTGATGCGAAGAGCTGACTCATTGGAAAAGATCTTGATGCTAGGAAAAGGGAGAGAAAGCTCTGATATAAGCTACTGAGAAAGTGGCCCAAACCTCAGTAAACACAGGGAGGGAAATATTGAGAGGAAGCCCTCCAGAAGGTTCTTTCTCCATTTCCTGCCTGAACATGGCCCATTGAGACTGTACCCCAGCTTCCCCATCTCAACAAGCCCTAAAGACCTTCTAACAACTGGGGTCCTCCTCCAGATTGGAGGATTGGGAGGGCAGGGGTTCAATCGCTAGTTTGGAAACTAAGATCCCACATGCTGTGGGGCAACTAAGCCCACGTGGGGCAAGTAAGCCCACGTGGGGCAAGTAGAGAGTCTGTGTGCCACAACAAAGGATCATGAGCACCCAAGTAAATAAATACTAAAAAAAAAAAAAATCAAAGCCACACTATGGTATTATTTTTTTAAAAAAAACAAACACAAAAACCCCCAAACCAATACTGTGTAATAGATCTTATTGGTGTAATCCCATAATACATTTTTATGAGTTTCATAAATAATAATTAGCAGGCCCTGATCTAGGTAATTGGAACTCTCTTAATCTTCACATAAGAGATAGGTATATGATCCTGAGATAGGCATATGTTCTTCACCTTGCAGATGAGGAAACTTAGGGGCAAGAAACCCAGGCCATCTGGCCTGAGAGACTGAATACCCAGATAAATATTCTTAGGCAGATCAGCAGATGATGGATCTAATGAACTTAGGGTTTGTGAATGGGTAGAGTACCATATTTTCATTATTACCTTATATTTTATGTAAATAATAAAGTCAAATTGTGAAGAATAAGTAGTTTATGCTATTTATTATCTTTAAAATAATAAAGATTACATCATAGAAAGTCACATCATTTCGCATTATGTGTAATGCTCAAGTTAAGGCACTGTACTGCTCTCACTTGGCCAATCTTCACAGCATTTCTGATATCGTATAACAGTTTCAGAGCCCTAGAGTGTAATTCCAATGATGTGACAGCAATGAAATAGATTCTGCAATATAGACTTATTACAGAATATAATTGTACTTTCTTAGTTTACTCTATTCACTGTTATCTGTTTTATATTTCAGGTTTGACATATCTGCATTTTTACTATAATATTTAATAGTTTACATTTTTTAGATTTCTGTTGTTATTACTCCAGATACTGTTAGTTGCTCAGTCGTTTCTCTTTGTGACCCCATAGACTGTAGCCCACCAGGCTCCTCTGACCATATATTCTCCAGGCAAGAATACTGGAGTGGGTTGCCATTCCCTTCTCCAGGGGATCTTCCCTACCCAGGGATCAAATCCAGGTCTCTGGCATTGTAGTTAGATTCTTTATTGTCTGAGCCACCAGGGAAGCTCCATTACTTCAGATAGGGCTCCCCAAATTTTGTTCCAAATTTTAGAAGTTTATTTTAATGATTATCCTGATTTCTTAAATAAAAAGACTGAGGCTCAAACAGGTTAAATATTATACATGATATCACATGGTAAGTCACAGAGGTAATATAGAATAGAAATCTTATTCTAGGGTTCAGAAGACTTCCAATAGCTTATGTAAATGGACTGTTTATTAACATATCTTCTTGGAACAAATATACTTCAGAAGCATAGACCTATCTTCAGAAAAATGTGTTTACACATCACCTATATGCTCTAAGTGCAAAAATAAAGTCAAGATAGAGCTTTACCATTTGACTTTTCAAAACATAGATCCTAACATCTTCCTGTGTTTTTTCATGAACAGGGTGTTATTGTTGGTTTTTTCCCCAAAGGTATGAAATGAAAACTGTCTTTTTTTAAAATAAAAATTAGAACAGAAGAACTCACGGCTGAACAGCAAGATCCTGGATTTAATCTCAACATCTGATTTTCCACAGTATATGGAGGAACAGTATATGACTGTGACTCTTTTTATTTCTTCAGATTTTTCCTCTCCTAAGATCTCTCGTATTTGTTATTATTTGACGCTCTGCTTGTAGCTCTGAATCATTTTCATTCTTTTTCCTCCTCTAACTCTGCTTCAAAACTTCTGTAACTTATTTGCTGTGAAGTCTAAAATCTCTTCTGCAAGTGAGCGTACTGGGTGCACCAGACAGCCATGGACCCCAAAGACTGCTAAGGATGCCATATGTTGCTAAGAAGTCTTGCTAATTTGCTCTATCAGCTGAATGGGGTGTCAGAGAATTTTCTTTTCCTTTATGAACTCAGAGTGTTTATGCTGTGACCTGTATCAGCAATTCTGCTTGGATCGATCACTTTCAGCTTACCATTTTTCATCCCTCCGTGAACGTTGCACCTAATTTTCCCTGTAATCGGTTCAACAACAGTCAGCTGTTCATGTTTCAACTCTTTCTGCCAATAACTGCTGGAAGTGATTTAATGCAGCTGGAGAATAAACTGACAATCATTATAGCCTGCAAAGTGTGAAAAAAATTTCATTGCACTATTGTGATCTGAGGACCGATGACGCCCAGCGGATGAGACTTGGAGTGGGGGTGGACGGGTAGGGGAGAAGCCTGCTTTATAATAATTAAAGAACTTGTGGAAGAGGGTGATTCCTGGGGCAAGTTAACTGTTTATCCGGTGAACCCTCTTCCAGGGCTTGTTTTATAAGAATTCACTGTAAGTGCCCAAGGGAAATGCCTTCATCTGAATGGGGTTTCGGTGCTGCCTGCGCTCAGATGGTTTCCTCAGCTGATAAAAGTCCTCGCTAAGGAACCGCACAGATGTGGCTCCTTTGGGGAAGATGAAGGCAGAGGAGACAAACAAGGGGGCGGAGCGGAGGGGCAGCAGCCAGTGATGCCTGCAGGCCGACGGGATCCCCTCTTCCAGGCCGGCTCACCTGCGCTGCAGAAGAGATGCCCTCGCCCCTCCCGCGGGGCCCTCACCTGCCCGGCGACCTCTCGCCGTCGTCGGGGGACTCGCGGCCCTGCAGCAGCCCCTGCGAGCTCTTGGGGGGCATCTTGCCGCGGGCCCCGCGCCTCCGGCGTCGGCTAGCCTGGTGCTCCATCGACTGGGAGCAGGTGCGTCTACTACGGAGGCTGGGCGCGGGGGGCTTCGGCTCAGTGTACGAGGCCACCTACCACGGTGTGCGCGTAGCCGTCAAGCAGGTGAGCGGGTGCTCCAAGAACCCGCGGGCGTCAAGGCGCAGCTTCTGGGCCGAGCTCAACGCGGCCCGGCTGCGCCATGCTAACATCGTGCGCGTGCTGGCGGCCAGCACGCGCCCGCCACCGGGTTTCGACAGCCTGGGGACCGTCATCATGGAGTTCGGGGGCAACATCACCTTGCACCAGGTCATCTACGGCCCCACCGGCTGCCCCGGGGACTCTGGCGCGCAGCTGGGCTTGGAGAGGTGTCTAAAGTACTCCCTAGACGTGGTCAGCGGCCTGCTGTTCCTCCACGGGCAAAGCATTGTGCACTTGGACCTCAAACCGGCCAACATCCTCATCAGTGAGCAGGATGTCTGCAAGATCGGGGACTTCGGCTGCTCCGTGAGGCTGGAAGACCTGCGGAGCCCGTGGACGCCTCACCACCTGGGCGGCACCTACACTCACCGAGCCCCGGAGCTCCTCAAAGGAGAGCCTGTTACACCCAAGGCCGACATCTACTCCTTCGCCATCACCCTTTGGCAGATGAGCACGCGGGAGGCGCCCTTCTCGGGGGAGCGGCAGCACGTGCTCTATGCCGTGGTGGCCTACCACCTCCGGCCCGCTCTCTGGGCACCCGTCTTCACCGACTCGGTCCCCAGGAAGACGCTGGCGGGCATCGTCCAGCGTTGCTGGGCGGCCCTTGCTCCCGAGAGGCCGAGCGCAGAACTTCTCTTGGGGGACCTCCACGCTTTGAAAGAGGAGCTGGGAGGACTCGAGACTGGATCCAAATAAGCGTCTTTGTTTCTGATCGTTTTTAACGAAGTGAAGATTTAGCGGGGGAAAAAATCATATAGGTAGGATGGATTTTTAGAAAATAAAGTCCCTTAAAAACTCCCTTTATCTCGAATGCTTTTTCTAAGACAAACCGCAGAGCGGTCGTGGTGCTCTTTGTCGTTATTTAGTCGCTAAGTCTTGTCCGACTCTTTTGCTACCTCATGGACTACAGCCGGCCAGGCTCCTCTGTCCATGGGCTTCTCCAGGCAAGAATAGGAGAGCAAGTTGCCATGCCCTCCTTCAGGCAGTAACAGGTATTCCTGAATAAACTGTAAAAAAAAAAAAAAAAAAAAAGTTGTCTGCAACCCCAACAAAGAGGACAGCAGCTCATTACTCTTGTTGTTTTCATTAAAATGGCTATTGTTTGTATTTGTTGTTGTTGTTGAGTCCCTAACTAGTGTCTGACTCTTTGCTGACCCCATGGACTGTAGGCCACCAGGCTCCCCTATCCATGGGATTTCCCAGGCAAGAATACTGGAGTGGGTAGTCATTTCCTCCTCCAGGGGATCTTCCTGATCTTCCGGACCCAGGGATGGAATCAGGGTCTCCTGCATTGGCAGCTAGATTCTTGACCACTGAGCCACCAGAGAAGCCCCCTGGTGGTTTCAGGACCTACCTTATCTCCTTACAGGGTTACTGGGCTTACTTTAACAGTTCCATGGTACTGCACTTTTTCAAATTTGTTATTTGTAAAACCAGGTTTTCCAAAGCAGAACTGAATTCGAAAATGCCAAAATTCTTGATACTCAAATAACATGCTGCATACCCACCACCTAAATTTAAACTACCAACAGTTAATTTTGTTCCCATATTAAATAAGTGAAAACATTAAAAAAAGATTAATTTTTCCTTCCTCCTCCAAAACCTACTTGTTTCTAATGACCTTCACACATAGAACTCTCGAATTGAGATAAATTTAGTTTTGTAGGAATAATATGTTAAATGAGTTCTTGTGATATTTTGAACTTGTGTAATTTTGCTAAAATATTTCTGAACTGGGTCCCTTTTCCAGTTATCTGCATGAGACAACAAGGAAAGATTACATGATGTGAGAAGAAATAATAACCTTGAGGAACAGTAAAATTTAACATTGGGATGGAGGAAAGCAGAAAAGGAGAACCAGATTCCCATCCTAGAAATCAAGGCCATGGTTGCTGGTAGATGGGTTTAAAACAATGAGGTGAGTGAACCCAGTTTTTAGGACAAAGTTGACTTCTGTTCAGCGATAACACTTTCAGCAAGGGCTTTAGGTAGGAGCTACTGCTGTTCAGTAGCTAAGTTGGGTTCAGCTCTTTGCGATCCCATGGACTGCAGCATGCCAGTCTTCCCTGTCCTTCACTGTCTCCCAGAGTTCACTCAAACTCATGTCCACTGAGTCAGTGATGCTATCCAACCATCTCATCCTCTGCCACCTCCTTCTCCTCTTGCCCTCAGTCTTTCCCAGCATCAGGGTCTTTTCCAATGAGTTGGCTCTTTGCATCAGATGGCCAACGTATTGGAGCTTCAGCATCAGTCCTTCTAATGAATATTCAGAGTTGATTTCCTTTAGGATTGCCTGGTTTGATCTCCTTGCAGTCCAAAGGACTCTCAAGAGTCTTCTCCAACACCACAGTTCAAAAGCATCAATTCTTTGGTGCTCAGTCTTCTTTATGGTCCAACTTTTACACCCATACATGACTAATGGGAAAACCATAGCTGTGACTATATGGACCTTTGTCAGCAAAGTGATATCTCTATGATGTAGGAGCTGTGCTTGGTCTTTAAAGAATGAAGTGACTGGATCAGGTCATTAGGACAAAGTTGACTTGCCTTTAACAACACCACTTTGAGCAACAGCTTGATATAGAAGCTATGCTTGGATTGTTGAGGCAGAAGGGAGAAGCAGAAACGTTTAGAGAGGGTGAGATGCACAGAAGTGTTTTGCGATTGCTGGTTTGGTTGAGTTTACTTTTAGGATAAGAGAAGTGAGTTTATCTGTGAAAGAAGCAAGAGGAGACAGTGATGACCAGTGAGATTTTAAGAACTTGTGGAAGAAATGAAAAGGAACGCCAGAGGAAAGAGACTGTGGCCTTGGAGAGGAAGAATGTCTCTTTCTGGATGTGGGCAGAGGGCAGGACAACTGCCACCACAGATGAGACTTTAAGCAGGAGGAAGAGGGACTGGGGAAGTTCACATCCGTGGACTTCCACTTTCTTCTGTTAAGAGAGATTGAGAGTAGGGGGTCCACAGAGTGAGGTGATGGGTTAGAACTATTCTCTAGGGAAGCAAAAAGAAGCTGTCTACAACTGCATGGTATTGGTCCAGTGCTTTGGGCTCTGTCTACAAAGCTGGGGACAAACCAGCCACAGACCCATACCAACAAAAGCTTCCCTCTGTGAATGGTAGCAACGGGAGTACATGCTTGACATGTTTAAAATACAGTGGATTGAAGAAATTACAGAGGATCAGTTTGTTATGCCAGATGTGTTAAAACAAGATTTGAACTATGCTGAAATACCTTATTTCAGATAAGCCATGGAAAGATACCTGTTAAAAGCATTTTTAAATAAATTCTGGAATTCAGTTCCCCAAATGAACATGGCCACAGCTCGATCCAAACATCTTCCCTGCTCCTGGGAACCACATAGAGTGACACAGAGAAAAGGGGCACTCAGTCATGTCCGACTCTTTGTGACCCCATGAATCGCAGCACACCAGGCCTCCCTGTCCATCACTAACTCCTGGAGTTCACTCAGACTTACGTCCATCGAGTCAGTGATGCTATCCAGCCATCTCATCCTCTGTCATCCCCTTCTCCTCCTGCCCCCAATCCATCCCAGCATCAGAGTCTTTTCCAATGAGTCAACTCTTCGCATGAGATGGCCAAAGTACTGGAGTTTCAGCTTTAGCATCATTCCTTCCAAAGAAATCCCAGGGCTGATCTCTTTCAGAATGGACTGGTTGGATCTCCTTGTAGTCCAAGCAACTCGAAAGAGTCTTCTCCAACACCACAGTTCAAAAGCATGAGTCTTCGGTGCTCAGATTTCTTCACAGTCCAACTCTCACATCCATACATGAGGGACCTTGTAAACCCCGCGGTCAGGAATACTAAAAGACAGAGAAAATGTATAGACTCCAAATGTCAGCAGTGATGCCTAATGACTGGAAGAGCTTGCCAGGAAAGAAAGCAGGGAGCCATGGCGGGTGGCTCAGGGGAGGACCTTGTCATGGTAGATACCTGAAAGACTTTGCAAAAATACATGCTCTGAAGAGCAGGTGGCCATGTAGAGGGCACAAGTTGAGGATGAAACTCCTGATAATAGGGGTGAGATCATACAGAGCTAAGCTTACAAGAGTTATGAGAGAGCAAAAGAGAACAGAGAGTGTTGAGGAGGGTCTACCCACTGCTGAGCTCGGAAAGCAGTTAACTGAGAGGGTCACTGGGTATGGGGTCAGGAAACACAAGACAGGCACAGAAGCCCCCTGATAAACACAGAGAAATGAAAAACTTTCCCAGGGTCACACAGCTAAGTGATGGGCCAGAACCCATGTCCTTAACCATTCTACTTCACTCAGGGAATACCCTGCTCTTAACTTCATGATTTCAAACGTTTAAATGTATTTTATCTAATTCACAAAAGTCAACCAAGAAAATTGCTGTTGCGGGCAATACTTGCTACAACATTAGGACGGCATCATTGGGGATGGTTTTTAAAGGGAAACAGGTATCTGAGAAAAATAGTATGGTGCCCAGTGCTGACAGAGGAGGCAGATATAGAGTGTACTTGGGGCCTCCCTGGTGGCTCAGTGGTGAAGAATCCACCTGCCAATGCAGCAGATGCAGGTTCACTCCCTGAGTTGGGAAGATCCCCTGGAGAAGGAAATGGCAACCCACTCCAGTATTCTTGCCTGGAAAATTCCACAGTTAGAGGAGCCTGGTGGGCTACAGTTCATGGGGTTGCAAAGACTTGAACACAACTTAGCGACTGAGCATACATGCATTAAATGGGAGCAGACAGCTCAGTTTATTTCTTTTATAAAAAATCCTTTAATATGAAAGAGGAAAAAAAAATTTATCCTTAGAGACCTATATGAAAGGCACTATTGGTTACTTGAAAAAAACAAGGTTTATTTTTTTTTTAACTAGAAAAAAATTTTTTAACCTAGTATAGAGAGCTTTGAAGTTAAAGCTATGGTAATAGATTAAAATTAATTAGGAAAATTGATATATAAAGATAAATGAATTTCTCAGAAACCAGGAGAAAAGCAAAATACATTGAAAATAGCAAGACAAGGCAATGGGAGGCTCAGTCTGGGAAGACTAATATCCAAATTTTAGAAGTTCTAGGAAGAGAAAAACATAGAAAATAGGATAAAAGTATCAACAATTTAGAAAACAAAACCTTCCAGATTGAAAAGATGATTTCCCAGACAATGAATGAAAACACACTACAAGAAGGCATATCACCATAAGATTTTGGAACAGTAGGGGCAATGAGAAAGTCCTGAAAACCTCCAGGAATTTTACTTAAAATCCAGATCACATACCAAAGATAAGAATCCTGAAAGATAATGGAGGCTACTACTTACAAAATTCTGAGGGAAAATCATTTCCAACGTAGCATTCTATACCCAGCCAAACAATCAACTGAATGGACAAGCTGACCAAAGGCCTCTCCACACACGCAAGATCTCACAATTTGACTTCTGTGCACCTTTTCTCAGGAAACTACCTGAGGGTTTACTCCACCAAAAGCGAGTATATAAACCAAAGAAGAAGAAAAAGAAAACATAGGATCCAGGAAATCAGTACAATACAGAGACAAAGGGCAAAGCTGATGGTGAGTAAAGATCACAAGCAGCCTGGAGCAGGTCTGAAGACTCAAAGACGATAAAGTAAATGAATATCCGTGTTTGAATGGACTGAAAGAATACTTCCATAATTTGAAGAGAGTCTGGATTTAACTTAATGATGAGTACAGAGGAAACAAAGCAAATAAAACAGAAAGTTTATTAGCCTTTAGGGGGCATGAAATATTGGGCAACACAAGAAAAGCCAGTTTTCATAAGAAATGATTCAGTTCAAAATAGCCTTGTAGAGTTCTAATGATGTAATACAGTATGTTGATCTAATCAGAACTATAACATAAAAATGATGAAAGGAAGAATGGAGAAAGAATTATGACTATAGAGAACAGGAACAGGAGTGATCCTAAGTTTCCAAAGAGAGAAGTCACTAAACAATAACTGAAACTAAACAAATCAAGAAGAGTCTACATAAGCACACTATTTAGAGGTGCTGACTTAGACAACAAAACTGATAGCAAAAAGTTAAAAGTGGTTGGGAGAGGCTAAGAGTTTGTGTGACATCCTAGAGGGATTTGGGGGTGTGGTGGGTGGTGGTAATAATTCTAGTGCAACTATTTGACTCTTTGATGTCCATGTATAATTGATGAAAATCAAGACGAAATTAAAAAAAAAAATTGAGTGTGTGGCTAGGTCTTAGGAGAAGATGGACGATAGGGACGTATTTTTTTTTTTTTTAGGGGATAGTGTGAACACAGTCCCCTACTACCACAAATTATGTGGTTGAGATTCCCACATTTGGGAAAGTCACAGAGGTCAGCACATCAGGAGTGCAATGGGTGAGCCTCACCCTGGGAAAACCACCTTCCTGATCATGGTTCTCTCTCCTGCCAGGTAAGTATGATAGGGACATATTTTAATGTGGTTTTTCTATGAAAAGAATTTTAAGAAACAAACAATATCAAAGTGATTGAACTAAATATTTTTTGATTATGTTGATACATGTGTATCAACTCACATACTTTCTTTATAATAGAGTAATAAAACAGGACAGTCATCCCCAAAAGACTAAAAGAAAAACACAAGCCACCCATTCAGCTAAGGAAAGCAGAAGCAGCCGAGAAGGACTGAACTAAAGCTAGACAGCTTCCTGAACACTGCTGGATAGGGCATCAGATTACAAAAAGGGAAAACCTAAAGGTCTATGGAATAATAGAGTGCAGCCAGAAGAAATTTAAAGGGAAAGGAGAAAGAAAAAAACCTTGACAGAATAATGGCAACCAATGCCAGAAGCCAGTCCTCTTACAGAGGAGTCGAGTTACAGAGTCTCCCTGGCTTCAGAATTGGAAGTAGACCTTGCCCCTTTTTGGAACGGTAAATCATATTAGAACACACTGTACTGTCCGTCTGACCGAATATTTGTCAAACAGTGAGTAATTGTGAAGTCCTTAAGAAATTTCAATTCTGCCACAAGATGGAGAATAAGAATCTTTTTTAAAGACAGAAAAAATAACCTGTTTTCTCCCCTATTTCTCAAGCGAATGTCATGACAAGGGTCACGCTCGTCTACTCTGGGTAGATCATGTGACCATCACTCACTGTCTCCTGGAATGTTTCTTTCCACAATTATTTCTGAATTTCCTGCTATCGTGGATTTCTCTGGTGGCTCAGTGGTAAAGAATCTGCTTGTCAATGCAGGAGATGCGGGTTTCATCCCTGGGTCGGGAAGATCCCCTGGAGAAGGCAATGGCAATCCACTCCTGCATTTTTACCTGGGTAATCCCATGGACAGAAGGGCCTGGCAGGCTATAGTCCATGGGGGTCACAAAGAGTCGGACATGACTCAGCATCTAAACAACAACAACACGTCTACTATCCAGTATTGGTTTTAATTAGATTTGAGGACAACTTTTAGATTACATTTATCAGCATTCTTCCCACTCTCCATATTTTACAGATTTCTCTTTAGGCAACAAAAATCTAATTTTAAAGAAGTTTTTTTTTTCCTCCTAATTCTCTGAAGAGGGTCCCAGAGTCAGATCTTTATTTGGAACTCACAACCCGGCAGGTACTTGATGAGTAGAGGGACCCCCATGACTGGTGTTTTATTTGTGAAACTGAAAGTGAAAGTCACTCAGTCATGTCAGACTCTCTGCGACCCAGTGGACTATACAGTCCATGGAATTCTCCAACCCAGGGATCGAATCCAAGTCTCCCACATTGCAGGCAGATTCTTTACCAGCTGAGCCACCAGGGAAGCCCATACAGAGGCTCAAAGGCCTCATGGAAGAGACCACTAAGAAGTTGGGGCTGTTATTAATATTTGGCCCCCACCCACAATCCCTCTGCCTCTCCCCATCAAAAGGACACAACCGCAACCAGGAAAAAAATGACTTCTCTTTAATTGAGGAGGAACTGTTCAAATGGAAAATAAATTTACCCTGAAGAGGATATCAGCATTGCTCTAGAGAAGGAAGGAGAAAGCTGTTTTGAGGCTCCTTCCAGGAATTTGCCCCTGAAGCCCGTGGAGGCGTTATGTGGAGTCAAGATGAGAATACTGGAAGGAAGGAGGCGCCAGGGGGCGCTGCTGGCTCACTGCTGGGGTGCGCTTCTCCCTGCCTGCAAAGTGGAAAGTCCTCAAAGGACAGAGGGCAGCAGCCTGTGGAGATGTCAGGACACTCACAGGACAGGCAGGCAGTGTCCCCAGCAGAGGGAAGGGGGTACCCATCTCTCCTGACTGTAGCCATGTTTGGTGATTGTACCGTCTGGGAAAGTCGAGGAAACCAAAGAGTGAGTCAATCATACTTCTTGTTTTCAAGGAGCTTTTAGCCTTCCACCAACAGTTTTACTAAAACTATATATATATATATTTTTTTTTTAATAAATACTTTACATACCACATACCAAAATCATTTCCAGATGGATTAGAGAGCATCTGTAAAACTGGAGGAAAATAGAATCGAATAGTTAATACAAATTTGCAGGAGGAGGAGATTTCCAAGTTTTTATAAAAGCAGTGAAAAAAAATGTATAAAGGAGATTGTTTAATTATATAAAAATTATAACTCCTGGATATTAAAATGTGAATAAATAAAATATTAACAAGGGACTGAGAAAAATATTTAGCCAAAATGTGACTGGGAAAAAAGGTTAATTTTTTTTTCTATAAAGAACACACAAAAATAAAACTAAAAAATTATCATGCCCTAATAGGGAAACAGAAAAAAATCTTGAAAAGTCAATTCATAATAAAGACAATACATTTAGGACACAAATATTAAAAAAGGAAAATATCTCACAAGTACTGAAGAACTGCAAATTAAAAATACAGTGTCTTAAAAATACAAACATGTACAAAATCCTTACTGCTAATGAAATTGTGGTGAAACAGGATCTTCCATGCATTGCTGGTGGCAGTATAGGATACAATAATTTGGAAAGTACTTGCAGTTTGGCAATGTATATCAAGATTCTCCAAAGCATTTATATTCACTGATTCAATAATTATGTCTCTGGAAATCCATCTTACCAAATATTAATTAAAACATGAAATAAGCATCTTAATGAAAATGTTCACTCAGGGCCATTTATTCTGGAGAAAAATTCAAAACAACGTAAATATCCAAAATGATTAAATAAATTACAATACACAGTTGATTCAAAATGTTATGATGGTGGTGATAATATGAAAATACTTGTACTACATCGTTAAGTGAATGAGGAAAAGTCTCAAACTTTGTATTAGTTTGATTATTACCTTTTAAAAATCAACACATTTTTCATAAAATATACAGGCAAAAAGACTGAAAGAAGTTTTGTTTGTTTGGGGCTGGTTGTCTGGGGAACTATGAATGTTTCTTTTCTTCTTTTTTTAAAACTTTTCTCTTTTTTCAAATTTCTAAAAATTCTTCATAACATAAACATTCATTTAAAAATGAAAAGTCACAAAAATCACTTGCATTTCTATACATTAACAATGAACAATCTGAAAAGAAAATCAAGAGAACAACTCCATTTGTAATACATCAAAAAGAATAAAATACTTAGGAATAAATCTAACCAACAACATAGAAGACTTACACGCTGATAACTACAAAACATTGCTGAAAGAAATTAAAGAAGATATACATAAATAGAAGACATCTCATGTCATTGATTGGAAGACTTTATTCTTAAAAATGCCTATACTACTCAAAGTGATCTACATATTCAACATAATCCCTATCAAAACCTTGATGGGAATTTTTCAGAAATAGAAAAATTCATCCTTAAATTCATAGGGCATTTCAAGGGACCTCTGATAACCAAATCAATTTTGAAGAAGAACAGATGTGAAAGCCTCACACTTCCTGTTTCAAAACACTACAAAGACCCAGTAAGCAAGAGAGCATCAGTTCAGTTCAGTTCAGTCACTCAGTCGTGTCCGACTCTTTGTGACCCCGTGAATCACAGCACGCCAGGCCTCCCTGTCCATCACCGACTCCCGGAGTCCACTCGGACTCATGTCCATCGAGTCAGTGATGCCATCCAGCCATCTCATCCTCGGTCATCCCCTTCTCCTCCTGCCCCCAATCCCTCCCAGCATCAGTCTTTTCCAATGAGTCAACTCTTCGCATAAGGTGGCCAAAGTACTGGAGTTTCATGGTGCTAGCATAAAGACAGAGAAATAGACCAATGGAATACAATAAAAGAGCCCACAAATAACCCTCACTTACATCATCAAATGATTTTTGATAAGGGTGCTGAGACCACTTAGTTGGGAAAGGACTGTCTCTTGACCAAATGATTCTGGGAACTGAATATCCTCATGCAAAAGAATGACATGGGACCCTTATACTAAATGTAAAAATTAACTCAAAATGGATTAAAATCTAAACATAAACCCTAAAGCTATAAAATTCCCAGAAGAAAACATAGGAAGAAACCTTCGCGATATTGGACTTGGCAGTAATTTCTTGGATACGACACTAAAGGAATAGGCAACAAAAGCAAAACACGTGCACGTGAAAGGAAACAAAGCAAAAAGGCAACCTAGGGAATGCAAGGAATTATTTGCAAGTCGTGTATCTGATAACAGGTTATATTCAGGATATATGACAAACTCCTACAATTCAACAACTAAAATAACTTGAATTTCAAATGGGCAAAGGAGTTCAGACACCCCCAGAGGAGATATACAAAGCTTATGAAAGGATGCTCATTATCACTAATCGTCATAGAAATGCAAATCAAACCAAAACAAAGTATCACCTAACATCCATTTGGATGACTACTAGCAAAATATCCCAAAATACCAAGTGCTGAGGATGTGGAGAAATTGAAATGCTTGTGCACTATGGGACTGTAAAGCTGTGCAGCGGTCTCTACTGAGTATTCTTTTCAATATTTATTTATTTGACTGCTTCGGGTCTTAGTTGCAGCACTCAGGACACTCAGGATCTTCACTGAGGTGCAGATTCTTTAGCTGTTATGCATGGGCTTAACTGCCTCATAGCACGTGGGATCTTAGTTCCCCGACAAGGGATTGAACTTGCATCCCCTGCATTGCAAGGCAGATTCCTAATTACTGGACCACCAGAGAAGTCCCCTCTATTGAGTACTGAAACAGTATTGAGGTTCCTAAAAAAAATGTAAAAAGGAACTACCATGTGATCCAGCAGTCCCATTTCTAATATATATTAAAAAAAAATTGAAAGACAAACTTGTTATTCAGATTGGAGCATTTGGCAGACATTTCCTGGGGAATGAATGAAGTGAGCCCATCAACAAGGAAGATAATCAGTAGTCAATTATCAATAATAAAAATCTGGGCTTCAAGCAAAAATTCGAACTTTGGAAAACTTGTAGCTGCCACCATGAACTTCACAGCATCCTAATACAGAACAATTTTACTGTAGTGATGTTAACAGATGTGACATTTTAATATTATATAATCAAAACATTTAGAAGAGCTGCATAAGCCAGTGAATCAATATTTTCCAAAGGACCAATGCACAATGTTGCAAAATTGTACATGAGTAAATGTAAAAGATCCATTCAAGGAACTAGTGTGTGTGTGTGTGTGTGTGTGTGAGTTGCTCAGTCGTGTCCGACTCTTGGCCACCCTGTGGACTGTAGTCTGCCAGGTTCCTCAGTCCATGGAATTCTCTAGGCAAGAATACTGGAGTGGGTTGCCATTTCCTTCTCCAGCAAGGTACTAGAGACTGATGTTTTTTTAATGTAAGAGAGTACAAAAAGGTCAGGGATATGGTTTCAGATTCCGACTGTAACTAATCTTTAAGAAAATATCACTGGGACTTCCCTGGCAGTCCAGTGGTTAGGACTTGCTCTTCCAATGCAGGGGGTGCGGGATCAATCCCTGGTCAGGGAACAAAGGTCCCACATGTGCGAGGTGTGACCAAAAAGATAAAAATTAAAAAACTGAGGGACTGAAATAAAAATTGAGATAAAAGCAGAAATCAGTGAATCAGAAGACAGAAATAAAATAAAACTTAAAAAAATGGAAGAAACTACCACTCCTCCAGCTTTGGTATATCAAAGACTGTCCATGAATATCTGAAAAGATAATTAAAGTTATCCTCCTTTTACCAGCTACATATCTATGCCTCTACAAAAACAGAGTATTATGACAGACTGGATGCAGAAAGCAGATATGATATTTCTTCCTCTATTATACCAGACATTAAAGAGATTTGCAAAAATGTAAAAACAGTGCCACTCTTCTCACTAAACTTTTTTGTTATGGAAAATATCCTTATTTTCCATAAAAATATGTGGTGCCAAAGAAGCAACTCTGGTAGTTTTTCCTGCATGCCCTAGAAAAGTTGATGGAGTACTGTGGTAATGGGTGCCTTAAAGATTTGGTAGAATGCATGCTGTTTTGAGAGGTAACTATAAACTTTAACTTTTTAACTATATACTTTCTTTCTATGGTAGTTGATTTGTCTCAGTCTCTCTCTTCTTGGGTCAGTTTTGGCAATTTAAATGTTCTAGAACAGTGATTCTCAAACTTTTTGGTCTTAGGAACACTTTATATGCTTAAGTCCCAAGAGCTTTTGTTTATGTGGTTTATATCTACAGATATTGGCTATGAAAAGTGAAAGTGAAAGTCGCTCAGGTATGTCCAGCTCTTTGCGACCCCATGAACTATAGGGAATTCTCCCAGCCAGAATACTGGAGTGGGTAGCCTTTCCCTTCTGCAGGGAATCTTCCCAACCTAGGGATCAAACCCAGGTCTCCTGCATTGCAGGCAGATTCTTTATCAACTGAGCTATCAGGGAAGCCAATATTTGTTATAATAGAGACTAATAATTGGGAAATTTTAAAACATTTACTTATTTAAAAATGGTAACAGATTTTAAAATATAGCAGTGTATAAGTCTGTATATTCACAATGTTATCTGTCGCTGAACAGAAAAGCTGCCACACAGTGGGCAGATAAAAATAGCATACCGTTGCGATCTCACTTCCTGTGGATCGGGAATCCAGGCAGGCTCAGGCTCAGGGTCCCTTGTGAAGGCTGCACTCAAGCTGTAGGCTCCTGCAGGGAGAATATGACTCCCAGTACCCAGGGTTACTGGCAGCATCTCAGTGCTTCAGGGCTGTTGCACTGGGAGCCTCAGTTCCTTGCTGGCCACAGGATGCCTTCATTCCCTGCACACGCACCTCTCCATCCAGTGTTCCCTGTGGGGACAGCTGCTCTACCAAAGTTAGCGACTGGGGGCCAGCAGGCCAGGGATCAGCACCTTAGTTAACCTATTCATGGAGGGTGACGCCCAGCACTTTCCCTGAAGAGGAGGGCATGATCACAAGGATAGGAATTGCAAGTGGGAGGGCCAGCATGGGGGTCTTATCACAGGGCGTCCCCATACAGGAGGGATGGGGCAGAATTCACCCGTGGTGAGAGCCAGGGGCTCCAATCTTCTCACAAAGGAAGGCAAGCTGTAGAAATCTTTCCTAAAAATTGTGGGGACTTCCCTGGTGGTCCAGTGGCAGAGACTCTGCAGGCCCAATGGAGGGGGGCCGAGATTAGATCCCTCATCAAGGAACTAGATTCCACATGCTGCAACCAAGACCTGGCAAAGCCAAAGATAAAAAGTGTACGAATTCTATATAACATGAAACGCACAAGCCCGGGAAAAAGTAACTGATAAGAGAAACACATCCCTGGCTCCCCTGCAGGACATCGGAATCACAAGATGTGGCTGTGGATATCCTCTGCAGGTTACCTGTGAATGCTAGAAAATGGCGCTGAGTAATTCTTCAGGTTGAAACAAGGGACAGTAGCATTTCTAGGCCTGCAGGCCTAGGAACAGGAGGATTAAAGGGAGGGGCGTACTGAGGCTCAGGGGGGCTGGCATTCAGCCCCACCCCTACAGAGAATTCCCTGAGTTCAGTAGTTCAATATGATTGAAAATTACCAACCCTGAAGCAGGCTGCACAGGAATAGTTGTCAGTGAAAAGACTTTCCTGTGTCCTTGGTTCTTTTCCACTGCTCACTTTGCGAACCAATGTTAATGAGCAAATAGAGTTAACTGACTGTCTATGGAATTTCAAACTAAAAATTGAGAGTTTTTAAAAAAATGAGGATTCTTGGATAAAGAAGATGTGGTACATCACACAATGGAGTATCACTCGGCCATGAAAAGGAACGAAATAATGCCATTTGCAGCAACATGGATGGACCTAGAGATTGTCATACTGAGTGAAGTAAGTCAGACAGAGACACTTGCCATATATTATTTCTTACATGTGCAATCTTAAAAAAGGTACAAATGAATCTATTTATAAAACAGAAATAGACTCACAGATGCAGAAAACAAAGTAGGTGGGAGGGATGAATTAGGAGATTCTGACATAGACCCACTACTATATGTAAACTACAGAACTAATAAGGACCTACTGTACAGGACAGAGAACTCCACCCGATGATCTGTAATGACCTACACGGGAAAAGGGTCTAAGAGAGTAGATATATGTAAATATATATTTTATTCACTTTGCTATACAGTGGAAACTAACATTGTAAATCAACTCTATGGCAACACAAAAATTTTTTTCATGTAGATTCTACCTTAAAATGGATCTCTACAAGATCAGACCAGTCAATTTTCCTAAAGGAAATCAGTCCTGAATATTCAATGGAAGGATTGATGCTGAAATTGAAGCTGCAGTACCAGGCCACCTGATGTGAAGAACTGAGTCACTGGAAAAGACCCATGCTGGGAAAGACTGAAGGCAGGAGGAGAAGGAGACGACAAAGGATGAGATGGCTGGATGGCATCACCAAGGATCACCAGCTCAATGGACATGAGTTTGAGCAAGCTCTGGGAGTTGGTGAAGGACAGGGAAGCCTGGTGTGCTGCAGTCCATGGGGTCGCAAAGAGTTGGTCACAATTGAGTGACTGAACTGAACTGATCTTAAAATGGACACATATTAGTAGCTCAGTGAAATTTCTGACCTCAACTAGAGTGAAATCTATAAAGCCCTTCTATGTCATTTTCTTTAACATAAGAGGATTTTAACCTCTCAGACACTCTAATGCTACTAGTGATGAAGATTAGACTAACGTACAGTGAGAAACAGGGCTTCCCAGGTGCCTGCCAATGCAGGTTACAAATAACAACACCAGTTTGATCCCTGAGTCGGGAAGGTCCGCTGGAGGAGAGCACGGCAACCCGCTCCAGTATTCTTGCCTGGGAAATCCCATGGACAGAGGAGCCTGGCGGGCTACAGTCCATGTGGTCACACAGAGTTGAACACGACTGAAGCTACTTGGCACACATGCACAGAGAGAAATAGCACAGGATAGTGGCCAAGGTGCAGCCTCTGAGTTCAAGCTAGACTGCATGGGTTCAGACAATGGCTTTCCCTGTGACCTTGGGCAGGTCACCTAAGCTCAGCTTTCTCATATATATAGAATATGAATCCAAGGTTGACGTGAGGATCAAACAAATGGATGTTCACACAGGTAGTCCATTTCCAGCAGTGTCGGCTACTATCATGTAGGTGACGGTACACATTAGGTGCTCTGTTCCTCACCTGCAATCCCAGTAAAGCAGAAGCCTCCTTTCCACACAACATAGGTGGACACGAGACCAAGTGTTTATTCTTTCTCTTTCTGGTTTCTATTCTGAAGTTTCAGAGTGAGGAGTTTTCACAGAAATTTTATTTAGATCAAAAATTAAATAAAATAGTGTCTAAGCAGAGTCATCCACATTCGACAATCTATTTTTATTATTTTCTTTCCACATGTACACTCGGTACCATGAACTGAGTCATTTTGAACCGTTGTTAATTTCCTTTTGGAAGTAGTTTGATGACACTGTCATTGCAGCGAAAGACCAGCAGATGGCTGTCCACAAAAACACACAAATACCTGCAGTAAAAGGCTTTACAAGATAGTTTCCAAAGAACTGCAAAAATTAGTGCAAGAAAGCTATGGATGTCAATATTGAAAACACAGACTTTGTAACGGTCTTAAGAGTACTTTTTAACAGACTTGATTGCCAAGGGAGAAAGGGGGTGGGGAGGGATGGACTGGGAGTTTGGGATTAGCAAACTATAATATGTAGATGAATAAACAACAAGGTACCATTACATAGCACAGTGAATTACAATCAATATCCTGTGATAAACCATAATGGAAAAGAATATGAAAAGGGATATATATGTATACAACTGAATCACTTTGCTATACAACAGAAATTAACACCACATTCTAAATCAACTATACTCCAATGCTGCTGCTGCTGCTGCTGCATCGCTTCAGCCATGTCCGACTCTGTGCGACTCCTTAGACAGCAGCCCACGAGGCTCTGCCGTCCGTAGGATTCTCCAGGCAAGAACACTGGAGTGGGTTGCCATTTCCTTCTCCAATGCATGACAATGAAAAGTGAAAGTGAAGTCGCTCAGTCGTGTCTGACTCTTAGAAAAAATTTTTTAAAGAATATCTTTACATTTGAGACAAAAATTTAATTCTATTCTTCACACAAAAGTCTTTGTCACACTGCCAGAAGTATCTATTGGGGTATAAACTTCCCAGGGGAAATTTACTTAATGCCAAAGTATTTAAAATGTTTTTTTTTTAATGAAGCCATCAAAAAATAAATATACCTAGTCATTGATCTAAGATATTAAGCCTGAGCTAAAGAATCTGTCTACAGCAGTGGTTCTCATTTTGGGGTGGTTTTGTCCCATGGGGGGACATTTGACGATATCTAGGGATATGTTTGTCACAACTGGAAGGGAGGGGCTGGGACAGGCATCCAGTGGGCAGAGGCCAGGGTAACCCTAGACATCCTACAACATACACGACAGCCCCCCTCAACAGAGACTCCTATGGCCCCAAATGTCAACTGTGCTGAGACTGAGACACCCTGGACTAGAAGAAGCATGTGCGTCGTGTACTGTTTTTGTAAGAGTGAAGCAGTGAAAACATGTCCAAAACAGAGGACTAGCTGAAAAAATGACGAATGACCCATCCATACAAGACAGTTGTTAAAAGGAATGTTGCAGAAGTATAATTATTGTGACAAAATATTCTGTGGATAAAGCTTACTGAACTGTATATGCAGTACGAGCCCACATTTTAAAGGGCTACATACACAGCTGAGGGTGTAAATAGGTGGTTTATCTCTGAACATAGCATTCTGTATTTTATTCTTCTTTGTGCTTATCATTAATCTTTACTTTTTCTCCAATGAACATCTTACTAATATTAGAATATTACAATTTTAACACAAATTTGGGTACCACAGCAGTTGACAACTTTTGAGAGAAAAATATAACAAAATGTTTGAAACTAAACCTTATAAACTTCAAAACACTGATTTTTTTTCATTGCATTCATCTAATATTTCAACTAGCTATTTCCTTAGTACCAGTCACATCAAATAATTTTCCCCATAAATGCTGGGCCATATTTTGCCTTTTCCTATACTGAAATTCTTTTCCTATAGTCAGGAAGTCTAAGAATAGATGTACCACAATCACAAATGTACTTCTCAAGCATTCCACCACTGAATTTCTGCTCGTCTTTTAAGCACTTGTTGTTCATTCAATCTTCCTGTCGTGTCCAACTCTTCACGACCTCATGGACTGCAGCACGCCAGGCTTCCCTGTCCTTCACCATCTCCTGGCATTTGCTCAAACTCATGTCCCTTTTGAGCACTAGGAAAACCTGAATGCATCTGTAAGCTTTCGCTGCAGATGCATACTCAGTACTAATGCAGTTGTGGTTGATCACTACGAGGGGAGTTTAGGCAATTGTATTTTTGTCTATTTATGGCTGTTAGCCATGCCCAGGTGGTGCTAGTGGTAAAGAACCCACCTGCCAATGCAGGAGACACCGGTGACTTTGGTTCAATCCCTGGATTAGGAAGATCCCCTGGAGGAGAAAATGGCAAGCCTGGAGAATTCCAGTGTTCTTGCCTGGAGAATCCCATGGACAGAGGACCTTGGTGGGTTACAGCTCACAGGGTCACAAAGAGTCAGACACGATTGAGTGACTGAGCATGAGCCACGCCAAGACATGAAAGCCCAAAGTTATGAAGCCTCATTTAGGTTACAACTAGTAAACCAAAAAAGCAGCTTTTTGGATTTTCTGCTGCAAATTCTATTAATAAAGTATTTACAGCCAATGGATGACATTTTAAAATAACTGAAAAATGTCCCAAATTTTAACACTCAAATTACTTGTTAAATGGAAGCAAAATCTAGAACATATTCTTTGTGAGCCAAAGATAGCTGTGCCCCATTATACAGGAAAAAAATAAATGAGATTATTCAATCTGTTTCAAGTATAATTTCCCTCCAAAGAACAGAAGAGAAAGGCTCAAGAAAGGCCCCAAACTGGAAGGATCAGATTTGAGTCACAGCAAATCACTCTTAATGCACTCAGGTTCACCTGCAAAATAATGGGAGGTTATTGACCCTCACTTCTGCCCTGTATCTAAACTCAGCTCACCCATTTCGTCCGCATAACCACTCCGTCATCTGTAAGCACGTGTGTCCTCCTGGCCACCAGGTCAGCCGACCACTCTCGGGGTGTCCACTGTTCTCTGTCCCATATCTGACTATGAACAGACAGATGCTCAGTATTGGGGAAGTCCTCAGGGATCTCGGCCAACCTCACTTTATCCCGACAGAGGAGATAACACGCTTTTGAATTGAATCAGGTGGAGGGCCTGGGTGTCCAGGCAGGGGCCTCGGATGCACAACACGCCCCCAGATAAGCAGGCAGCAAGGGGAGTGTTTGCCCTTAGGTCCAGAGAGTAGAACTTTGCTCAGGTACTTTCTAGAAACAGACTGCAGGTGCTTCTGCCGGCCTGGGAAGTCAGAGGATGAAATACCACAAAAGGATGTTCCAGGCTATGAAAAATAACCGCTAATTTAAAAAAAAATAATATGACCAGTGATTTTCCCCAATATCCACGTGAGTTGTGCTCAGGAAAGATACCGGTTCACAGAGCACGAGTAATTCGGTTTCTACGGGCAGTGGACTTTGCAGGGTAGAAGCCACAAGCATGGAGGCCGGCGGTTAGCCCACCAAGCGGGGGAGTTTCTGG
Organism: Ovis canadensis; assembly: GCF_042477335.2. Lineage (NCBI taxonomy): Eukaryota > Metazoa > Chordata > Mammalia > Artiodactyla > Bovidae > Ovis > Ovis canadensis. Next base: position 46,356,087 of record NC_091253.1, on the reverse strand, counting down.
GGTTTTAGGTCAGGTCTTAGAAGATGATGCTGTGAAAGTGCTGCACTCAATATGCCAGCAAATTTGGAAAACTCAGCAGTGGCCACAAGACTGGAAAGGTCAGTTTTCATTCCAATCCCAAAGAATGCTCAAACTACCGCACAATTGCACTCATCTCACACGCTAATAAAGTGATGCTTAAAATTCTCCAAGCCAGGCTTCAGCAATACATGAACCGTGAACTTCCAGATGTTCAAGCTGGTTTTAGAAAAGGCAGAGGAACCAGGGATCAAATTGCCAACATCCTCTGGATCGTGGAAAAAGCAAGAGAGTTCCAGAAAAACATCTATTTCTGCTTTATTGACTATGCCAAAGCCTTTGACTGTGTGGATCACAATAAACTGTGGAAAATTCTTCAAGAGATGGGAATACCAGACCGTCTGACCTGCCTCTTGAGAAACCTGTATGCAGGTCAGGAAGCAACAGTTAGAACTGGACCTGGAACAACAGACTGGTTCCAAATAGGAAAAGGAGTACGTCAAGGCTGTATATTGTCACCCTGCTTATTTAATTTATATGCAGATTACATCATGAGAAATGCTGGGCTGGAAGAAGCACAAGCTGGAATCAAGATTGCCGAGAGAAATATCAATAACCTCAGATATGCAGATGACACCACCCTTATGGCAGAAAGTGAAGAGGAACTCAAAAGCCTCTTGATGAAAGTGAAAGAGGAGAGTGAAAAAGTTGGCTTAAAGCTCAACATTCAGAAAACGAAGATGATGGCATCTCGTCCCATCACTTCATGAGAAATAGATGGGAAAACAGTGGAAACAGTGTCAGACTTTATTTTTTGGGGCTCCAAAATCACTGCAGATGGTGATTGCAGCCATGAAATTAAAAGACGCTTACTCCTTGGAAGAAAAGTTATGACCAACCTAGATAGCATATTGAAAAGCAGAGACATTACTTTGCCGACTAAGGTCCTTCTTGTCAAGGCTATGGTTTTTCCTGTGGTCATGTATGGATGTGAGAGTTGGACTGTGAAGAAGGCAAAGTGCGGAAGAATTGATGCTTTTGAACTGTGGTGTTGGAGAAGACTCTTGAGAGTTTCCTTGGACTGCAAGGAGATCCAACTAGTCCATTCTAAAGGAGATCAGTCCTGGGTGTTCATTGGAAGCACTGATGCTAAAGCTGAATCTCCAGTACTTTGGCCACCTCATGCGAAGAGTTGACTCATTGGAAAAGACTGATGCTGGGAGGGATTGGGGGCAGGAGTAGAAGGGAACGACAGAGGAGGAAAAGGGGACGACAGAGGATGAGATGGCTGGACGGCATCACCGATGGACACGAGTTTGGGTGAACTACGGGAGTTGGTGATGGACAGGGAGGCCTGGCGTGCTGCAATTCGTGGGGTCGCAGAGTCGGACACGACTGAGCGACTGAACTGAACTGTAGTGTCCCCATCACCTCCGCCAGGTGCCCCCGAGGACGGCGCCGCCAGCAGTCTACCTCCCGGCGCTCGGACTCCGCCTGGCCGACAGGGGGCGCGCGCAGCCACGCCTAGCCTGCCCCTTCGCGGGAACCCCATCCCCGGCTCACGCAGCCGCCTTAGAGCCCGCCGGACGATTCCTCTTCCGGGGCAGCGCAGAGAGGCGCGCGGGACCCGGATGCAAACGCGAGCGCGGCTATATAAGCGCCCCACAGGCCTCACGCCTTCCTCTTTGAGGAAGACGCGGTCGCCGTTGCAGCGGCTCTGTGTGCCGCCCGCTCCTGCTCCTGACTCACCGCTGTTCGCTCTCGCCGAGGAACAAGTCGGTCAGGAAGCCACGCCGCAGCCATGGTGAGTCGGAGGCTTCCGGGTCGCGTCCTGGAGGTAGATTGGGCGGGAGGCAGGGAACGGGACTCGCTTCTCCAGGGAATGGTCTTATGAGACGCCGCCAGGAACTGTGAAGCTCCGAGCGCGCTGGTCCCAGGATTTGACAAGCTTCTTAAAGAGTTTTTTATTCTCACTTGTGTGGTAACAGGCCTTTAAAGACACCGGCAAGACTCCCGTGGAGCCAGAGGTGGCCATTCACCGGATTAGGATCACCCTCACCAGCCGCAACGTGAAGTCTCTGGAGAAGGGTCAGTGCGGCGAATTCGGGGGTCTCGGGGCTTGTTCTGAGCGAGGTCGGCTCTCGGGGGGCCAGCGTCCTCTTTCAAAAGATAGAGTTAAGAGTGGTCCACACTCGGGGTATGCCGTGTTGGCGGTGAGGAGAGAATTGCTGTGTTGACTTAAGGTGATCGTCTTATACGCTATTCTGAGCCCGCGGCGGTTCGACTTTGAGCCGGCTCTTGTGCGTTAAGGGAACCAACTGAAGGATGCTTTTACTTCCCTGCAGTGTGTGCTGACCTGATCAGAGGCGCGAAGGAAAAGAATCTCAAAGTGAAAGGACCAGTTCGGATGCCTACCAAGGTGAGAAAAGTGTCCTGGGCAGGAGGTGGAAGATGGTAGTTGGAGAGAAGATAGAGAAATTAGAAAACAAACTAAGTGAAATAGGAGCACTGAATATGAAATAGAAAAAGTGAAGCAAACTAGGTAAAAGGATGTGTTACAGTCCAGTTGCTTTTAAACGTGGCTGCTCGTTAGAAACATCTGGAGCTTTGGTGAAAAAAAGCAATACCTGGGCATTTGTATTTTTCAAAAAACTCCCAAGATAATTCTGATGTGCATTTGGATATCGGAATGCATTTTTGCCTTTTAGGGTGGAGGATTTGGCTAACAATACACACCCAGGGTCAAATGTTGGTAAAATCTGGTTCGTGTTAAATATGTAATTTCTGGAGGTAAACCGGTTGAAGGCTTTTGCTGCTGGTGTTCGGTATGTGCAGGCTGAGGCCCTGGGAAGTTTTCAAATGGAATCTGTAATGATTCTGTAAGTGTCCTAGGGAAGCACAACAGATCATAAACGCTTGGTTTCCATTTTTTCTTGTTGCAGACTCTGAGAATAACTACGAGGAAAACGCCTTGTGGTGAAGGTTCTAAGACTTGGGATCGATTCCAAATGAGGATCCACAAGCGACTCATTGACCTGCACAGCCCTTCTGAAATTGTCAAGCAGATCACTTCCATCAGTATTGAGCCGGGAGTCGAGGTGGAAGTCACCATTGCCGATGCCTAAAATCAACCTTTTTAAATAAATCTATAATCAGTTGTTAAGTCTTGTTGACTTTTATTCATAATACTGACAAGTCTTGGGAATAGAGTTGTGTTATAGAATTGATTCCACTTTTTAAGTAGAATAATTAGAATTAGATGGATAGCCTGTGGTGGTTGACCCTGTTTCCATTGTAAGCTAGTTTACACATGACAGCATTTGAAAATGGAATTGTGTTAACTGCCACATGAGATCTTGCTGTTGATGAATATTGGGGGTTTTGAACGTGTGTGGGTTTAACTTTGGAACTGTCAGTGGTTTCTGGGATGATTTTAATGGGACCAGCTATGGTTAGAAACCTAGCGTGATGAAAGGCAAGGAACTCAGAAGCTAGATCTTAATATCTGACCCTGATCCTGCCATTTGTCATAACTCCTTTTAAACTTGGCAAATTTCAGTAAGTTGTGGAAACTTATAGATACTGGTGCCTTAGTTATATTTTAGATGAGATAATAAAATATAAAACAATCATACTTAGATTTAGGTTATATCTATAGATACATGTTTTATATATATTCCTTGGAATCACTTTTCACTTAATGTATATAGGTCATTCAGTATGAAGCTAAGTTAAGCATTTATGTTTAGAGCTGAAAAGTATATCTTAGGTCAAATTCCATTTATCCAAACCTCTATTATTGGATAACACTGCCTAGCTCCAAGACCCTGCTTATACATGTATTCCCATTGTGTAGACATAGAAATTGGTTTTTGCGTTTTAATTTGCCCAGTGTCCTGAGCTGTAATAGCACAGCTGAAATTTTAGTGTGTCCGTGGGTTGAGGATCCATCTTGATGTCCCATTGAAGGGTTGTAGTCTTAACTGTTTTTAATTGGGTGGCTATCTAAATGTGTGTCTATTCTACAGAAGTATAAGATAGGTGTGTAAGCATTTTACAAATGATAAAATTTGCCACTCTTAGGATTGCAGTAATGAAATTCCTGCCTTTCCTCCCAGGAACCCAGCCCACTTTGGATTACCTTGTCCAGTGGCTTCAGTTAGCAAGTATGAACTGTTAAGTTTTCTCTATATCCAATTACGTGCCAGATGCCAGAACCTCACTGTAAGTTGACAAGCCCCTCACACCTGGTTTTAACCCATGTCCAGCACATGCCACACGGTTGTTCTGATATTGGAATTCTCATCCCTAAACATTTCTGCAACATCCAAGTCCTTTTGATTGTGTTTTTTTTTTTCCTCCTAGTAGGTCTCCACCAGATGTTGAAAAGGGATTTTAGTGGAGCAGAACCTGGAAAGGTGTTAATGCTAAGGTTTAGCAAAGATGCTATGCTAAGGTAACCTATGTTAACCCATTTATAACAACATTGTGCCAGATCAACTAATTAGTTTGGGAAAACAAAATTTCACTGCATAAGAAGAGTCTTACAGTTCTGTTCCTGAGGCCAGCAGTGATTTAACCTTTTCCTAGAGGAGCTGGTGTTCTCAGTTCAACTGAAGAAGTTGGTAGGAAATCAGCCTAGCAATGAGCTACTGACTTGCCCTCTAGCCCAATTTTCAGCATTCTCTGCACTAGGAAGTTCTACAACTACAGGGGCAGTTAAGATCAGTAATGGCTAGAGTAGGTTGTTAAGCAAAATGTGCCTTCCTAAATCAAAAAATACGCTTGCATACAGTTCTGAAATTTAACCAACACATGCCAGGGTGACCGATGGTTCAGCAATTGTCATGACACAAGGATAATTGCATTTAAGCCATAAGCAATTCATAGGGCCTGAAATACAGCTAAAACCTGGCACTTAAAATTCAGGAACTGCTATTATCTTCAATTCCTTTGTTAAGTCACTAAGTTTTGTGGGGCTCTTGCCCCATGGACTGCAACACACCAGGCTTCCCTATCCTGACTGTAGATAATGTAGCACAGGGGAGATAGCAGTGAACTAACTGGGTTTTAGTCTTAAGTTCCACAGCTGGTTGGTTAGGTGACCTTAAACAAGCTTGCTTAAGCTCTTTGGTCATTAATTCTCATCTGCAAGAGAGGAAAGGCTACCCACTCCAGTGTTCTGGCCTGGAGAATTTCATGGACAGTATAGTTCACGGGGTCACAGAGTTGGACACGACTGAATGACTTTAAACTTCCAGGTAAGATTTTTTTCTCCCCCTAAAAAAGAAATTCTGAGACCTTCAGAAATTGACTTAACATGAATGAACTAAAGTGTAATAAACATCTGCCCACTACCTCAGAGGACTTTAAAAGGACAAATGAGAAAATACACATAAAAATGCATTTGTTGTTAAGTTACTCTGTCATGTCCATCTCTGTGACCCCATGGACTATATAGCATGCCAGGTTTCCCTGTCCGTCACCAACTCCCAGAGCTTGCTCAAATTCATGTCTATTAAGTCAGTGATGCCATCTAACCATCTCATCCTCTGTCTTTCCCTTCTCCTACCTTCAATCCTTCCCAGCATCAGGGTCTTTTCCAATGAGTCAGTTCTTCATATCAGGTGGCCAAATTATTGGAGCTTTAGCATCAGTCCTTCCAGTGAATATTCAGGACTGATTTCCTTTAGGATGGGCTGGTTTGATCTTGCTGTCCAAGGGACTCTCAAGTCTTCAACACCACAGTTCAAAAGCATCAGTTCTTTGACGCGCAGCCTTCTTTATGGTCCACCTCGCAGCACTCAAACAGTAAAGCATCTGTCTGCAATGCGGGAGACCCGAGTTCGATCCCTGGGTTGGGAAGATCCCCTGGAGAAGGAAATGGCAATCCACTCCAGGACTATTGCCTGGAAAATCCCATGGACAGAGGAGCCTGGTAGGCTGCAGTCCATGGGGTCACAAAGAGTCAGACACAACTGAGCGACTTCACTTCACTTCGCACATCTGTATAGGACTACTGGAAAAACCATAGCTTTGACTATACGGACCTTTGTTGGCAAAGTGATGTCTCTACATTTTAATACACTCTTAAACATTCAAAAATGGCTACTTAAAAGTAAAATCCCTACTGGGCCTTCAAATATTAGTAACAAAATAAGAGTAGTTTACATAGTGGTATCGATATCAATGAGTCTGGGTTGTAGGCCAGCTTGTATGGATTAGGGAGGCAGAGTGTTAGTCCCTCAGTCATGTCCAGCTCTTTGGGATATGGACTGCAGCCTGCCAGGCTCCTCTGTTCATGGAATTCTCCAGGCAAGAATACTAGGGTAGCCATTCCCTTTCTCCAGGGGATCTTTCCCGCCCAAGGATCAAACTTGAGTCTCCCACATTGTAAGCAGATTATTTACCATTTGAGCCACAAATTTAGCCCAAGGCAGAGGAAGGTTGAAAATGGGAGGCTCTCCAGTCCTTACCACATTCCCATTAGATTCACAGCTACTTTGTTTTAAACATGCAGCTAAACCAGAGACAACAGCTATGCATTGCTAGGTCAGATTTTTCTACTTGATGCTCCTAAAGTATGTATTAAATAGGTTCAGGATCTGGGATGTAAGGTAAACAGGCAAGAGAGGAGAAATTCTCGGCTGTGCTGTCAAATCTGTTTCAAACTTAATTACCTGGATATGCAGGCTTAATAAAATACTTCTTGGAGCCTCAATTTTCATGTGCAAAATGAAGGTACTTGTGTCTATCTCAAGGTCACACTGGGGGTTCCTTTGTCTCTCTGGGAGACATTTTCTAACAAAATCAAGATTGGTCTGCTAAGTGCATAGATTTCTCCCTCGGCGACCTCGATTCCCACAGGGTGTGGTGCACTGCTGACCAATGGTGTTAGGTGAGATTACTTACAGGGGCATTTGAGCCCAGCACCTGGCTTTCCTAACCGCTTCCTCCTTCACCAAACTAGTGAGTACACAGGTCCAACTCTAAAGCAGAACGTGGCAAAGCCAAAGTTTAACCTTTAGAGACTAAGAAGAACTAATTCTCATTCTAGGTATACTACTTTCACTTTCATAAGTTCTAGACTTCTAGAACAAGGGAACTTGATCTTTTTGTATGTTTTGTCCTATAAAGTGCTTTTTTTTTTAACCTAAAACCCACCCACACCAAAAGGTATTGTTAATATTGAAATCTTCAGAACTTCTCTTATAAATATAAGTATATGTGATTTTAAGCTAGTCAATATTTTTTCTTTAGCCATATAAAATTTATCTCTTTAAAAAATATGTGTGTGAGAATACTAAACATTGCTGTCTGTATATTCTGATATTAACTGATTATCTGATATGTGATTGGCAAATTCTCCCATTCTGTAGGTTGCCTCTTCATGTCAATTCATTTTGAGTAAATTTTTGTATATGGTATAAGGTGATTTTTGTAGATGGCTTCATTCTTTTGCCCCATGGAAAAGAAATGCAAAAAAGCCAAATGGCTGTCTGGGGAGGCCTTACAAATAGCTGTGAAAAGAAAAGTGAAAAGCAAAGGAGAAAAGGAAAGATATATAAGCATCTGAATGCAGAGTTCCAAAGAATAGCAAGAAGAGATAAGAAAGCCTTCCTCAGCGATCAATGCAAGAAATAGAGGAAAACAACAGAATGGGGAAGACTAGAGATCTCTTCAAGAAAATTAGAGATACCAAGGGAACATTTCATGCAAAGATGGGCTTGATAAAGGACAGAAATGGTATGGATCTAACAGAAGCAGAAGATATTAAGAAGAGGTGGCAAGAATACACAGAAGAACTGTACAGAAAAGATCTTCATGACCAAGATGATCACGATGGTATAATGACTCACCTAGAGCCAGACATCCTGAAATGTGAAGTCAAGTGGGCCTTAGAAAGCATCACTATGAACAAAGCTAGTGGAGGTGATGGAATTCCAGTTGAGCTATTTCAAATCCTGAAAGATGATGCTGTGAAAGTGCTGCACTCAATATGCCAGCAAATTTGGAAAACTCAGCAGTGGCCACAGGACTGGAAAAGGTCAGTTTTCATTTCAATCCCAAAGAAAGACAATGCCAAAGAATGCTCAAACTACCGCACAATTGCACTCATCTCACATGCTAGTAAAGTAATGCTCAAAATTCTCCAAGCCAGGCTTCAGCAATACGTGAACCGTGAACTTCCAGATGTTTAAGCTCCGTGAAATTCCAGATGTTCAAGCTGGTTTTAGAAAAGGCAGAGGAACCAGAGATCAAATTGCCAACATCCTCTGGATCGTGGAAAAAGCAAAGAGAGTTCCAGAAAAACATCTATTTCTGCTTTATTGACTATGCCAAAGCCTTTGACTGTGTGGATCTCAATAAAGTGTGGAAAATTCTTCAAGAGATGGGAATACCAGACCACCTGACCTGCCTCTTGAGAAACCTATATGCAGGTCAGGAAGCAACAGTTAGAACTGGACATGGAACAACAGACTGGTTCCAAATAGGAAAAGGAGTACGTCAAGGCTGTATATTGTCACCCTGCTTATTTAATTTATATGCAGATTACATCATGAGAAATGCTGGGCTGGAAGAAGCACAAGCTGGAATCAAGATTGCCGAGAGAAATATCAATAACCTCAGATATGCAGATGACACCACCCTTATGGCAGAAAGTGAAGAGGAACTCAAAAGCCTCTTGATGAAAGTGAAAGAGGAGAGTGAAAAAGTTGGCTTAAAGCTCAACATTCAGAAAACGAAGATGATGGCATCTCGTCCCATCACTTCATGAGAAATAGATGGGAAAACAGTGGAAACAGTGTCAGACTTTATTTTTTGGGGCTCCAAAATCACTGCAGATGGTGATTGCAGCCATGAAATTAAAAGACACGTACTCCTTGGAAGAAAAGTTATGACCAACCTAGATAGCATATTGAAAAGCAGAGACATTACTTTGCCAACAAAGGTCCATTTAGTCAAGGGTATGGTTTTTCCGGTAGTCATGTATGGATGTGAGAGTTGGACTGTGAAGAAAGCTGAGCGCTGAAGAATTGATGCTTCTGAACTGTGGTGTTGGAGAAGACTCCTGAGAGTCCACTGGACTGCAAGGAGATCCAACCCGTCCATTCTAAAGGAGATCAGCCCTGAGTGTTCATTGGAAGGAATGATGCTAAAGCTGAAACTCCAATACTTTGGCCACCTCATGCGGAGAGTTGACTCATTGGAAAAGACTCTGATGCTGGGAGGGATTGGGGGCAGGAGAAGAAGGGGATGACAGAGGATGAGATGGCTGGATGGCATCACCGACTCGATGGACATGAGTTTGGGTGAACTCCGGGAGTTCAGGACAGGGAGGCCTGGCATGCTGCCATTCATGAGGTCACAAAGAGTTGGACATGACTGAGTGACTGAACTGAACTCATTCTTTTGCAGTATATCTCTGTATTTCTCACAACACCATTGGCTGGAAGAGACTTCTTTTCCCCAGTTGCTTGGTCTTGGCATCTTTGTTGTTCAGTCTAAGTCATCCAAATCTTTTCGACCGTATGGACTACAGCACTTCTTGTCCATAGGGTTTCCCTGTCCTTCACTATCTCCCAGAGTTTGCTCAAACTCTTTTCTATTGAGTTGGTGATGCCATCCAATTGTCTCATCCCCTTCTCCTGCCCTCAATATTTCCCAGCTTCAGGTTTTTTTCCAATGAGTTGGCTTTTTGCATCAGGTGGCCAAACTATTGGAGCTTCAGTTTCAGCATCAGCCTTTCCAATGAATATTCAGGATTGCTTTCCTTTAGGATTGACTGGCTTGATCTCCTTGCAGTTCAAGGGACTCTCAGGAGTCTTCTTCAGCACCGCAATTCAAAAGCATCAGTTGGCATCCTTACTGAAGACCACTTGACCTTCAGTCAAGGCTGAAGCATCCTTGTGTTGCAGGAATAAATCCCACTTGGTCATGGTATATAATCCTTTTATCATGCTGTTGAATTTGACTTGCTAGTATTTTGTTGAGGATTGCCTCAGTGTATTCATCAGAGATAATGGTGTGAGTTTTTTTAACTGAGGGCTTCCTTGGTGGCTCAGGAGGAAAGAATCCACCTGCAATGCAGGAGGCTGCCTGAAATGTAGGAGACGTGGGTTCTGGCTGGGAAAGATTCCCTGGAGGAGAGCATGGGAACCCACTCCAGTATTCTTGTCTGGGAAATCCCATGGACACAGGAGCCTGGCGGGCTACAGTCCACAGGGTCCCCAGAGTTGGACACGATTTAGTGACTAAACCAAACCACCATGATTGACATATAGCATTATATTAGTTTCAGGTGTACCATGTAATGATTTGATATTTGTATATAATCAGTAGTTTTCTTGTAGAGTTTGGTTTTAGTATTGGAATAATGCTGCCCTCACAGAATGAATTTTGAATTATTCCCACCTCTTCAGTTTTTTGTAAGAGTCTGAAGAAGATTGTTGTTAGTTTTTCTTCAAATGTTTGGTAGAATTCCCCAGTGAAGCTGTCTGATCATGGACTTTTCTTTGTTGTTCTTTGTTAAAGATACTTCAGTGTCCTTACTAGTTCAAATTTTTTATTTGTTCACGATTCAGTGTTAAGAGGTTCTGTATTGCTAGGAATTTATCTATTTCTTCTCGGTTATCACATTTGTTAACATATAAGCATTTACAGTATTCTCTTATAATCCTTCTTATTTCTGTGGCATTAGTTGTAAGGTCTTACATTTCAATTCTGATTTTAGTTAGTTTTTTCCTAGTTAATCTAGCTAAGAATTTGTCATTTTTATCTTTTCAAAAATTCAGCTCTTAGTTTTATGAATTTCTCTGTTATTTCCCTATTCTCTGTTTTATCTCTGCTCTAATCTTTATTATTTTCTTCCTTCTGCTAACTCTGAGTTTAGTTTGCTTTTTTTTTAGTTCTTTGAGATATAAAATTAGATTATTTATTTTTCAAGAGTGTATTGTTTAATTTCCACATATTTGTGAATATTCCAATTTTTCCTTTGCTATTGAGCCCTAGTTTCATTCCATTGCAGTCATTTGGTATGTTCATTTCTTTCCTCAAATTTGGAAAAAAAATTTTTTTTTTTGCTATTATTTCTTCAAGTAAGCTCTCTGCATACCCCACCCCTTCTCCTTCTGGAGTGCCTATAATTATTACATTGATCTGCCTGATGGTGTCCCAGAACCCCCAAACTGTTTCACTTTTCCATTCTTTATCCTTTCTGCTCCTCTGACTTAATAATTTCAAATGATCATCTTCAGGTCATTTGCTGATTCTTCCTTCTGCTTGATTAAGTCTGCCACTAAATCCTCCTATTGAATTTGTTGATTCAGTTATTGTATTCTTCAGCTCTAGAATTTTTTTAAATATAATTTCTATCTCTTTGTTGATATTCTCATTTTGTTCATCCACTATTTTCCTGATTTTCTTTAGTTGTCTATCTGTGCTCTCTTTTAGCACATTGAGCACCTTTAAAGTGGTTATTTGGATTCTGTGTCTGTAATTCATAGATCTCTTGTTTCTTTAGGGTTGGTTTCTGGAAATTTATTTTGATCAGTTGATTGAGCTGTGTTTGTTCCCCCCGCCTCCCCCCCACCCCCACCCCCGTTTTCTTTTTTTCCTTGTAAGCCATGTGATCCTTTGTTAAAATTTGGGCATGTGAAAAATGGCCATCCCTCCCAGTCTGTTGTTTATTCACCAATTTGTGCCTGACTCTTGCGACCCCATGGGCTGGACTGTAGCTTCAGGCTCCTCTGTCCATGGAATTCTTCAGGCAAGAATACCAGAGTGGGTAGCCATTTCCTTCTCCAGGGGATCTTCCTGACTCGGGTTGAACTCGCGTCTCCCAAGTCGGTAGGCAGATTCTTTACCAATGAGCCACTAGGGAAGCCCAGTCTGTAGGGGAAGTCTAGTCTGTAGGGGAAGTCTAGTCTGTAGGGGAAGTCATCTTGGTTGGAGATTTGGGAACCTCTCATACCTTTTCTGGGGGGTACGTCTCTCTGGGCTTGTGTGTATGATTTACTAGAGACAGAGACTTGCCTGTTTCCTTGTCAGGAGCCTGTAATCTCTTACTCCCTCTGGTGTCTGTCTGTGGTACTGCATTCTCTGTGGTTTCAGTTCAGTTCAGTTCAGTCGCTCATTCGTGTCTGACTCTTTGCGACCCTATGAACTGCAGCACGCCAGGCTTCCCTGTCCATCACCAACTCTGGCAGCTTACTCAAACTCATGTCCATTGAATCGGTGATGCCATCCAGCCATCTCATCCTCTGTCGTCCCTTTCTCCTCCCACCTTCAATCTTTCCCAGCATCAGGGTCTTTTCAAATGAGTCAGTTCTTCGCATCAGGTGGCCAAAGTATAACTCCAACTGAACATGCCTTTGTTCTCAATGGCCTCGAGTCCGGCAACCACACACAATATACTGCTTTCCCATCAGTGCCCTGAGTTCCAGAGACTGAAATTAGTCCCTTAGGCAGACCCCCCAAAAGCCAGGACTTTGGACTCATGTTCCACTCTATTTTCCCTTCCAAGAGAGAAGCTGGGAGCTTTCTTCTGGTCTCTGTCCTGGACGGGGGTGTGGGTGGGACCAGGGCAGGCAAAGCTCAAGGAGCTTCCTTACCTACTGTGACCCTTCTTGGCTTTGTGCTCTCCTCATGCTGCAGCCTGTTGCCTGGTTCCTGGAGGTGTCACAAAGATGCTGTGGTCTGTGTATCACTGTTAGGTTGGTGTCTGTGTTAGGAGAAGGTCTGGGGCTTCCTATTCCTCTATCTCGCTGACATCACTCTAATGAATCTTTTTGAAATATAATCAAATATAAATAAAAATAACCTCTTAATATCCTTAAATATCCAGTAGTATTCAAGTTTCTTTAAGTATTTTTGTTTATTTATTTGAATAAGGATCTGATTGATGTCTCTCAAATTTCTTTTAATCTAGTGGTTCCTCTTCCATCTAAGAAATTGTTTAGGTACAGACAAGCCTCGTTTTGAGCAGTAGCATGGGATCAGACAAAGTAAACATGCAAGCTGAAAACTTGCAAAATGGTCTTAATAATCAACAGGAAAAATTATGGTTGTTCTGTTACCTATAAAGTTTTACAAAAAATTAAGTCTTTGCTTTTAGTTACAAATGTAAAGGAAAATATAAAATGGTAGAACTGATATTCAGTTTGTGTGTGCTGTGCTAAGTCGCTTCAGTTGTGTCTGACTGTTTGCAACCCTGTGGACTGACGCCCACCAGGCTCCCCTGTCCATGGGATTTTCCAGGCAGGAATACTGGAGTGGGTTGCCATGCCCTCCTTCAGGGGATCGTCCTGACCCAATGATCAAACCCATGTCTCATATCTCCTGCATTGGCAGTCCAGTTCTTTACTACTACTAGTGCCACCTGGGAAGCCTGATATTTAGTGTACTATCACCTAAAACATTAGTAATATTAAGAAAAAATTCTATGCCTTTGTTAAAAAAAAAAAAAAGAACAAAAACCAAAAACCCAAGCTCATCAATAGTATGAACAGTGCTTGCTTTCTCATTCCATAACTTAAGGCATTTTTTTTTCCTATGCCTTGGTGAGCTGTCATATTTCTGACTTTGGTCATGAAGTATTTCTAGTTTCTTTTTAACGTATAGCTTTTTAATGGTATTCCCCCTCTAGGACATCATCACCCTTTTCATCACAGCCACGCTCGTCCTTCACCTCAGTAAGTCTGTCTTCACTGAATCCCTTTGGCTGTGCTTCTGAGTCTCTCAACATTGCCCTGTCAACAGGCCCAGGGTCCACTGTTCGCTCCACAACCCTGTTTACGTTTAATTCAGACTTCATATCCAGCATTCTCATATTGCTTCTTCGCTGTTCTTCTGTCTTTATGCGCCAATTTCCTGTTCTTAAGTCTCCATTTTTGTAAAACAGCACGTGGGTTTATGGCTCCATGCTTTGTTGTCTCTGCTGCCTCTGTGAAGACTGAATAACATGAGCCATCACCAGACTTGGAGAGAAGTGATGTTGTTATGTGTGTGTTGATGATTTGTAGACTGAAGTGCTTGCCACAGAGTTTATCTTCTCTGCAGCTTCTCTCACAGTTGATGTACTGTGGTAACTGATACAGGAGCTACATCAGTGGGGGCCTAGTGGTGCAGGCCTCTACTGTGATAACCGTGGTAAAGCTCATGCTTATCAGAACCTGGCAAAGCAAAGACCACCCACATTTGTCTTGGAATTATCTCTGATTTCTCAGGGGCAATTGTCTATTTTGATTTTTTCCTTTGAAGCTATGGGGAATCTTTGGTTTCTTTTATTTGTAGTTAAGAATCGTAATTAAACTTTTCTTTCTGGTACTGGCGGGGGGAGACCTGTTTCTCTAATAGGCTCTTCTTTACCATTTGAAGGATTTTCAAGGCCTGGAAGTCCCTGTAAGGTACACGTATAGGCAGCCAGCTGCTAGACTGGGGACCCTCACAACAGACACCACTTAAATGAAGAGCAACACTTGGTCACGTTTGGTGCTTTTATCTCTTCCCAGGGGTTAGTCAGGTTATAGACAGGTACAATCTCCCTCTTGTCCTTAGTGAGGCAGAAGCTTGTGGGGCAGGCTGACAGGTATAGGTGTTTCAACAACACACTCTCAGTTAGAAATTAAGCCCCCTGTTGGTAGCCTTCTTCAAATCCTGCATCCAGGGGTGCACCAGCTCCTCCCTAGCCAGAGCCCCAGGAAGGGCAGTTCCCACCACCAGCCCTACCAGAAACATATTCTAGGGCATGCCTCCTCCATTCTGTCTCTTCTCATACATTCTGAATCCTAGAAAGCTGTTGAACTCAAAAGTCTGTCCCATTCTCTTTCTTGTTAGCGATTTAATCCTTTGTTTTCCTCTACGATAGTTTCAGTGAGGTCTCTAAACAGAGGTGAGGCAACTTCCTTGGCTCAGTCTGCACTCCTGAGCTGATGTCTAGCTGATTCTTACCCGTCCGGGACACATCTCCTTAGGAAGAACAGTGGAGTAGTGTAGTAAGGAGAGTAGGTGCTCCTAGCCAGGCTGTCTGTGCTCACAATTCAACTCTGCTCTTTTCTAGCTGAAACTTTGAGTTATTTATCCTCTTGTATCTTGCTTTTCTCATCCAGGGTTTCCCTGGTGGCTCAGATGGTAAAAATAAATCTGCCTGCAATGCAGGAGACCCAGGTTCGATCTTTGGATTAGGAAGATCCCCTGGAGAAGGGGATGGCACCCCACTCCAGTATTCTTGCCTGGAGAATCCCCTGTGGACAGAGAAGCCTGGCAGGCTCCATTCCATGGGGTCACAAAGAGACAGACATGACTGAACAACTAACACTTTCACTTTCTCATCAATAAAATAAGAAAATCCCTCATGGAATTGTTTGAAAATGAAGTGAGTTAATATTTTTAATGTACTTAGGACAGTGGTTAGCACAGAATAAGAACTATTTAAGTATTTGAAAATGAATAGCTTTGAATTACAAGAGATGAAAAATGAATCTGAAAATGTGGCCCCTTTAATTTCTTGTCTCCACATTTAGAACAGAGTTCCCTGAATACAAGGAGGCTTAAGAAAAATTTTTTTTCCTGCTTAAAAATCACTTAGGTTCAGTGGTGACTGCTTTTGCAGTTAAGTAGGGACAGGGGAGCCTGGTGGGCTGCTGTCTATGGGGTCACACAAAGTCGGACACAACTGAAGTGACTTAGCAGTAGCAGCAGCAGTAGGCAGTTCATAAGAAGTAAATGTGTAAGTCTGAAGGACTAAGTGTATCCCTGACAGGACACACAGGCATCAGAGTAGCAACTGAAATGAATTCACCATACAAACAACTAACAGGGAGGAGACACAGCCTGACAAAGGAAGCTCAAAGACAGGATTCCAAACATCTGTTTGCTTCTATTTTTGGTAATCATTGCATCCTCACAATACTTCAGCCAAAGCTCGAGGAAAGCAAAAACACTACCTATTGAAAGCCCAACAAAAAGACCACAATGAAACATTCAGCAAAAGATCAAGTTCTAACAAAACTGCAATTAAAAAAAAAAAAGAACTGTGGACATTGTTTTCCTATGAGCATTCAACAGGTGTTTTCAATCATTTATCATTTGTTCACTTATGATTGAGCACATTTGTACATTATCAAGTCTCAGATGTTTTCATTTCTAAAAGCGTCAACACTGAGCTGGAATCTTTTCCAAATACGAATCCCATTAAACTTTGGTTTAAAGAAAATGATGGAAAACCCACGAGAACAAGAAGTAAATTGTCTCAAAAAAAAAAAAAGTAAATTGTCTCTTTAAAATAGGAAGGAGAAATAAACAAGTTATACTACGAACAGGAAGCCTCATTGATCCCAATTCTTGTTGGGATCCCAAAACTTGTTGATCCCAAAACTTGTTGCTGCCATGTCAGAAAATAATGTTGACAAACATATGTTCCTTAAAGATTCTTTCTTTCATTTTTCCTTTGTAACTGCAAACTTACATAAAAGCTGTAAGAACAGTACAAAGAATATGTTGTCACCCATTTGGATAAAGATGATAACATGACACCATCATTCAAATATTTCCCTATGTGTATTTCAGCCCTGCCCCCTGACAACCACAGTGCGGCCACCAAAATTAGACCAAGGATGCTCACCTTGGTCTAATCCTCATGACTCATTCAAGTTCTGTCAGCAGTCCTAACTCAGTATCAGGCTGAGTCAGGCATCGCACTGCATTAAAGTTCTGTTTTGCCTGATTTAGCCCACCCATTCCTCAGTCTTCCTTTGACCTTCATGACCTTGGCACTTTGGAGGGTTACAGGCATTGTAATTTGGATACCTGCCTTACCTGCTCAGGCTGCAGCCCCACTCTGGGCTCGCTCCTGCAATCTTGCCCTTCTCCGCTGAGCCCTTCCCTCTCGGGCGATGTCCTGGGCTGGGCTGAGCGGCTGGTCCTACCACCTCCCCCCGCTGGGTGCTGACACCCTGCAATGAGGCCACTGCCCTCCCACTCCCTCTGGGGGTGATCACACCCATGCTGAGATGCTCAGGGAGAGAGGGATAAAGGATAAAGGGGAAATAAAAGAAAAGGAAGAGGCCTCTAACAGTCTAGAGAAATACGTTTTCGTGTTGGTCTAACCGTGAACTGTAGCAGGTAAAACTTTGATCCAGTCGATGATCTGAAGTCATCTTAAGCAGAATCACAGATTTTAAACAAAATGTCTTTCCATTTATGTCATGAATCTCAGAGGAATATTTTGAGGGGTTAGGAAGTGGTCATACTTAACTATGATTATTTAAAAAATGCATACAGAGAATTCATGTGGTCTTAAACATTTATGTATGTACCCCAGAATGATATTCAATCTCTTTTGCCCACACTGAAAAATGAAATCAGTAAATTATTATCTAAAACATTTAAAGTAGTTAGAGGTTATTATGAAATGTGGGTTTATGTTCTGCAGTGATATGTTAGAGTTCTCCAGAGAAATAGAATCAATAATATATATGTATATATGTTGTATGAAATTTATTGAAATGTATGAAATTTATTATAAGTCATCTCATGTGATTATGAAAGTGAAGTGTTAGTCGCACAATCATGTCTGACTTTTTGCAACCCCAAACGACTCTTTGACGTCTGTGATGATTAATTTTATATGTCAGCTTGACTAGGGCATGAGATACCCAGGTATTTGACCAAACATTTTTCTGGGGGTTTCTGTGAAGTGTTTTTGGATGAGATTAATATTTAAATCTGCAGACAGTAAAGCAAGTTGCCCTCCCTAACATGAGCAGGCTTCAGCCAATCAGCTGAAGGCCTGAGCCTGAACATGGCTTTATTCTGCCTTCAGCCTTGAGCTGAAACACTGGCTCTTCCTGGTCTCTAGCCTGTTGGCCTTCAGACTAAAGTTATTCCATAAATTTCCCTGGCTCCTAGGCCTTTGCACTCAGTCTAGACCTAAACCGTCAGTGCTCCTGATCTCTTGCTTGTTGCCTTGTCCTGTAGGTCTGCCCACATCCATAGGGGCTTTCCTGGTGGCTCAGGTGGTAAAGAATGTGGCCGCAATGCAGGAGACCTGGGTTCAATCCCTGGGTTGGGAAGATCCCCTGGGGAAATGTATGGCTACCCACTCCCCTATTCTTACCTGGAGAATCCCATGGACAGAGGCGCCTGGTGGGCTACAGTCCATGGGGTTGCAAAGAGTCAGACACGACTTAGTGAATAAACAAAAACAGAAATTTAATCCTCTAGTTTCCAAAGCTTTTTTATTATTCACTCTCAGGGGAATTCTTCTAATATGCGCTATGCTGTTCCCTGCGGTATTAAATAGGGTGTACCGATTATCTAGGCTTTATCTGCTAGAGGGCCATCTGAACCTCAGGTGCTAAAAAACTGTCTGTCCTCAAGGGCCGTGGCACCATGAGGGGCTCTTGAGTTCACTTAAGGAGCTGCTGCTCTAGTTGTTCTCCTTCTCTTCCAGGAAAGCTTCTCAAGGCTCTCTTTCCCAGTGGCATCATGCTTACTAGAAAAGTTATCTTTTGGAAAGAGTGAGCAAGGTGCCAGAAGGCTGAGTGGAAATGGACTGGAACGCAGCTAGGTCCCTGCTTGGTCCTGTAGCCACGCGATTGCATCACTTGCCCTTCTGAGGCTCCAGGAGCCTGTGCGAGGTGCTTGTTGTTTGTTGTTCAGTCGTGTCTGACTCTTTGTGACCCCATGGACTGTGGCTTGCCAGGCTCCTCTGTCCATGGTATTTGCCAGGCAAGAGTACTGGAGTGGGTTGCCATTTCCTATTCCAGGGGATCTTCCTGACCCAGGAATCGAACTTGAGTCTCCTGCATTGGCAGGCTGATTCTTTACTGCTGAGCCACCTAGGAAGCCCAGTATAAGGTGATACACACCCACTGAACTCCAGAGAGAGTGCCCCTAGCCCCCATCCAGGTCTGGCTATAATGCCTTTCTCAAATTCTGTGTTATCCTATGGTGAGCTCTTCTTTAACAAAGAGCTTTTTTCCTTTCTTAGGAGCTTCAGATTGCTGGACATCTGTGGATGGACTTCAGTGAATTAACTTTGAAATTACAGACAGAATTTTGCTTGGGCTTATGCCTGACCCTTCTGGAAAGAAGATCCAACAGTGTCATCAGATTCTCAGAAGGAATGAGATGGGCTGAGATATTACTCCTAAGATGGGCTGGGATCTTACTCCTAAGAAGAGGAAGTGATGAAGCGAGGTCATTAGTCTTCTGAACAGGTTTGGTCTGAGCTGAGCAGGTATAAGCAAACTGATGAGTAAATTGCCAGAGTAACGTTTGTGGATTGAGGCCCCAAGGCACCCAGGTGTGCACATGGAACTCAAATTACAGAGCTGTCTATACAAGGCCCTGGTTTCCTTCACTTACATATCATAGACATCATTTTATTTTTGTTTATAGATCTGTTCTAATATTTTAAAAATAATTACATAGGATTCCACTGTATGGCTATACTGCAATTTATCTAGCACCTCATGGATAGATATTTATGATTATTTTTCTTGTTATTTTTGGTCATAAACAGTGCTACCCTGCAGATCTTTGTACATATGATTTTGCACAACATATAACAGTATCTTTTTGCTCATTCCCTTCCAGCACAGGATATTGTGATTATCTTTTGGACATTTTCCTGAATGAAAGGTGAAACCTATGTCTTTTACTTGGTATTTATTCTCTGGAAGTTGTTCATTTACTTATGGATTATCTGTGTTTCTTCTTCCATAAAAGGTATGTTCACATGTTCACATTTGCCCCATAAATACAATCTTTCTAGAGCATGAAGTGTTACAAGTGAGAAGCCAGAGTGCTAGAGGCACAGCTTCCATTTCACCAATGGATGTGTGATTTGACCCTGCTCCAGGACAAATTGTCCATGTCTCTGTTCTCTCTTTGCAATGATTTTTTGCTGGATCTGTTAAGGTCAGCTGGAAATCTGATAGAAAAGTTAACTGCCAGAAGACTAACATTGCCCTGATGCACTGACTAAAGATTTATTAATACCCGAAGTGATATTCCAGGAAATAATATGAACAGAGCAGATTAAGAGGTCAAAACTTCTATAACATGACCCCAACTTAAGTTGACTATGAACCTACTTAAGGAAGTGCTCATAGCAATCATCATAGTTTTTTTTTTTTTAAGTAAAGAATGCTTTGTTGTAACCATAGATCTCATTATTATCTATAGAAAAATAATTTAATGTCCTGTAGTGAAAACTATTATAAAACTTCAAACGGGTTGTGATTTTTAAATGCAAACTTTGAGTTTTATTCCTTGAATAATCTCCCTGCAGGTTTTTGGAAGTTAGTCTATTTCTTTTAATGTGTGCTTGATCCTTTATGAGCTTATTAGGAATTTGGCTCCATAAGAGGTGAAGGGCTGAGCTCTGTGTTGAAGGCAAGCCTTGGTAAATCATATGTTTGTCTGTAAATTTCAACATGGTTATGATAAAATCACGGTTTCAACTCAATACATATTTGTTTTATTATCTGCAAAGCTAGATGTTTCACCTAACTCAGATTTTGGGAATAAAGGTCAGAATAAACTAGATTGTGGATGGGTGCCAGAGGTAGAGGGGGTCAGGGAAGTACTAAAGAGGATGAGAACAGGTGAAGGGACATTCCAGGAACAAGGACCAGCTCGCAGCTGAGAAAGAGCATGGCATGGTAAAGGGGCTGAGAGAAGTCAGGTGTGGATGAAATACCTAGGCTGGGTTCATGTGAGGAGAGACACAGGACTGGTGATGTAAGAAGGGTTGGGTCATACTTTACCCTATGCTAAGGAATGTAGCATTTATTTTCCAGCAAAGGGGAGAACATCGGAGTGTTTGGTCAGACGCGTAAGATGAGGGGACCTGCTATTAAGAGTGGACTGCAGGGAGGGGGAAGCCTGGAGGCTGACGGGTGATTGAAAGGGTCCAGTAGAGGCACGAATGCAGCTTGAACTAAAATAGAGGGACTGAGGATAGAGGAAGCTCTATCACTATGAGAGGTTTCAGAGGAAAATGCTACTGCAGTTGTGAGTAGGCCGAATAGGAGGAAGGGTAAAGAAAGAGCGAGGCAGGATCTCGAGTGGTGAACGGCTGACAGAGCGTTACAGAGAATTCTGAAGAAGGGTTTGTAGGGCTGGATCTGACATGTTTGAAGTGGCCGTGTGCCTTCCATGTGTAGAAACTGATAAATAGCTGGACAATGTGGATCTAAAGATTAGGAGAGGAATCTTGGGTGGGGAGGTGGACCTGGGAACCTCTGCATAAAGATGATAATCACAACCATAGTCATAGGTGAGATGGCCCAGGGAGTGTGAGACCGATGAGCTGAGCTGGACGGAGCCCTGAGCAGACAGATCCTGAAAGGAAGGGAACCCATAAGTGGGATCAAGAAAACCAGCAGACCAGACTGAGGGGGACGCGAAAACAATATTTCAAGAATGAGGGAGGTGTTGATTGGTTCTGATTAGACACAAGTCAAGTGAGTCCATTAGATTTAGCAAAAATTGATAAAGGACAGTTTCACAAAGGCGATGGGAATGTGAGGTAGATTACAGAGGAGAGAGAGAATGGAGACCCTCGAGCACAGACAAATCTGAAAAGTTAGGCTCTAAAGGAGATAAAATAGACGAACAGCAAGAGTGCAGCAGTGTGTAGTCGAGAGTGGACCTTTGTGTTTCTCAGATGAACTTACAGGATGTTTAAAGGTTTCTGGGAAGGAAGCAGTAGAGAGGTGAGAGCTGAACACACAGGACGAGGCAATGATGGTGACATCATCACGGCGGGGGCGGGGGAGATGGTGGAAACTAATACAAAGTTCTATGTTAATTATATCTCAATAAAAATACTTTTGGAATAAGATCAGCAATTTCAATTAAGCTTTGCATTTCATCAACAGAAAGACTTTAAAATCCTGCCTTCAGGGCTTCCCTAGTGGTCCAATGATTAAGAATCTACCAACATCATTTCAGTTCAGTCGCTCAGTAGTGTCCAACTCTTTTCAGCCCCATGAATCGCAGCACGCCAGGCCTCCCTGTTCATCACCATCTCCTGGAGTTCACTAAGACTCACGTCCATCGAGTCCGTGATGCCATCCAGCCATCTCATCCTCGGATGTCCCCTTCTCCTCCTGCCCCCAATCCCTCCTAGCATCAGAGTCTCTTCCAATGAGTCAACTCTTCTCATGAGGTGTCCAAAGTACTGGAGTTTCAGCTTTAGCATCATTCCTTCCAAAGAAATCCCAGGGTTGATCTCCTTCAGAATGGACTGGTTGGATCTCCTTGCAGTCCAAGGGACTCTCAAGAGTCTTCTCCAACACCACAGTTCAAACGCATCAATTCTTCAGTGCTCAACCTTCTTCACAGTCCAACTCTCACATCCATACACGATCACAGGAAAAACCATAGCCTTGACTAGACGGACCTTAGTCGGCAAAGTAATGTCTCTGCTTTTGAATATACTATCTAGGTTGGTCATAACTTTTCTTCCAAGGAGTAAGTGTCTTTTAATTTCATGGCTGCAATCACCATCTGCAGTGATTTTGGAGCCAAAAAAATTAAAGTCTGACACTGTTTCCACTGTTTCCCCAACTATTTCCCATGAAGGGATGGGACCAGATGCCATGATCTTCGTTTTCTGAATGTTGAGCTTTAAGCCAACGTTTTCACTCTCCTCTTTCACTTTCATCAAGAGGCTTTTGAGTTCCTCTTCACTTTCTGCCATAAGGGTGGTGTCATCTGCATATCTGAGGTTATTGATATTTCTCCCAGCAATCTTGATTCCAGCTTGTGTTTCTTCCAGCCCAGCGTTTCTCATGATGTACTCTGCATAGAAGTTAAATAAGCAAGGTGACAATATACAGCCTTGACGTACTCCTTTTCCTATTTGGAACCAGTCTGTTGTTCCATGTCTAGTTCTAACTGTTGCTTCCTGACCTGCATACAGATTTCTCAAGAGGCAGGTTAGGTGGTCTGGTATTCCCATCTCCAACATATCCTGGTTCAATCCCTAATCCAGGAAGATTCCACGTGCCTCGAGGCAGCTAAGTCCCACGACTGCTGAGCCTGTGCTCTAGAGCCCGGGAGCCACCACAGTGAGAAACCTGTGCAGTGCAACTAGAGAGTACCCCCTGCTTGCCTTGCCAACTAGAGATCGCTTGCTCAGCAATGGAGAACAAAAATAAATAAATTAATTAATTTAAAAAAAATAGAATCCTGCCTTCATACACCATATGCCTTGTCTTTATACAGAAAAAGATATATATCCAGCCACAAACATCCATGTGAGGAAGAAGAAATAGTTATTGACAAATTCTGTTAGAAGAATAAATGGGCTTTTATATTTATAGCGGTGGCAAAGGAAATAACACCTAAAGATACCACAGTTTAAAATGGAAAGCTAACCTCTCTGCTGAGCAAGGAAAATAGCTCTCTGGCTGTTTTTTTTTTTTTTTTAATTGAAGTATAGTTGATTTACATCCATAATTTCTGCTCTACAGCAAAGTGATTCATTTATATACGTTCTTTTTCACCTATAGATAATAATACTGCAGTGGACACTTTAAAACCTGTTAAGAGGGTAGATCTCATGTAGGGTCTTTTTTTACTATAATTAATATTACCATGTGATAGACCAAGAAATCTACAAACGAAAGGGAAGATGTGCAACAGAAAAAGATTCTGATTGTTACATCCAGTCAGCGTGAAAGGAAGCCAGAGCGCATGATGAGCCTCTCACAGCAGCAGGTGAGTCATGACCGTGCCTACATGCAAGCCTGCACAAACGGCAGAGCTGAAAGAGCACAGGGCTTAGTACTGGGAGGGATGGGCCTCACTTCTGTTCTTCCTTCTTGCTGGTCCTTGAGCAAGTAGTTTGACCTCTCTGGGACTCGGATGCCAATTATATAAAAGTTGAGGCTAAGTGAGATCTCAGCTTTGAACTCTACAATTCTATGATTATATTAAAGAGAAATCATTTTTTCCTGATCGTAAACAAATGTGATGCGAACTTCCTCCCATGGCTAATTACAAGAGGGCTTTCTATTGCTGTAATTCTGACTAAAGATCTGAGAATACTGGCATTGATGTGCTTGGAGAAGTGCCAGGATTTTTGTTTTAAAGTGGCTACAGCAAAGAATCTAGTATCATTCAATAAAACAAGTTTTTGTTGTGGTTGTTGTTGTTAGAACGGAGTTTTAGTAAATAAGAGACGCTAACTTATTTTTCATGTTTAAATAAATGCACATAATTGGGTGCTAAGTTGCTTCAATTGTGCCCAACTCTGTGAGATCCCATGGACTGTAGCCCACCAGGCTCCTCTGTCCATGGAATTCTTCAGGCAAGAATACTGGGGTGGGTTTCATCTCTTACTCCAGGGGATCTTCCAACTCAGGGACCGAACCCATGTCTCCTGTCTCCTGCATTGGCGGGCAGATTCTTTACCATGTTGCCATGTGGGAAGCCCTAAATAAATGTATGCAGTACTGAAAATCCCAGGAGATGCACAAACTTTCCCCATGTAATTAATGAAACCTCTCCCTTTTACCCCCTCAAAATATCCCAGTTTGGATGCTAAGACGGAAGGGCACCCTACTGTTAGTAGGTTCTTTTCTACTTTGCTTAATTCCAAACCCCTTCAAAGATATCCTTCATCTGGTTCTCAAGCGGCTTCAGATGGGCGTTATGAGAATCAATGGCAGCCAGAAGAGTGGGTTCCCCTTTCTTTTTCATTTCCTAGCTGCGGGGTTATTAAGAGCATATTTCCAGCGATCCAACACGCTGATGCGGTTTCTGCTCTGACAGGTAAAGAGCTCAGACGTTGTCATTCCCTCCTGTGATGAGAAAAGCTGACCAACGGAGAATCAGAGGATTTCCCTGTACTCATCTTAGAACTACAGCCACAGGGCACCCTCCCCCTGAACCCCACACTGAATCTGGAGGGTCTATCACAACCAGAAAAGTCCCTGGAGCAGAAACTGGGGATCCCAAACTGGCAGAAAGATTTAAACCAGCCCTCAGGACCCTCTCTGCCCTCCCTCCCAACCCTGCTTCCTGGAGAACGTCCCTTCCATTCTCCACAATGTTCCAGAACTCACAGCCCAATATATCTTTATGTGTTTTTATTAATTCCAGGGACTCAAGATTGGCATGAAATTTATTACAGCAAATTTAAAGCATTGCACAATTTCATTGCAACTTTGAAGACATTCCCTAGGGATTTTTTTTTTTTTTTACTTGAAAATTTAATCAAACAACCCCTTGGTCATGAATCTGCCTGGCCAGTTGATGGGGAGTTGTGTTCACACCTGCAGTGACGTGTACTCCAGACTCGATTCAATTACAAATCTCGGTGATCTCAACTCACCTACAAATGGCACTGAATGGGCAGCTCTGCTTGCTCTCTATAATTACAGTGACGTATCCAGTTCTGCAAATCAGTGAACAGCTCCTGAAATTGCTATACAGCAAAATGGTGCAGAATTACATGAAAACTGAAATCCTACTTCGTTCAGTCAACAGGGAAAGGCTTGTATCATCTCTGATTTTCATTTGTTTTTTAATCAACTTATAATGGCTGTAAATGGATGTTTCTCAGAGAAAATTTGACTAAGCTCACTGTCAACTACAAATGTGCACTCACCATAGGCACTTGCCTCTACAAGGCTGAAATCATGAACTACTGCAGCTGCTGACTTTCAACACCTCCTGATAGGAGCTCAGGGTGGAGCAGAAATGAGGAACGCTGTGCTAGGGTAGAGGGGAGAAGGGAAATACTGGCAGAACAGGTCTTCAGGTAGTTTGGTATTTTCAGGAGCCGATTTTATGAGCCCAATTCTTATATCTCCTCGGGTCTAGAAAAGCACTAAAACCCTCCATGGAGACCACTGCTCCTTGTGACTAGCAGAAAGTTTCTGGGAAAATTTGTGCTTGATTGCATGTACTCTCCCATCACCAAAATCACACACATACTGACCTTCCCCCACTGTCTCTTTGGAGCGGTCTCTTACAGCTATCTGAGGTGCTGTCTCCCGGGCTGCAGTCCTCATTTTGCCCCCAATAAAACTTAACTCACAGTTCTCACATCGTGCATTTTTTAAAGTTGACGTCACGGCCCCATTTACTATTGGGAGTTGCGGGGCGGGGGGTGTTTCTGTTGAAACCTCACTCTCTCTGGAGAACACAGACCACTGCAATCTCTCTTCCTCCCTGAGGACCCAGCATCCTTCAAGAGACCATCTTATCACAGCCAAAGACTACTCTTTCCAAGCACCCCGGAGACACCAGCCTGCTCCTCTTTGAGCTCCAGCTAGTCCTTCTGTATCTGTTGGAGATGATGGTGGCAGCTGTGCCTCTTGGTGCTTCGTCCTAGAAAAGCTGCCTCTCCTCGGCCTCCCTGGGGCTTTCCCATCCTTTCGAAGTCCCAAGACTGATGCTAAGAGATCCTTGTATGTGCTTAGTTACTCAGTTGTGTCCGACTCTTTGCAACCCCATGGACTGCAGCCCACCAGGCTCCTCTGTCCATGGGATTCTCCAGGCGAGAATACTGGAGTGGGTTGCCATGCCCTTGGATCTTCCAGACCCTGGGATCAAACCCCGGTCTCCTGCATTGCAGGCAGTTTCCTTAGCTTCTGAGCCATCAGGGAAGCCTTTATATCTGTACATATATGTGTATATATATATATATATATATTCTTTCTCAGGTTCTTTTCCGTTATGGAAGATGACTTCCTAACCAACGGATACACATCTTACAGACATAATCTCTCCAGGGGTCTATCTTAACATGCTTTGGTGGTTAGAAGACTACGAAGGGTGTCAATCAGATTAACAACTGAAGTGATTTTTTCCATCTATTCCATATGCCAAGTATATAGGAAAATATGGGGGAGGGGAATAAATTTTTGCCATTTATATTCTAGGCAATCTGCTACTTTGATTATTTGCAATTGAAATGTGCCAGTTATTTCAGCTGTGTTTCTTTTTTAATGACATATTTTGAAAAAACATTCAGGTTTATAACCAATATATGTTAATTAATAATTTCAATTTTTTCCCTTGAGATGTTTTAGACCATAATTGACCTCATTTTTCCTCTTTCAGTCTTTATTCTTAATAAAAGTATAACTTTATGAATAATAATCTGATATTAATAAAAGCATGGACTTATTAAACAAGGGAATTTTATGTAAGTGTTAGGGTAAAGTTAAATAACACAATATTAATATATAGCTTTATGGTTTCTAGAACAGACACTTGGAATTGAGAGATCTCAATTCTGCTATCTTAGAAGGCTTAAGTTATTTCGTAACTTTTTAAAGTGGCTCTTACTGACTTTTTCATCACTTTGTATTTCTGATAAGATCCTTTCATACACATTATTATTGGACTGAATATTTTAAATATTTAAAATATTTTATAAACAAAGATTCTAGGCCGAGCTTGTAAGTGAAACCAAGTCACTACAATTAATGGTTCAAGTCATTTGGTATTAAAAGCACTTTTGGGGAAGGTGGGAGAAAGTGCTTCCATTTCATTTTCTTTCAGTTTTGTATTCGGATGTAAGGTAAGGTATAGCTGATGAAGCAACCAGACCACCTCCGGTTCACTTATGTGACAGAACACTAGATGGCACTGTCTTCCTCAGGATTGATCAGAATTCTTTTTCAGTCCATTTGTCAGGGATATGTTTCTTTTGTGTTTTCCAGAAATCGGATAAAAATATTCCCTTCACTTTGTTCTTAATGAAGTGTTAACTTTGTGAATAAGCATCTACACTTGAGACAAAGCGGACTGTTTGAATAATGTAACTGAGTAAATGCCGGGTTGGTAGCTCTTTATGGCTTCTGGGAACCAAGACTCCTGGAACTGGTTTACTTTTCCATTGCTGTTGACTCTAATGAACTTTAGAACAGTTTCAGGTTTACATAAGCATCTCAGAGCTAGTACAGGGGGCTGTCATGCACTTTGCCTCCAGGTCCCCATTATTGCTCCCTTACTTTAGTGAGGCACACTTGTTACAGCCGATGAAGTGATGTTAACTTACTATTAGCTGAGGTCCAGACCTCATCCAGTTTCCTTAGTTGTTACCTCATGTCCTTTTCCCATCCCAGGATCCCCTCCAGATGACTGCTGGACATGTTGTCACCCTGTCCCCTCGAGCTCCTCGTGATGGTTGCCAGGTTACTGACTTGGTGAGCATCTGGTGCTCCTTTGGTTATGGATTTAGGGGAGGAAGACCACAGAGGTGCCAGGCCGCCTCCTCACCTAGTGTCAGGGTGCACAGTGTGCTCAGGCATGTCCGACTCTGAGACCCCATGGACTATGGCCCACCAGACCCACGGGATTTCCCAGGCAAGAATATTGGAGTGGGTTGCCATTTCCTTTTCCAGGGTGCACACTATTTAAAACATTAATTTATTTTTAACTGGAGGATAATCGCTTTACAATATTGTATTGATTCCTGCCATACAGCAACATAAGTCAGCCACAGGTATACGTATAACCCTCCCCCTTGAACCTCTTTCCCACCTCCCAACCCATCCCACCCCTCTAGGTTGTCACAGAACACTGCTCCCCATGTCATTCAGCAAATTCCCACCTGCTATCTATTGGACATATGGTGATGTATATTCTTCTGTGCTGCTTTCCCAATTCATAAGTGTCCACAAGTCACACTATCGATGTGATCAATCACTGTGTCCATTGACCTTCCTCTCCCAGCTGAGGGGTGCTTGTCAGGCTTCCTGTCTCCCCACCGTCAACGTGCCTTTCCCCTCCTTTTCTACACTTTTCTCCTTGGAAGGAAGTCACTTTGCACAGTGAGAACTTGAGGAGGTGGGTGTGATGATTCACCTCTTGGAAAGTGAAGTATCTATTATATTAATCATCTGGAATTCTTCTGTAATGGAAAAATTTCTCTTCTCCGCCATTTATTCACTAGTTTATTTATTTATAACAGTGTAGACTCATGAATATTTATTTTACCCTCTGGGTTATAACTCAATACTACTTTATTTATTTTGTTACTCACATTTTTCCAGCTTTGGCCCTTGGGGGATCTTTCAGTTGGCTTATGTGTACCTTTGACATACCTCCATCAATGTATTTTTTTTTCTTTTTAAGCAGTTCAGTCTACAAATGGGATTTCACACCATTATTCTGTGAGCATGACTTTTCCATTACTAGAGTAATATGTTAATAATGAAAACTGAAAGATAGATGAAAATAGAAAGAAAAAGAAACAGTCCACTTTGTTTAAAAAGTCTTCGTTACTTTGTCAATCTTTGTTACTATTCATGTATTCTCTGAAAGTGTTTCTTTTTTCATTATTATTCTGCATACTTTTTTCTTACATTTCCTCTTTAAAAAACAGGTTTACTCATTCTTTGTAAATAATTTCATATCCTGATCATTTCTATTTAACAATACATCTTGGATGCTTTTCCCATGTTATTACATATATTTTACTTGAAATGTCCTCCATCGAATTAACCTTTCCTTTAGAGTTGAATTGGCTCATAAGTCTCTTCAGTGTGCAATTCTGGATGCAGAACCGACCTTTAACACATAGGGACTGAATAAACTATCTCTCAAAATTATCTGTTTCAACGTTTTAGAATTATAGTGATGAAATGCGTACATTTGAGCCTACAAGTTCTTTAAGCACTTTCTCCTTATTTCACGTATTTAAGATTGCTAGGAGTTGAGCTAGGTCCAAGGAGAGCAGCCATATTTTTGAAGCCCTTGATTCATGTTTGGATTTTACAAAATTGGGCAAGCTGTATGAGGGCAGCCTAGGAAAAGGAAGGGGAAGATGTTGTCCAGACTACGCAGGTAAGCCAGGGATCAACAGCCAAGAAGCTAAGCAAAATGAGCTGCTTAGTAAGAAACAGGCTTTTCATAGAAATGATGTCTAATTCAGAGCCTGGGTGCTGACCTTCTCAGCACAAATTCTTACTCCTTTACTGAGAAATTATGCAACTGACTCAATTCCACATAGTTCAAGAAAATACAGGAAGAGATGACTCCACATCCTGGGTGGTACTAGTCACCTTATCCCCTCAGGAGCTGTCCTAAGTGGGCAGAACAGTGAGAACTTGGATTTTTCCCTAAGATCTCTGCTTAATCACACCACCATGCTATCCGAAATATTCATTAAACAGTTAACACAAGTGACTAAAAACAGAAAACACCAGAGGCTAGACTCTCAGACATTTAACCAGAGGTTGTGCATTAGAGGAATGAAATTCAATTTCTGTCATTTTTTGTTTTAAAATGATTTTTCTCTCCCAGGAGCGAGTTCAGCCCTCATTTTGTATTATGTGGCATAATAACACGGAATTTCTTTCTCAGGTTTCACATTCAGAGGTTAAACCTCACGCACATCGTCTGTGTGTCTGGCGGGGAATCCTCACTGCCCCACTCACCCCCAATTCTCCCGTGAGGAGCTCACAGGGTTTTCACTTCATCTTGTCTCAGCTTTGTCCTTGGGGAGCTGGGGGTTCCTATTTTCTCATCCACAGCTCTTGTTCCAGAAATTTGTGTATGTGTGAATTCTCTTCTCAGAGGACTTCCTTGTTATACTATTGATTGATAAGAAGAAAAATATTTATTTTTTATTTGATTCTCTGGAGTTGAGGGTTTTCATCTGATTTTTAAGTTTTTCACACTCTCCTTTTCTTTATTTCCTATTACAGACTGAGCAGCTCTCTGGAATATGATTGGGATATTTTTAAAGCTGTTGACAGATGGGGAGCTGTTGTTCAGAGAGCTAAGTGACAAATAACTGTGGATGTGTGTGTGTGGCAGGGGGCATTCGTGTCGGGGTGTCCTTAGAACGAAGTGCATTCCAACCAGCCAGCACCCGGCACGCTCCCTGGCACAAGCAAGTGATCCACACCTACCTGTTGACTGAATAAATGGACGAATAGCTGGTATTGTATTGTGATAGGATTCCCGAGCTTGAGATCTTGTGGTTGTTGTTCAGTCACTCAGTCATGTCCAGCTCTTTGTGACCCCATGGACTGCAGCACGCCAGGCTTCCCTGTCCTTCACTACCTCCTGGAGTTTGCTCATGTCCATTGAGTCAATGATGCCATCCAACCATCTTGTCTTCTGTCACCTCCTTCTCCTCTCTTGGAGCCAAGGGTGGTCCCAGAGAGGGATCCCAAGAAGGGAAGATGATGCTCTGTCCCAGAACCAGAAACTCAGGGGTGGGCCAGGAACCTGTGATGAAGAGGTGATTCCGAGGCCTCTGAGACTGAGAGTCATGCCCTAACTCTACAGTCTGGGGGCTCCATCCTTTGATGTCCACCCCCCACTTTGCTGCCCTCCTCCCCCCTCGCTTCAGCCTCTCTCTGGAACCCCCTGCAGCCTCCTCTTCTGCTGCCAGCACCCTGTCTCTCCTCTAAGCCAATCCTGAAGGTCACTTCTTCACAAAGCCTTTTTGCTGTTTGTCCAGGTCTGTCTTTGTCACCAGCCCCACCACCTCTCCACAGAAAGATCCTCTTCACCTTTCCCCCCCTTATAATCATTTTCCTACACTTGCTTGATCATCACTGCCCTTGTCCCCTTAAAGCCGGCCACCTGAAACTGAATTCAGTGACGCACTGTAATGAATGACCACTAGTAACTACGGAATAAGGTTCTTTCAAACTAAATACCTTGACAAGAAATTAGGAGTGATGATCCACTTTGGGGAAGAAGTGCCTTACAAAGAAGGATTCAAATCCTCTGACAGGGCAAGTGTCTTAACATCTGTCACCTGCATCCCCTTGCTCACATCAGAGTGAATTCCAGAGCAGTTAGATTTGGGAGTCCACCATCAGTGATCAGAATTGAACGGAACGCCCCCTTGTGGTCTTTTGTGAAAGAGCATCTCCTTTTGTTTGTGGTCTTTGCCGGCTACTGCGCCCATTATCTATTTCAGCAACCACAGTTCACTGGCATCTTTGTGGTCACTAAAACCACCAGACATTTCTTCCCATTTGAACTTCGAAGTCCCAGGCCTCCCTGAAGTGCATTTGATCAGAGAGTGTTTTAATGACTATGTTGCTTCAGAGCTTCCCTGGTGGCTCAGACAGTAAAGAATCCACCTGCCAAAATAGGAGACCGGGGTTTGATCCCTGGGTTGGGAAGACCCCTCGGAGGAGGAAACAGCAACCCACTCCAGTATTCTTGCCTGAGAATTCCATGGACAGAGGAGCCTGGTGGGCTACAGTTCATGGGGCCACAAAAGGTTGGACATGACTGAGCAATTAATACACACACTCGTTGTTTCAAAGAGATGCATAAATATTGTGCATCTTGCAACATAGCTGCATTAAATAAGTTTTGAGTAACCACAACCCCCATGTTGGTCAATTTGAACTGGACACTTCTCTAACACTAAGGTTATCGCCTTAGTCGCGGACGTCCAAAATACCCTAAACCACGCATATTTAAAGAACTCATTTGGTGGTAAAACTTGATCTGAAGCTATCTATAGGCTATATTCACTCCACTTCCTATGAACTCAGGCATTTTTCCTACAGAAATGTTTTATTTGTTTAGTGGTTTCTTCCCCAGTGTTCACCGAGAGAAATCCACCAAATATTAAGTATATTTACTGTATTAAGGGAAGTCGCTCAGTCGTGTCTGATTCTTTGCGACCCCATGGACGGTAGCCAATCAGGCTCCTCCATCCATGGGATTTTCCAGGCAAGAAAACTGGAGTGCGTTGCCATTTCTTCTTCCAATTTATTGTATAAGCCTTTCAAGTAAAGACAGAAAAGCAAACCTTAAATCAGAAACACATCTGACCCTGAGGTTAGCAGATGAGGGCTTAAGAACTTGTCTGAGCCCCAGCATAAAGTGTAATTTAAAAATGCACGGATTTTTTTGTTTTGTGACATGGTATTGACTTTCAGTGCTGTAAATAAAGCCACCTTTGATTCTAGAAGTTCTATATTAACAGGGCACAATGACC
The DNA here is from genome assembly GCF_042477335.2 of Ovis canadensis. Lineage (NCBI taxonomy): Eukaryota > Metazoa > Chordata > Mammalia > Artiodactyla > Bovidae > Ovis > Ovis canadensis. Next base: position 46,323,110 of record NC_091253.1, on the reverse strand, counting down.
AATCCAGATTATATCTGAAAAATCTTATCAGTGGCCTAGAGATGGAGGCCCAAGCCTGCCCCTATCATTTCCAGATTTAAGGGAAACATTCGCGTTCACTTGGTGACCATCTTGAGGACCCTGTGACATTTTTGGCACTTGCTCCTACTCCAAGTATTTAGATTCATAAGAATACAGGAAATTAAACTGGAAGGCTTCCCTCTTACACATCTCTCAGATTAGGACTTTCTGGGATAAATTTTCATCAGTTTAATACAACCTCAATGTCATGAAATGGAGTACAAATGTTATCAAAGCAATTCATTCAAAAGCATAGTTTCCATAAGTTGTCTTTTTAAAAAGAGTGAATGGTGAGCTAAATACTTGCATGACTTTTCTCCCCAAATTAAAATTTTTAGAAGAAATTTTTCTCACATCTGTCTGGACTTCAAGTGGGGCATCTTATACCTGCTTAGAACATCTAGCCGAGTCACGAAGATGCCACTGTAAAGAAATTTCACTTGTTTTATTTTGCAAGAAAATACGAAGAGAAACCACTCTATTCCTTTTGTGGCCCTGAATGCAACTGATTTCTCAGCCGTGAATAAGCGATCCCAATGTCCAGGTATTCCAGAGTGACTGTGTGAGCTCACGGCGATCTTTTTTTTAAAGTGCCAAAGCACTGAATGGAGAGAACGGTGGGTGTATGGGTATCTTTGTGTACCTATAGTCATTATTGCCATCAGGAAGAAAGGCAAGGCACCCCCAGTTCATCAGAAAACCTCATGTAGTCACAGCACAGAGATAGAGAACTGATGTCTCATTCAACCAGCAGAAGTAGAAATGCAGGTACAGAATCGGGGAAAAGGTGGGTGATGTGAGAGGATCTCTGATGGGAATTAAGCGTGGGCATGGAGAGAGGCTTTAAAATCAGAAGGGTGGGGGGCTGACCCATAGGATGAGCAACTGTTTTAATTCAGTTGAATTTATTAGATGCTGGTGCTTCGCGTCCTTTTAGCTGCAGCTTCCTCGGCTATAGTTGGTTTGAGCAAAAGGAAAGCCTTCAGCACAGGCAAGATGAGAAACGAGCTCACAGTTAACTTCAGTGCCCTTGATCTGCCACATTGTGTAAACAAATATGGCCCCTCCTCTAATCAACCCTCTTCTGCGCTCCTGGGTGTGGTGTGTCCCCTAAAGGCAGACCCAGACATGCTTCACTGGCGGGATTCTGACAGCACCCCGAGAAGGCTTCTGGCGGGCCTATGGAAGCACCGAGTGTCCCCTCCTCCCAGGGACACATGTCAGGGCTACGAGCTCTGCTTTAGGTTCAGCGAGCTTCCCGTTTGTAAGAAAGGAAAAAGCCACACTTCCTCCTCCGTCTTCCTCCTCTACTGCAGCCACCTTTGGGAAGGCAAGCCATCTAGGGAAAGAGAAGGTCTTCTTTTGAGCAGATCACTTTGCAGTACAGGTCAAAGCTGGGGCTGGCTCTTGAACCTGGGCATGCACTATGCTCACCTTAGATTCCTGGGAAGCTTTTAAGTTCACTGACACCCCTGTATCTCCCCCACCCAGTGGAGAACAACAGAGTTGGGCTCTCGGGGGTGGAAGTGGGGTGGCCATTCTGTTTTTCAAATTCTCAATAATGACCTGGGACATGAAGATGTAACCAGCCTGCACGTCTCTGTGGACCCCGAGATTAAACAAGTACCTGCCCAGGCCCTGGTTCTGCCAGTCAGGAGCCCTAAGAGTGCGTGTTGTCTGCCGAGCACCACCTAGTTGGACGTCGAGAACAAGCGAGGAAGCCCAGGCGACAGCAGAGGCGCTGAAGGCAAAGGAATTCAGACTTGACCTGGAGGTGGGGTGAAGGGTTGGGGGACAGTTGAATGTAAAACTGCCAGAGGAAGCAGAGTGGAGAAAAACGAGGTAAAGGTGAATTTGGTCATTTCCTAGAGATGTTGTTTTGCTTTGGGGATTCCTTATGCTCTTTCTTGATGCTGGATCACGTGTGAGCTTCTGAAATGGAGTGTGAACAGGTGTGCGTATGTAAAAAAATGCAGCATGGTGAGTCACGTCACCAGCTCTGCAGACATTAGATGGTGATAACAGTTCACCTTTGTGAAGGTGGTTCTTGTGAGTTGAGAATTTTAGAATACTTACAATGGACCTTTAAAAAACATTATATGGGAAAGGAAGTTAAAAGCTAGGGGAAAGCAGAATATTTCATCCTTTTCTCCAGGCACCCAACACCTAGGCAACACATACAAAGTGAAATTGTAATGGTGCTTGGTAGATAAGCCCGGTTTCCCTGCTGGCTCAGTGGTAAAGAATCCGCCTGCCAGTGCAGGAGACACAGGAGATGTGGGTTTGATCTCTGGGTTGGGACGATCCCCTGCAGGAGGAAACGGCAACCCAGTCCAGTATTCCTGCCTGGAGAATCCCATGGACAGAGGAGGCTGGTGGGCTGTAGTCCATGAGGTTGCACAGAGTCAGATAGGACTGAGCTACTGAGCACACACACATATACTTTACTAAGCCTATTTGAAAACAAATCCTGTTGGGCCCCCCGACAGGGATGATGGGTGTCCAGGCCACCAACTCCTCAGTTCTCCAATCTGAAAACACTCAAAGGATGGAGGCAGAACTTGTACACACTTTTCAAACGATGTAATCAATGGAATCACCTCCCAACCCCCACTCCCCCACCAACTGGTACCCATTTTTATATTGACAGTTGGAAATGTTAAACATCAGTGAGAAACTTGAGATGTTACTGACCCAGGTATATTAAAATAAGATCAAAAATAGAAATATTAGGTATATACACAAACAGCATAGGTGAAATGTGATATGACATAGCCTTTTCCATTCAAGCTACAGTAGAAAAATTTAACAAACAAAACCTCTATCTAATTGCTCCAGTGATTCAGAAAAGCCTCCTCACTCATTTAGTTTCCAGCATAGCCTCATATAAATAGACTCACACAGACCACACAAAATTTAGAAAAGATTGCTGAATCACAAAAATAGCCCCTGAACACGGCATTTTTACTTCCTAGAGTACAACTAAAATGAATACTTGATCAATAAAATAATGTTCAGAATCATTTGAAGCAGTAAAGAAAGCTCTGATGTTTTGTAAGGCCCTAGAAGTTCCGCAGAGATTAGAATCATCTTGTTCGTCCAAACTACAAGGTCCAAAGAAGTCTGGATAGAGGAAATTGTGGAATTGAAAAGCTGGACTGTCAAAAAACATTCCTTCTATTGGGAGAGCAGTTCCTGAAGCTCCCTTCCAGGGGAGCTGGGCAAACCTGGGTGGCTGGGGAATCCGCGTGGCTTAACACAGTGGCCCTGCCTGCTTGCTGACGACCCTTTCAAGGAAAGAGATTCCTCTGCCCAGCTGGGGTTCTGAGTGATCTCCACGGAAGGAAGTGCTGACCCGTCCAGATTTCAGGGGGTGGGAGGTCACAGAAATCTGGGAAGGACATGGAAGCATCTGACTTCACCTGAAAAATCTAACAGGTTGGATTAGTAGATTTTTTTTTTTTTTTTAACAAATTAGCTCAAGCACAGAGAACATACAAGGAAGTGCAATGAAGACAGCTGGTTATTTCAGTTGTGCTCCTGTCTGTGATCTACTGAGATGGCCTCCAAACCTCTGAGTCACATGCCCCCTTGTAAACAAGAGGCCGATGTGGGTGCACTTTGGTGGGATAGGTGTTTTCTTCTCAGAAACCCATGTCTGGGTGTTGGACTCGCAGAGCCAGTGTGCCTGCTGGGTGCAGGCTGGTGGACATATCGCCCTTGAGAGGAGACTCCTTTCCCGTGGAAGAAGTCCTTCCTGAGTTTTAGCCCTGTGTGAAGGAAGCAAAGACAGCCGGGGAAGCCAGCCCAGGAAATAACTAGTGACCGGGGATTGTTGTTTTTCCCTTTGGAGGGAGGCGGCGGTCCCGTGCACGGCTTGAGTCCTCGGCACTAAGGCTGCTGCTGGTACTGGCCCTCGGTGGCCGTGTAGAAGTCGTCCAGCACGCTCTGTAGGTAGTCGAACGTCGGCCTCTCCTCTGCCTTTTCCTTCCAGCACATCTTCATGATGTCATAGAGCTCATCCGGGCAGTTCTCCATGCGGGGCATCCTGTAGCCCTGCGACAGGGCGGTCATCACGTCCGCGTTAGTTCTCCCTGGAGGTGAAAAACCCACAGGTACTGTTTAGAAGCCTGACTGAGGGTCACGTGATGCAGTGGTACCCACCTCCTTCATCCCTGGTTGGAGGGAGTGTCGGAGGATGCTGTGGGCCGAACTGTGTTCCCACAGTCCCCGCTCTCCTGGAAATTCCTATACTGAAGACCTAGCCCCCAGGACCTCAGAATGGAACTGCGTTTAGACATAAGGCCTGTAAAGAGGTGACCAAGCCTTTAGGGTGGGCCTAAGCCCCATTTGACTGGTGTCTTTATAAGAAGAGGTGATTAGAACACGGGGATGCCAGAGAGAAGACAGATGGAGATGTTGTCTCAAGGGCCAAGGATGAGCCTTGGAGAAAGCAATCCCGTCAACACCTTGATCTTGGACCCCTACCCTGAAGAAAACACATTTCTGTTGTATAAGCGATTCAGTTTGTGGTATTTTGTTACAGCAGCTCTCAAAACTGGTAGAGGGGCTAAGGACATTTCTGTAAGCAACGTAATCCTATAAAGGGGGGCAGTACAAAGAGGCTCTAGGCAGCATTCAGCTGCCAAAGTAAAAACCAGTGAACGTGATAAGCAGAAGACAGAGCGAGTTCTCTTTAACGACAAAAGGATGTTGGACCTGACAGATCTTGTGAATAAACAAGCCCAATTCTAACATTTCATCTCACTGTCTTTTGCACTATTTTTTCCCCCAGCTTCTAATGGTAATTAATTTTAAAAAAACCATCATTTTCTCACCCATTATCTCCCAATACTTTTTAAAAATCAGCTTTTCATTGCACGTTTACTTAAAGAAGTCAGGATCCTTAAGTGAGCTAGACCAACTGTTTCATTTCCACTCCTCAAATTGTCCTCAGGACAAGAAGAGGCAGAGCTCGGCAGGCTCTGGGGAGGGAACCAGCGTGCCTGCGTGCTACGTCACTTCAGTTTGTCCGACTCTTTGAGACTCCGTGGACTGTAGCCCACCAGGCTCCTCTGTCCATGGGATTCTCCAGAATACTGGAGTGGGTTGCCATTTCCTTCTCCATGGGATCTTTCTGACCTAGGGATCCATCCTGTGTCTCTTAAACATCTCCTGCACTGGCAGATGAATTCTTTATAACTAGCTCCACCTGGAAGCCCAAGGCACCCACTATTCCTGCCGGGCTCTGCAGGATTGCTGACTGTGGAGGATGGCTTTTACTCTAATCACTTGTCTCAGGTTAGCTCAGACACTGAACTGTCCGTCTTTGACACTGAGAAGAGCTTTAAGGGGAAAAAAAAGGTCATTTTAATAGTATTTTTCTCCATCATTAAAATGGGATAATAAAACATGCTAATTCAGCCATTTTAGCAGCCTTCCCTGGTGGCTCAGTGGTAAAGAATCCGCCTGCAATACAGGAGACCTGGGTTTGATGCCTTGGTTGGGAAGATCCCCTGGAGAAGGGGATGGCAACCCACTCCCGTATTTTTGCCTGGAGTACCCATGGACAGAGGAGCCTGGTGGGCTACCGTCCATGGGGTCGCAAAGAGTTGGACACAACTCAATGAATAAACAACAACAACAACAGCAGGGGCTGGAGGTGGGTAGGTGGGTCGGGGAGTTAGGGTCTAATGGGTACAGTATCAATTTGGGAAGATGAAGACGTTCTGGAAATGAATGATGGTGATAAGTCCAGCAGGTGAGGGCAAGGTGGCCAGGATTCCGTAGGAGCCAGTGATGCGGCTCTGGGCCAGAATCTCCTTCTCTTGAGCCCCAGAGCCTTGTCCACACTTCACTGTGGAGCGTGCAATACCTACCACACAACACTTGTGAGGTTGTATGTTTATTAATCAGGTGTCATATATAGGCAAAGTATATAATCTTTCTCTATAGGTTGTAGATTATAGATAGATATCTGGGCTGATTCAGAAATACCGTCCCCATTTTGCGGTGGTTTTATTCATTAACTTCGGTGTCTAGAGCAAAGCAGCCATCAGAATATGAAATCTGGCACCGGAGGGTTTCACGGGACCGTCAGCCCACTGTGTAGGCCCCACCCAAAGGCTTCCCCCTCCCGCCAGCCCTCCAGGCCCAACAGCAGCAAAGGTGACTAGGAGCCTAGAGGCCACATCACTGCTCCACCCCAAAGTCTCCCATCTCTTGCAAAGTCAGAGGTGAAGCCCCTGGGCAGCCTCTGAGGCTCACATCCGCTCCACGTCATCCCCACACCTCCTGCCCCTGCTCGGGACTGGTGCTCTGGCTGTTTCCCCCATGGGACACCCAGCCCCGGACAGCCCCTGGGGCTCTCTGTCAAGGCACTGAGTCCCTGCTGCTACTGGATCGCTTTTAGAACCTGCAACCCACCCCCCTCACCCCAATCCCTAAACCATCACACCCTCCCCCAACAGCATACTTCCCATTCTACATACGGTCCTTATTATCAGTGATTATTATAAATGATTGTAATTAATACTCAACTATTACTCAAGGGAGGAGCTGGGACTGCTCCATCCAGCACCTTGGGAATGCTTAGCACCCTCAGATTTTTGAATGAGGGAATGATTTAAACATTAAAGGTTTACTTTTAAACTGGCCATATCCATTGATTTTGTGAAAAGCCCAACATTAACAAGAAAGAGAAGGCTTTGGGGAAAAGTCCCTCTGCTTCCATGTTCTGGAAAAGGGACGGCTGGCAGAATCTGGCTGGGAAGATGTTAGGCATCTGGAAATACTGAATGACGTCCCCACAGCCAGTAAGTTGAGGATGTGAAGAATCATTTGTTTGCAGACAGAGGTGGTTGTCTCTTGAAGTGGCAGAGACTCCAAAGTACATTATACAAATCTCTGTTTCAGAACTGACCAAGCAAGAATCATACAGCATCATTTCTATGTCCGTTTCCTCCACCATCCGGCGCGAGGCTTGGGAGGAGCCCCGTGTCTAGTCCTCCAACCATGTTGCTTCAGCAATATCTGTGACCGCGCCAGGCACATTCAAGGCGGTTAGTGGTGGAATTCATTAGTGGAGCGAAAGACATGCACTCAGACACGAAGGCGGAGAAGTGTCTAAGCATATTTTACAATACCTTCCACTAAAGACAAAGTTCTCACACCCTTGTCTTTCCTCTGGATATTTGTTCATCTTTTTTATGTCTCATACCACCCGGCTTTTTTCTCATATATATCCCGCAAATGGAAATAGGTAAGTAAGCAGTACCTGGGTAGGGAATTTTCCCATAGGTGACAATTTCGTACAGGAGAATCCCAAAGGACCACACATCAGACTTGATGGTGAAACATCCGAAGTTGATTGCCTCTGGAGCTGTCCACTTAATGGGGAACTTAGCACCTAGGGGAGAAGACACAGGGGCTTTACTTGGGTCTCTGAGCTGAAACGAAAAAGTCACAGGCGTGTGACTCTCACACTTTCCTTCTTTGAGGGGGAAAGTTTTGATGATTTATTTTGAATGGGTAACACATGCATATCCCAGGTGGCTCAGTGATAAAGAACCCGAATGTCAATGCAGGAGACCCAGGTTCAATCCCTGGGTCGAAAAGATCCCCTGGAGAAGGAACCGGCAACCCACTCCAATATTCTTGCCTGGGAAATCCCATGGATAAGAGGAGCCTCGCAGGCTACAGTCCATGGGATCACAAAGAGTCAGACATGACTGAAGCTGGTGAGCACACAAACACACAGAGGCCTGTCAAATTCTACAAAACCAATATAATAAATTGATCTCCTGGGTCTGAATCCTGGCTCTCCCACTTACTATATGGCTTCAGAAGCTTCTGAGCCTCGACTTTCTCCTCATATACAAGGAGGAAACAATACCCTACTTATCATATAGGGTTACTGTAGAGATAAATGAGGTAACGTATGAAAGGCACTTAGAACAGCAGCTGCCTCACTGCACAGCTCACTACCTGCTGCTGTCGACTGCTGGTGCTGTTGTTCAGCTGCTCAGTTGTGTCTGGCTATCTGCGACCCCACAGACCGCAGCACACCAGGTTTCCCTGTCCTTTACTACCTCCCAGAGTTTGCTCAAACTCATGTCCATTGAATAGGTGATGCTATCTCACCATCTCCTCCTTTGTCACTCCCTTCTCCTCCTGCCCTCAATCTTTCTCAGCATTAAGGTCTTTTCCTTTTACCTACTTCTTCTCAAACTGTTTTCCCTGACCTGCCATTTTGCTGAAGGTGATTAAGGCCAAAGATACATTATAGTCCACTAAAGAGTTACCAAAACTTGAGGCAGGAGAACCACCTTAAGCGTGACAAATGCAAGAGATGTTTCGCAAATCAAAACAATGTTTTCAGTCTGTTTGTCACAGCTATGAATTCTGTGGGCACCTTCCAGAAATAACACACATGTCGTTAATTAATCCTTAACAAGTCTTAGGCATGTCAAGGAAGTGCTTGGCTCTTTCAGTAGAGAAAGCACTGCAAAAAACCCCCAAACACTACCCACTGAACTTTCAGGAATGAGACTGTCGGAGTCCTCAGATCACAAACAACAGAGAACAGTCTCCAGCAGGAGAGGCCAGTGCAGCGCCAGGCGGGCCGGCCTCGGAGCGGCAGGCCAGGGACTCGGGGTTTCCACGTATAATATGGAACGTGGGGAAACAAAGGAGCGTGTTTTTGCAGTGTTACGTTTACTTCTGTGTGTGTGTGATAATTCTCATGTTTTAATTTGTATTGGGTTGGCTAGAAGGTTCATTCGGGTTTTTCCACAAGATGCAATGGAGAAACCTGAATGAAATTTTTGGGCAACCCGACAGTTAAAAGGCCAGAATACAGCCTTGAATAGTATAGTATAGAATTATCGTTACAAATATTTTTTCTACAGTGAAGCAAAGTGTACCTCATTGGGTGAAAAGCTCTGACATGTAATATGAACAAAGAATTACGATTCTGCCAAGCCTCTTCTTGTTTTGCCTTGCTTAATTGAAATACAAATGACAGCATTTTTAAATTTTATAAAAGTATCGTACAGAGACAATCGAAAGAGTAATTTTTTAAAAAGAAAACAATTAGGATATACCACAAACTGCAACTATGGTACATTTTGAATATTGTACCAAATGAATTCTTTTTTTTTTTTTTGATGCCTATTGTAATTGCTTTGTTAAAAATAGGCAAAAACAAAACAAAAGCAAACAATAACCAAACACCTAAAGATGGCTCTGGGAACATACCTTCTCTGGCTGTGTACTCGTTATCTTCAATCACTCGAGCAAGACCAAAGTCTGCGATTTTGCACATGAGAGACTCGGAGACTAACACATTAGCGGCTCGTAGGTCCCGGTGGATGTAGTTTTTCCTCTCGATGTATGCCATTCCCTCGGCGATCTGGAAACAGAACAAGGCTTTCCTTTAGACGTTCTACTTAGGCCCAGAGAGGAAAATCAGAAAGCTTCTGAGTTCTTGTATGATATCTGAAGGTTCAAGTTTTTCAAACAGAGGGTAAATTAAAACTGCCCCCTTGAGTCCTCTCTAAAATAACTGCTCCTCCAAATCTCCAATGATGACAATCAGTCTCAACATGATTTTTTAAGTTGTCTCAATCTTTCTGAATGTGTGGAGGCCCTTTTGAAGACTCTGTAGATACGAGGACGTCATTGTCCCAGCTTTTCAGAATCGAAAACAGAGCTGGGGGATTGATGCGCTAACAGACGCAAAAGCAGGCTGGACCTGTCACCACACATTCATGCAAGAAAAGTTGATTCTAGATTCCATTAGCCAGAGTAGTCTGATTTCTTCCTGCTGTTGCAAAATAGAGAAACAGAGCTGGATTTACTGGTGTCCCTGTCACCACATCCCTGCTGTCCAGGTAGCTGACTGCCCACAGGACCCAGGCTTCAAGCTCTCTCCGCACAATCCCTCCAGGATGAGCAAAAGAGTCACCCAGACACAAAGCTGATGGATGGCAGGAGAGAAGCAATGAGCCAAAGATAAAACAGGGGAGGTGAAACTGCTATGTAGCATTTACTGGAAAATTGGGTTAAGGAATTAAAATAGGGTTATTTAGGAAAACATTACCAAATTATTAAGATAAGAATCAAAAAGTAAGAAAGGAAGGGAGGAAGGCAGGGAAAGGAAGGAAAGAGAGAGGGATGAGTGAAGGAAGGGAGGGCGGGAGGAAGGGAAGGACCAAGGAGCTGTGTCTGGTGAGCAGTTAGAGGGAAAACTAATTAGGATTACTTCACACAGGAATGAGTGCATTCTGCAGATTCTACCTTGAATTCCAGGCAGCTCAGGGTGGCGGACTTGACTCTTTCCTAACTCCATCCTCAACAGCATCCTTCTTATCACTCATCAAAGGCCAGTTCAGCCAGGCGCTGCAGCTCAGCAAAGGCTTAGCTCCTTACTACATGTGATGCTTCTCCCAACTCCAATGACTACAGACTGGGACTATAAACTCCAAAGACTGGACTGGGAACCAGGAAGAGCCGAGGTTTGCTGTGATTCCAACGCAAGCTGGACACTGCATCAGGGACCCTCGCCAGACACATCTCCAGGACGTGACCCACCACTCCGAGGAGCCCAGGGACACAGGCTGAATCTCTAACCAGGGGCACCAAGGACTCACATCTCTCTCATTCTCGGTGACGGATCTGAATGCTCAGCTCATGAAAAGCATCCTGGGAACTTGTTGGTAAGGCTCTTCTTACACACTCACTGAGTTCTGCATTTACACAAACCTGAATGCATTTTTACAAAACATGATTCTCTGAAATAACAACAGACTTGCAGCAAGTCTAGCTTATTCTGGCTTTCTTTTTCATCTCAGGGTTTGTTAAGAAGCTCATATTGCAAATAATAATAATGGCGCTCACTGAGACAAAGATTCGAAACAATAGCATTCGCCAAGTGGAATAAACAATAGATATGAGAGCGTAACAAAAGCTTTTGGATAGGACTTGTTCTGAGGTCACAAAAGACTACAATTCTCTTTTTATATAAAATGTACTATTTCCCTGGTCTGTATGCATTGGTCTTTCTGGGTTTCTTTCTTTTTTTAAACCTTAATCTTTTTTTTTTTTTTTTTTGGTTGTTGTATTTACTTTGACTAAAGTAAAACCAGCTCTATTTCTCTATTTCGCAACACCAGGAAGAAATCAGAGACCACTCTGGCTAATGGAATCCAGGATCAACTTTCCTTGCGTGAATATGTTCTACCTCCTCTGGGCCACTTAGTCTAGCAGCTGTCAGCACGGAAGAAAAAGCTGTTGCATAAATACATCACCCCCAGGCTCAGCCATTCACCAGGACCCAAGGAGGGAGGGGCAGTGCTCACCTCCCACTTTCTTTTTAATTAAATTATAGTTTATTTACAATGTTCCAGTCACAATGTACTGCAAAGTGACTCAGTTATACCTGTATATTGGATTGGCCAAAAAGTTCATTCCAGTTTTCATAAGATCTTACCGAAAAATTGAATGAACTTTTTGGCCAACCCAATACATGTGTATTCTTTTTCAGATTCTTACCATTATAGGTTATTACAAGATATTGAATATAGTTTCCTGCACTCTACAGCAAGTCATTGGTGTTTATCTATTTTATATACAGTAGCATGGATCTGGGGCTTCCCAGGTGGCTCAGTGGGTACAAAATCTGCCGGCAATGCAGGAAATGGGGAGATGCAGGTTTGATCCCTGGGTCGGGAAGATTCCCTGGAGGAGGGCATGGCAACCCACTCCAGTATTCTTGCCTGGAGAATCCCATGGACATGGTGGGCTATAGTCCCTAGGGTCGTGAAGAGCCAGACACGACTGAAGTGACTTAATATGCATGCATGCATGCAAACAGCATGTATCTGTTAATCCCACCAGCTTGGGAAGGGTGAATTGTGAAGAGTTAGGTGGAGTCGCTCAGGTCTGATGAGGACAGAATCTGATTCAGGAAGATTCCTTTGCACCCAGAGGTATTTTACATAGATGATGATAATAATAATAAGGTGGCTGATTGACAGGTAGATAGATATATAGAGAGATGGTAATAACCATCACTTCTCCCAGCACTAAAGGAGTGCTTTTCATGCACCAGACTCGGTTTTACCTTCATTAAACCTACTTCACATTTCATCTGAAAAACAAATCTATCAGGAAAGTTTTATTTCCATTATACACATGTGAATGAGACTTAAAGAGGCACAGGAACCTCCTGAAAGTCACAGAGGGAGGGAGAGAGCCAGGACTGATACCCAGGAGGGCTGACCTCCAGGTCACATCCCAGAATGTCCCATCAGCAAGAAAGCTCACAATTAGATGCTTCTGGAACTCAAATTTTTCATCAAGAGGAAACTATTTCGCTGAGAAGAGGAAAGAATGCTTTTGATGTTTCCTCTTAGAATTCATTGTTGATAAGCCCAACTTTCACAGCTCCGAAATGCTATCACAAACCCTCCCCATGTAGAGCTCAGGAAGGACATACAAGCTTGGACACGCATGGGCTGTCTTTGTCTGGAGCAGTGCTTCTCAACCTTTTCTCATTATCACCCTCTAAGGAGAAAAATTGGAGGGCAAGAGGAGAATGGAATGACAGAGGATAAGATGGTCGATGGCATCACTGACTCAATGGACATAAGTCTGAGCAAACTCTGGGAGATAGTGGAGGACAGAAGAGCCTGGCATGCTGCAGTCCATGGGATCGCAAAGAGTTGAACATGATTTAGTGACTGAACAACAACAACAAGAAAAATAAATACTAAGAAATAGGATTTCGTCCAGTAGGTCTGAGCTGTGGAGGGCCACAGAAACATCTAAACTTTCCTCATCCCCCATGAATGAATTCTGACTCCCGTGGGGGCAATCTTGCCCCATTTTGAATTCTTGGTCTAGAAGCTAAATTAAGCAAAGAAGGTATAAAGCTCATTTTTCCCTATGACTCAAAAGTGGCAAATAAGATGGATGATGATATATTCTTGGCTTGGATGAGGTTAACACTCTGTCAGAATGAAAATAACCAGGCTAAAATTAAGCAGGAAAATATTCTTTCATTCAAGTAGCCCTATATATTGTGAAAAAAGCAATAACTATCTTTACTTTCAGAAAATTCGACAAGGCTGAAAGGAAATTATTTTCCTAGAGTCATGCCACAGGTTAGCGCAATGGTTTGGAAGTGACTTTAATTTCCCTTCTGCTCATTTAATGGTTAAATTCAGTTTTAACCCTTATGACCATATTTCTTAACTCTGGCTGGCTGTGTCCCTGGGCATCTTACGGTAACCCTGGTCTCACCCTAAACCCCCTAAACCTGCACCCCTAAGAGTGAGGCCTCCCTGGCTGGCTGTGATGTGCAGTCCAGGCGAAGAACTGCCTTGGCCCTTGTCACTTTCCGGGAGCTTGACTCCGATCCTGATTTATTCAGTAAGAACCTGGGTTTTAATAAGCTCTTTGTCTGCACACTGAACTTGCAGAAGCACTGCATTAGATCCAGTGCTTTTCAACTTCAGCTGTCTTAGGATCTGAAGTTCTACACAGACTGGCATGAAATCCCAGTCTCAGCCTCATGAATGGACGGACGATTGTCCTCCTAAGGCTGGGGAAAGGAGGTCCCCCCACAACTCAACTGAGGAGAAATAAGGAGCAAGATGAGCATAGCCGGCAGGAAAGAGCCCAGGCGGGGAGGCTAGGGTGCCAAGCGGGGGCTGATGGCCCAGGTGGTGGGCAGTGCAGAACGTGTGTCCTGAGCTTCTGTTTCTTTTGTAACTTAGGGAGAACACCAGGCTCACAGCTCAGAGGCAGGGAAACTGGAACCCTTCCTGCACATCAAGGTTCTGGGGTCAGGCCGTTATTGACAGGGCTTAGAAAATTGATTTAACCTCTCAGCTTTAAATAGTCGGAGGGGATTCTCTACCTCTTGAGCCACGTCGGCATCATACCAGCATCAGGCTCAGTGATGCACAAACATGAGAAAATCTTGCCTTTCTGAACCACCTGCCAACACTAAAGAAGAACTAAAAATGTCTCTTTCTCCATGCGCTAATTTCCAACTCGGTACTAGAGTGTCTGTGTGTGAAGCAAGTGGAAATTTGAAGTAAAAACCTCCCCTATGACCTAAAATGAGAATATTCATACAAGGAGACAAGGTTGGTGATGTGTCTGGACTCTTGGTTTAAAGCTACCTTGATTGACGGTCACATGGGCTGGCCATTTCCTGAGGTCAAACAGCGTGGCAGGCGTACATGTCTAGTTCCTCTTTTTCTACTGTCAGTGGAAATATATGGTGACATTTTCTCTCTTTAATGTTTCTGTGTGCAAGTGTGTGTGTGTGTGTGTGTGTGTGTGTGTGCGCGTGCACGTGCGTGTACAGTATCCCAAGAAGACAGGGAAGAATCACTTGGAAGTGAACCGCTGGGACCCCCACCTGAGCAGTAACCCAGCAGCTTCTGGCAACATTTCCCAGGCATCTGGTATCCAGTAAAAGTTCTAGGCACTGAGAAGACATTAAAAATGGTGCTTCCTGAATTAGAGGTCAATCTCATCTTGCATGCATGCATGCTCAGTCACTTCAGTCATGTCCAACTCTTTGAGAACCCATAGACTGTAGCCCATCAGGTTCCTCTGTCCATGGGATTCTCCAGGCAAGACTACTGCAGCGGGTAGCCATTTCCCTCTTGAGGGGATCTTCCCGATCTGGCGCTCGAACCTGGGTCTCCTGCATTGCAGGCGGAGACCTGCAATGGCTCTGTACCACTGAGCCATTAGGAAAGCCCCAATCTCACCTTGGTGCTAAATAAGCAGACCCCAGCCTCTGGCTGTTCTCCAGGGAGGCCTTTCAACATGCTGTGAGAAGGAAAAGTGTGACCATTGGGTGACTGTCAATCAGCTTCCCAGACAGGACCAGAGAGGATGCTCTGACCCCAAATACTGGGAAGCCGCTGTTCTGAGAAACGGGCGAGTAACAGGTTATCTTCTCAATAAGTGATTTGTAAAATTTTAATGAGCAGAGCCCACACAAAACAGAGCGGATGGAATAAAGGAACCTAAATGACGGACTTGATGTGATTTCTCGAGCAAAGCTAAAATCTGCCCCAGGAAATTCCAGCCCGAAAGAAAACTGGAACTGAAAACCCAGCCTGTCTTCGAATCGGCCAGTTGGAAAACATTTGTCACTTAGATGAGCAGTGAGAGAGAAAGAGCAAGAAGTCTGCCAGAAAGCAGGAGAGACTGAACTTTGGTTTTCTTGTGGCATGTCGTGGCACCTGTCCCATGAGGCATTACTCTCTAGATACATATTTTCTTCCTACACTTGGGAAAAATGGAATTCAAATAATTAATCGCTTGCAAAAACCCTAGGGAGATTACAAAATAATAATAGTGTTAATATTAATAAGCTGGAACTGAGCCAAAGGGTAAAAGCCTCTCAAGCCTCTCTGAAGGGTTCTCTCCATCACCCTGGGGTTAATCCTAAATGGATCTGAAAAGACCATTTCGTGACAAAAGAAAAATACAATGCAGAGAAAACCGTCTTCAAAAAGAAAGTTTAAGTAAGAACGCATTTCCTTGGTCCTCCAAACGGCCCAGCATTTGCTTTGTGTCAGGTGATACTTCCCACAGACGTACTTTTCTATCATTATTCACTGAGCCTCCATACTGGATCCCTGCACTCTTTAGTCCATAATTTGGATGAAGGAAGCGATGGCTTAGAGAGCTCATTCCTTGCTATGCTGGAGCATCACATTTCTTAGAAATTATGTTTTAGCTTTACTGGGTTATTAAAATATTCTTCTTTATTCCTCTTTTTCCAGCAAAACTTCTTAGAAATACTGGAAACTATGGCTTTGATGCTGATGGTGATGACGATGGAGGCAATGAGGAGGATGGTGGGGACAGTGACGGCGATGATGATAATAGTGACGGTGATGATGACAGCTACCAGTATTGGCTGCTTACTCCGCCCAGGCACCTTGCCAGGCATTTATAATCCCTAAAATAAGCCTGTAAAGCCGCCAAGATTCCTAGTAAAGATGAGAAAGCGGAGTCTTGGAGAAGTTAAGATTTTTTTCCTACACAGACTTGGATTTGAATCCAAAGCTGGCTGGTCCTACCCCCTCTGCCCTTAATTATGTATCTGTACTAGCTTTTTCCTTTTAAAAGGGCTACAAACAGTAGAATGCTTGCAAGTTGACATCAGGGGAAAGGGGAGAAAGGAGAAATAATAACTAGATCATGTAACAAGTGGCCACATTAAAGTGTGCAGTCTGTAATATCTTCATAGCTGAAAGATGAGGGCAGAGTTTGACACATACAAACTCAGGGCTGGTGAGGTTCTCTGATAGATCAAAATTTAATCGGTTCAGGGACTTCCCTGGTGATCCAGTGGTTAAGAATGTGTTTCCCAATGCAGGAGATAGGGTTTGATCCCTGGTTGGGGAACTAATATCACACATGCTATGGGGCAACTAGACAGCCCGTGCATTGTAACTAGAGAATTCTTCATGCCTCAGTGAAGACCCAGTTAAGCCAAATTAAAAAAAAAATCAATCCAAAAGCATGAAAGGACCCACAAAGCCTCAGGAAGACACAATTTCCACACAGACAACATCACAAAATAATCATACTTAAAGCAGTAAGTTTCCATCAAAGAGATTTACCTTCATTAGCAGAAAAGAAAGAAGCATTTGTCAACTAATTCTCATAGACCTTCTCCTGCAAATACTTATTGGACCAGCTCACATCCATTAGGATGGTTGTTATAAACACAGTCAAATAACAACAACAAAAAGAAAATAAACAGTGTTGAGGAAGTGGAGAAATTAGCTATTGCTGATGGGAATGTAGAATAGCACAGCCACTGTGGAAACCAGAATGAATGTTCCTCAAAAAATTCAACATAGGATTACTACACAATCCATCAATTCCACTACTGGGTATAAAGCACAAAGAACCAAAAGTAAATAGTTAATATTTGCACAATCTTGGACAGATGCACCCCCGATCATAGGAGCATTATTCACAATAGCCAAAAGGTAGAAACAACTCAAGTGTGATCAGTGGACGAAATTAAAAAAAAAAAATTTGCAGTCTATACAAACAATGGAGTATGATTCAGCCATAAGAAGGAATAGAATTCTAACACAGACTACAACATGGATAAACCCTGAGGACAGTAAGCTAAGAGAAGTAAATAAGCCATAAATCATTAAGAAGGGCAAATACTGAACGATTCCACTCACGCACGGTACTTAGAGGATCAAATGCACAGAAAGGCGAATAATGGCTGCCGAGGGCCGGTGGGAGGGAGGAGCGGAATTAACGTTTCATGGGTGCACAGTGTCAGTTCTGCAAGATGAAAAGGGTTCTGGAGATAGATGGCAGTGATGTCCACACAGCAGTGGGAATGCCACTGCCAACCGGATGCCACTGAACTGTGCGTTTAATAATGGATGAAATGGTAGACTTTACGTTATGTGTATTTTATCACAGTTGAAACATAAAACAGGGAGCTTCCAGCTGCAGGAAAGCAGGAACAGAAGGTGGAGAGCCTGCTGCATGCAGCAGAGAGGCTGTGCAGTGCATTCTGCGGCTTGTGGTGGCACCCTCGCCAGGGACGCCCATGCACACCTGCGGGGACCAAGTCAAACTGGGCAGTGGTCAGGGCTCCTCCCATACCACTTCCTCCCCAGGCCACTCCTCAATCTAACCTCAAATAGACCCGGCCGTGATGTGAATACACAAGCAGGATCAGCAGGAAGTAGACCAGTGACGCCTCCGAAGATAGTCAGCTGGCTGTGACTATGGGTCAGAGACTCACAAGGAGTCATCTTGGGTTTTATACAAAACAGGGGCAAGTTTCTCCTCAAAATCTCAACTTTTCCACTCTATGAAATGCAATAAGAATAGCATCACCTGAGAGCGTCCAGATGAGACTGAAAAGGAGAATGCAAGACCACTCAATGCAAGATGGAGATGAATGATTCCTAACATTAATACACCCTACTCTATAGCACATGGATCTCTGCTCAGTGCTACGTGGCAGCCTGGATGGGAGGGGAGTTTGGGGGAGAATGGATACACATATATGTATGGCTGAGTCCCTCTGCTGTCCACCTGAAACTATCACAATATTGTTAATTGGCTATACTCCAGTATAAAATAAAAAGTTTAAATGGTTAAAAAAAAAAGATGAAATGGGATCATAGCAAATAGTAGTGATTTCCTTTTTTTTTAATCAATTTTTTTTTTTACTTTGGGAAAATAGGCACCCACAGGTGCCCAAGTGCAGCCTCTCGCACACTGCCTTCCCTGCTGAGTGGCTGCCACAGCCCTTGGGAGGATCTGGAGCTGGACACCATGTCCACTGATGGGCTCCCTGGTATCAGCTGCCTGAGGCTGAAAAGGGATGACCTGTTGAGGATCACCTCCTCCCAGTCAGGTCAGGGACTCCCCACTCTGTACCCCCAGGAGAGGGCAGTGAATAACCGACACTAAGATCAGAAATCTCCTTCGCTTACTGTCCTCTCTTCTGCCTCAGTTTCACTGCTGCTACTGTTATCAAGACGACATACTCTGACCTGCGGCTAATGAACCATGCTTATCATCTTGGAAGGAGAAGAAGGAAGCAAAACATTCTCAACTTATCCCAAGGATGGAGGAATGAGAGAAAAGCCACTGGTTCTGCCCAAGCTTTTGCAGGAGAGAAGAGGTGTGATGGCTGGATCAGTGTTGCCTCGTAGGAGGAATGTGGCCTGACAGGGTTTGCCCCACACACCTCCAGCAGAGGGACAAGTCTCGGGATGCAAACGTGCAAATCTGCTCAATGAAAACTAAAACTGTCAATGACTCGAAAACATTCCTACTCTGATCTTATTATGTGGCAACTGGGGCATAATGAAACAGGTGCAGTAAGTAAAGAAAGGTTTTGTTACTTGTATTAATGGAAAAGTAGAGATTCCCCAAACATAAACCAAAGAATGGTAAGGAAATCACAATACAGTTACAGGAATAGAATATTATACTTTAATAGGTACATACATGTTGATGGAGAATTAAAACTAAAAAAAAGGCTTAGTTTATATTTATTTATTTGGCTGTGTTGGGTCTTCGCTGCATCATGTGGGATCTAGTTTCCTGATCAAAGATCAAACCCGGACCCTCTGCATTGGGAGCATGGGGCCTAGCCACTGAACCACGAGGGAAATCCCTGGAGAGTTTTTAATTAAATGAAAAACTGTAATATTCCGTTCAATACATATAACACAGCACATATGGTACAAAGCTGATATGCAATGAAAAGAATAGTTAGAAAGGATGGATAATGATGAACTAATAACAACAACAACAAAAATGGTTAAAAGCTTAAATAAAGAATTCCCAGAAAAATAAACTGCAAACAAAGAATAAATATAGGAAAAGATGCATGATTTCATCTATACTAAATAAACACAACTGGCAATAAAGAAACAGTGCATGCCTGCTAAGTTGCTCCAGTCATGTCTGACTCTCTTGCAACCCCCTGGACTGTGGCCTGACAGGGTCCTCTGTCCACAGAATTCTCTAGGCAAGAATAATGGAGTGGGTAGCCATAGCCTCCTCCAGGGGATCTTCCCAATCCAGGGATCAAACCCAGGTGTCCTATATTGGTAGGCAGATTCTTTACCGTCTGAGCCATCAGGGAAGCATCCTGCATTTAGGGTGGGCCCTAAATCAAAACTGAGGCCAGGAGAAGGGGGAGTTAGATGGTGAGATGGTTGGATGGCATCACTGACTCAATGGACATGAATCTGAGCAAACTCCAGGAGACAGCGAAGGATAGGGAGGCCTGGAATGCTGCAGTCTATGGGGTTGCAAACAGCCGGACATGCCTTAGCAACTGAACAACAACTAAACCGATGAGCAGTGTTGTTTTAAGAGAAGATACATGGAGAGACACACAGAGAGGAGAAGGCCTGTGAAAAAAAAGTGATGCTGCCGCAAGCCAGGGAATTCTAGGAACCACCAGGAGGCAGAAGAGGCAGGAGAATCCTCCACTAGAACCTCTGGAGTGAGCGCAGCCCTGCTGATACACTGAGGTAGGACGTCTGGCTTCCGGAATTGTGACAGGATAAAAATTCCTGATGGTTTAGCTATCCAGTTGGTGGTAACTGGTTATGTCAGTCCTAGGAAAGTACACAGTGCTCTCAATGAGATCACTCAGGAGGTGAATCTGGAGAAAGAGGAGGTCCAAGAACTGACTTCAGGGACCTTCCAGTGTTTAAATGCTGGGAGCCGAGGAGGAAACGGCCATTGAAGTGGGAGGAAACCCAGAGAGCAGTGTCCCAGAAGTCAAGTGAAGAGGAATGTCTGGGAAGAGAGAGAGAGATCAAGCACGCCGCTCTGAGTCTGAGGAGTGCCCTTGGACTTGCGTTGTGGGGTCACCGAGGAAGACTTGTCTAGAGCTGCTTGCTCGAGAGCTGGTGGGCTCGAGCGAGAGCCGGAGGGGAAGAATTGTGAAGAGAGAATATGGTCCCTCAAGGACCTTTGCCATGACGGGGTGGAGTGAACTGGAGGTAGAGGCAACCAGAGAGGGGTGTGGAGGAGAAGGGGCGCTGTATCATAGTTCCTATGGGAACGGCACAGAAATAAAGGGAAAACGGCAGGGCAGAATTTCTAGGGCAATACCTTGAAAGGAGGGCTTCCCAGGTGGCTTGGTGGTAAAGAATCAGCCTGCAATGCCAGAGATGTGGGTTCGATTCCTGGGTTGGAAAAACCCTTTGGAGAAGGAAATGGCTACCCACTCCAGTATTCTTGCCTGGAGAATTCCAGGGACAGAGGAACCTGGCAGACTACAGTCCATGGGGTCACAGAGTCAGACATGACTGAAGCGACTAAACGGGCACGTACATCTTGAAAGGAAGAGGGGTCAGGACTTGGTGCCCAGTGCAGGCGGCCTCAGTCAGGAAGCAGTGAGTGTGCCGGCTTCTCCTCAGGGGGTGACAGCAAGTGACCCGAGAGAGTGGGAGGGGAGGGGTTTAGGCCCGGGGACATGTGTGTGTGAGTGGGGTCCCTATGGCAGCTCGACTCTCATCTAGAAGCAGAAGAGCCAGCGCCTGCCGTCAGCACTGGTCACGGCTGGTGTGCGCACATGGGACAGGCGAAGGGCTGGGCTGGACGCAAGCGTCGGTGATAAAGAAGGGGGCAGGTGGTGCACAGAAGCCAGGTCAGGAGAGAAAAGAAACATGGGGGGCATGCAGAGGAGGAAACATGGAGGCCTGGAGCAGGAGCCAGGCAGATGGGGGGTGGGGGACGAAGGGCAGGAATGGGGGCCTGCAGGCAGAGCCTCTGGTCGTAACCATGGTGGGGCTCTGGCAGCTGAGAACAGAGTCCTGGAGGAGAGGAAGTCAAGAAACAGAAGGACTGAGCGTGAGGGTCTACATGCCTGGGTGGCCAACAATGGCTGGGGCTTCGGGGGATGGAGGGGGTGCCTGGGTGAGTGTTGAGCTGAGAGGCAGTGCCCAGGGATCCTGGGATGGACGGTGGGCTGGCAGATCTCAAAGCGGGGGGTCCAGAGAGGGGCAGATGGAAGGTGTGGAAACGATGAAGATCAGCTAAAACATAGGGCTGTCAACCTGAGTATAATATGATGGTTACCAACCAATGTGCAGGTGGTTCTCCAGCTCAGAGCAGCTCAGATAGTGATGTCATAGACACGACTCTGTGTGTGTGTGTGTGTGTGTATAACAGGTAACAAGGGCTGGAAACCCCGGTTGCTAAGAAAAGCCTGCCAGCCCCTTCACCCCTTGAATTCCAGCTTCAAAGGAATCTGAATGGCACTAGAGAGGAAAAACTCGTCCATTTAAAAGTGCTTTTCCGATTAAAAGCATCTGCCACTGGCTGCTATGCGCAACATTTCACTTATAGTTTCTCATCCCCCTGGCGTTCTTTACTCCACAGAGTAGAAACAAGGCAGCTCTTTGTCTTTTCAGAAAGGCCCGGCTACTTCTGTTCTACTTCCTTTTTATTTTCTCTCACTGTGATTTTGACCAATAATGTAAGCTTGGTACAGGGAAGTCAGCACGGCCAGAGTGGGGGGAGAAAGAAATGTACCAGGAACATGTTTTATGGGTAAATCCACATGAAGAGTGGCCCAGAAAACACCAGAAACACAGGCTCTTCTATTACTCATTCAGAGCCATGCAAAGCAGGCTCTGTTGTTTTAAACTGAACATGGGCAGCCCCCGCGTGGGTCAGTGCAGTCATTCGACAAATATTTATTGAGTACCTACTGCATGCAAGGCACTGTGCTAAGTGTCTGGGACACAGAGATAATCCAAAACTGCTCAAATATTCACACTGCAGTAGGTGCACTGAAAGAAACAGAAAAGAGAGAGTGGGTGGTCTCCAAGAGTGGGCTTGGGAGAGACACTGAGATAGGAGGCTGGTGGGCTCCAAACCTGAAGAAGGCTGGGGCCGTGTGCCCTCAGGCCATCAGGAACTTTTTGGCTTCCCTGGTGGCTCAGATGGTAAAGAATCTGCCTGCAGTGCAGGAGACCTGGGTTTGATCCTTGGGTCGGGAAGATCCCCAGAAGGAAATAGCAACCCACTCCAGTATTCTTGCTCAAGGATAAGCCCACTGCCACTAGGGTAGGGGGCCGGGCAGGACCCATGGGCCCACCATCTGGGGCTACATCCTCGGGCAGGGCTCTGTGGGGGCCGGAGGCTGGGGAACGGGTCTTGGTGCATGGAGGGGGCAAGGCTGCAGGGTGGCACCTGTGGCGGGGCACCATGTGGCCTTGGGCATCACCTCTCTGCTCTGGTGGCCCTGTGGTCACAGAGTTGTCCTTCTGGCCCTTGAGCAGGACCCCAGGCTGAAAGTGAAGCTGGAGAAAGTGCCTCCAGCTCCACCTTGACCTCAGAATGAACGCCAAGGACAACAAATTCCTCTTAAACTGGGGATGGAGTGACTTTTGGCGACTCAGTTTTAAGCCTTCTATTGGATTATATGAAGCCAGGGAGTGAGGTAACACAAGTGTCTTAAAGCAGGTATTCCAGGGGTGGGGAAGGAAGGACTCATCTGTGAAAGGCTACAAAAGCATCTAAAGGTTTTGGGTAAAGGTCATTCATGTAAAGGTCACTTGAAGTCATTTCTTCCATTATTTTTTCCTGCATAGAAAAAGTCAATATGAACCTGCTTTTAAAAATAACAACCAAACGATTCCATTCAAGAAATACCAGGTATCAGTTGTTTGGAGAGCATGACTGAGAGAGGCCAGAGGGGGAGTGGGGTGGGCACAGGAAGGAGGAGCAGTCAGGTCCAGGGAGGAGGCTCCGGAGGCAAAGGAAGGGATTCCAGGAATCAGGGACAGAGGAGGAGACCCCGAAACAGGGAAGGGGACAAGGCCCCAGCTTAGCTTCCACTGGAATCATCACTGGAAACCATCCAGCTGTTACCGGGGGACTTCCTTGTTGCTGGTGGCATCCGTCCAGATGATTTTGTGGAACTGACTATCTCTGCAGACTGGTGGTACCAACTCAGAGTTATTACAAGGGATGCCCTGTCTATACCCCATTTTATTGATCAGTAGATACTTCAGTGAGGACAGACTCAGACACTCTAATGTCAAAGACTTTTGTATTAAACAGGCTGAGAATTACATGATAGTAGACTGAGGTATCTGACCTGCCTTGTTCCTCAATTTCCAACTTAAATGTGTCCTACCCTTTAACACGAGAAGGCAAAATGCATCTTGAGCGTAATCACTATGTGGCACAAAGACCTGCATCTTGGCAATAGAGATTCTTTGGGGGAAAGAAAAAAACACTAAAGATATTATTAATTCTGAAAATCAGAATCTATAAAAGGGGAAAATGCACATCAGCAAAATGCCAGGTGCAGGTGACCACAGGGCAACTCTGATCATGAAACTACAGTGGGGTGCAGAGGAAAGGACCAGTTATCGAGAGTCAGAGGAGCCACGGTGGAGCCCAGCAATTCTACCACTAGCTGTGACCTTGGAGTCCAAGGTCACCCCTCCATGTGTAACATGTATCAAAGTGAAAGTGAAGTCGCTCAGTCGGGTCCAACTCTTTGTGACCCCATGGACGGTAACCTACCAGGCTCTGCAGTCCATGGGATTTTCCAGGCAAGAATACTGGAGTGGGCTGCCATTTCCTTCTCTGGGGGATCTTCCCAAGCCAGGGATTGAACCCGGGTCTCCTGCATTGCAGACAGACGCTCTACCGTCTGAGCCACTAAACAACAATATAAATGCTTTCAAGGTTGTTGGGCTTAAGTTAATGATGGAGGTAGAACAGTTTATCATCCAGAAAGAGTTAAAGGAATGTTACTTGCTGCCATGATTATAACAGCAACTTTGATTTTCCCACTCTTACTGCAGTTTTGTTGTTGTTCAATCGCTAAGCACTGTCTGACTTTTTGTGACCCCATGGACTGCAGCATGCCACAACTTTGTTATCGTGAAGGGGCTTGTGTAACTCAACGAAGCTATGAGCCATGCTGTTCAGGGCCACCCAAGATGGATGGTTCATAGTGAAGAGTTCTGACAAAACATGGCCCACTGGAGGAGGAAATGGCAACCCACTCCAATACTCCTGCCTGGAAAATGCCATGGACAGTATTGCAGCTTCACTCACACATAACTGTGTGTTCTTTGACTTTTGGTACTTTTTATACCCCCCAAAGCTCAAGAAATGCCTTGATTCCCCTGAATTACAAGATGATTTATCTGACCTCCATATTGCAACTGTGAAGTTCCCACTTCCTTTCCTTCTCGGTTTGAGGAGTCTACAAGCCCATTTCCATCTCTGCTGAGGGAAATTCCCACAGATTTCACCCACTCCTCTTTCCAAGTTCATTTTTTTCTCTTAAATGAGGCAAGGGCTGGAAAGCAGTTGGACAAAGTCTCTCTGGTTTGAAAGTATCAAACTTCCTTTGCAAAGGGGTCATTTTTCTACTTCAGCACAAGATGGTTTTAATACAAGAAAAGCACTGGATATGGCTAAGTTGGGATTTCTTAATCTCCACTAAGTGGAGAGGAAGACACGTGGCTGGAGAGGTGGGTTGGTCGATGACACTGGGGTTCCGAGGAACCTTTCAGAACTCATCCTGAGACAGGAAGTGATGAAATCAGCTCTCACAACTCACTTCCTATCTTGATGTGCCCTGAGGGAGCTTGCGGAGGGGACAGGAGCATGGGGAAGTAGCTGGTGGGGAGAGGGAAGAATTGCTGAGAGGAGAGTCTGGGAAAAGTCCCAGCACTGCCCCTCACATGCCCCACCCCCACCCCCATTTCCTTATTTTTCTGGGGCTGGGAATCAGTCAACTGGTTGATTTCTGCTCTCAGTCTCCCATTGCAAAAACTACTGAATTTAACCATAGCCTCTTGTGAACACTCAGTTTCCCAGATCTCTGATGCTACTGACAATGCAAATGGAAGAAAGAAAGTGTAAAAGTATTTTATAGGTTACTGATTGTTGAGTTCAAATACCACTCAGATCCACAATTCTTCCACTTTGCCCATTTGCCACTTTCAACAGTCTAGTGGAGGTAAGGGTTGAGAAGACTGGATTACTAAGACACTGGCTGTCCCGAGTCACCCTACTGATTATTGGTGTTTAGTCACTGAGTCGTGCCCGACTTTTTGCCACCCTGTCAGGCTCCTCTGTCCATGGGATTTCCCAGGCAAGAATACTGGAATGGGTTGCCATTTCCTTCTCCACGTGTCACCTTGGGGCAGCTTTATGAATATTTACTCTTCTCAAGTTATTCACTATGGGAAAGTGACAATGTTCATTACTGGCACACGATGGAGGGGAAAAGTAGAAACAATTCAGAGATGACTTTATTTGTACAGAGATGGTTTCAGAAAAGCCCGTGAAGACGGAGGAGTGTGGGGAACGCCAGTCACAAATAAAGGGAACTGACTATCACAGAGGGATGGGGTGGCCAGCACGGTCGACAGCGATCGGATGCGTGCGGTGTAGGATTTCAAACCGAAACTGAGGCATACATGCCCTACCCTCACTGCCAAGGTGCAGGTCCCTCCAGTGTTACAATAAGAAAAGCCACGAGCAGACGAAATGGATGACAATTAAGAACAGACAACAGGAGATCTCAGTAGCTCTCCCTAGAGGGGAGGGCTGGGGGAGAGTTGAGGCGAGGTTTACCCATGAACAAAGATGGTCTCAAGGAGAACTGAGTGTCTGTGGAGGGTCCTTACAAGGACCTTGAGCTTTGTGCTGACCTCGCCTGCTAGGGGCTCCCTGGTGCTGCCGACCCTCCACAGACACTCAATTCTCCTGCTCTTAAGCTAGACGTGGTTCCCAGCAGTCACTGCTGGGAGAGCCAGCCTGAGACGGATGAAGAAGAGCATCATCCTGTGAGCTGGATGCAGGACGCTGGCTTGGACGGTGACCACGGTGGGCACCTCGATTGCTCCCTGGCCCCTCCTGGAACCCACAGTCTGAAAGTTAAAGATTAGAAAAGGAGGCCTTGACTTGAACCTTAAGAACTATGTCAAGATAAGGTTTTATAAGACAAAACCAGATACAAAGATAAGTGTGACAAGATAAGTCCTACCCAGACATAGCACACACCCCACTGTGCTAATTTCCACCCTACAGAATGGCAGGCAAGAATGCCGCTGAGAACCTGGACAGGGATGACCATCCAGGCCTCCAGGCCATGCGCCCTTCTCCTCCACAGCCCCCTTCCCCTTCTGAGAAGCAGGTGCACAAGCTCTTACGACGCCCCTCAACGTCCCCATACAACGGGGACTCCCATGTCACCAGCCTTGGCAGGGCTCCCCAGCCTCGTATAATGGTGCTGAGAGTGACACAGGCTCCTGAGCCTCTGCCTTCTCAGTCTCCTGACTCCTGTCCATGCGGGGTGCAGAGCTGAGCCCAAGTCATCTCTCCTCTCACTGCCCAGCAGTGGTTTTCAAAGCGTAGGTCTGGGGACTCCCCTGGAGGTCCAGTGGTTAAGACTGTGCCTTTCAATGCAGGGGGTGCAGGTTCAATCCCTGGTAGGGGAGCTAAGACCCCACATGCCTCTCGGCCAAAAGACCAAAACAAGCAATGTTGTAATGAAGTCAATCAAGACAAAAAATGATCCACATCAAAAAATCTTAAAAACAAACAAACAAACAAAAACTGTTAGCCCAGAGCCTGGGGTCCCACAGAGCCACACAGGGGCAGCTTAGAGAGTTTGAGAAGAGGGTTCAAAAGTCAGGTGGCCTCCCCAGACCCCACAACAATTTTGCTTCTTTCCACATTAGATATTGGAGTTGCAGATGCCGTTTGAATTGCCTACTGCGATAAGGAACCTGTAAAGAGCCCCAGCTGTGCAGACAAGGTGACGACTAAGCAGGACGACTTCCTCACTCACCTTTACTGCAGGAAGGGGGACAGTCGCCCCCAGGGTCTCTTCAGTGTGCCCCCTCTGGCTCTGAAGCACCCAGTTCACGCCAGCTCATTTGACTCTACCCTCAACACCTCTCCTTGCCACCTAGGCAGCCCGAGGCTAGTACTAGAAGTGTTACAAATGAACATTTCTCAGAATCCTAAAGACACATCCAACAAGGAGTGAAAGTGGGTTAGAGAGGGAAGTAAAACAGTTCTTCTGTTTCCCAGAACACTGAGGCATCAGAACTTAGTAACTTAAACACTACATATACATCACTGAGAAGGTGCCATGCTTATATTGCATGGAGTTCATCTCCAGAACGCATGAAAGTGATAGCTCAGTGGTGCTGTTTCTATCTTTCATGCAGAAATGAACACAAGTATAAAGAGGTGAACTGGGTCAGACACAAGAGGATCCATGTCACCACTCAACACGTGCACACACATTCCAAGAGAAACACCCATCTCCACCTCCAAGGACCTGTCCTTCGAAGGTCTACTAGGAAACACAACCCTAATGCCTTCCCCCTGAAAGTGCAGTTCCATCCCGAGTATGAAGCAGGGGGACATTTACAGTACTTTACAGCTGCTTTTTCATACGTCACCTGAGCAGAGAAGTCAATCAACTTCGGAAGCAGCACCTTGCCCCCCTCATCGCTCTTCAGGAAATCCAGCAAACTGCCTGTTGATGAAGAAGAGCAAATCAGTGCAGTTCAAACATGCACACACACAAAGAAATCCAAACAAAATTCAAATGATCATTCCTACTGGCAGCGCAGGGAGGAGGGATCAGGTGAAATGACTGCTTCACCATTCTGTGTGATCACAGTGCCTTTTCCTGGCATTGGTCAAACCCAGTCCCCTCCTACCTGTCCCCTCAGACTTGTTGTGAGATGTACACGAGCTCCAGGTAAGAAAGGAGCATTTGCATCTGCCACCGTGGCCCGCGTCCTACAGGGCCTCTCTGGGACAAAAACCAGCCTGTTCTCCTGGCTGCGCGCTCCATGCCCACAGCAGGCACTCATCCGTGCCCAGC
The DNA here is from genome assembly GCF_042477335.2 of Ovis canadensis. Taxonomy (NCBI): domain Eukaryota; kingdom Metazoa; phylum Chordata; class Mammalia; order Artiodactyla; family Bovidae; genus Ovis; species Ovis canadensis. Next base: position 46,294,603 of record NC_091253.1, on the reverse strand, counting down.
ACGGATCTCAGGCACCACCCAGGTGCCCAGTGAGGATGTGATGAACCAACTGTGCTTTGGAGGAAAGTAAGATCTCACTTAAAAGGGAGCAAGTGTGCCCACCGGCATCGTCTCCAGCATCCCCGGACTTCATCTCGAAAACACGCCCTGCTCCTTCTTCTAGAACTTGTAGCACCAACTTGAGGGTGACTTTGGGCAAGTTCTGTACCTCGTCTGAGCCCCTGTCAAGTGGGCAGTTCCCAGGAACTCTACCACAGTCCACAGGAGGAGGGGTTTAAAGCATGTGCCAGGGTGATGGCAGGTAGTAAGCGCTCAATGGATCCGTAACACAGAACAGCAGTGCTCAGCCTAGACTGCAAGGAAGATGAGCGCGTTTCTCAGGGAAGACACCAAGTGCCATCTGGCATATAGTAACTGCTCAATACCAGGTGGGCACTGCTACCATTTACATTTATGGTTAAGAAACTATTAATCAACCCCACAAGTATCTGTGAACTCCTGCTTAAGCGTCTGATCCTGAGCCTGGCTCCTGAACGGCAGCAACCTAATAGGTAGTAGGGCTTTTCCAAACTGTATTTATCTTTTTATCTTCGTTCTCTTGGCTGTGCTGTGCGGGCTGCTCTCTAGCTGCGGTACAGGCTTCTCACTGCAGTGGCTTCTTGTGAAGCATGGGCTCTGGGCGCATGGGCTTCAGCAGCTGTGGCTCCTGGGCTCCAGAGCACAGGCTCAGTGTCTGTGGCGCATGGGCGGAGTTGCTCCGTGGAATGTGGGCTCTTTCAGGATCAGGGATCGAACCCGTGTCTCCTCCACTGGCAGGAGAATTCTTAACCACTGAGCCACCAGGGAAGCCCTGATAGGGCTTAAAAAAATATTCTTTTTTAGAAGGACTCTGGAGGATATTAATATTCTGAAATATTAACATATATTAAATAAGAAAATGCAATATTCATCTTTCTAACCTATTCAGTTATGGCATCACACTATAATCTCCATTCTCAGGAGGTCACTGTTAATTCTGGATAATGGCTTAGGTATCATCTTCGTTCCTTCTGAAGATTCTTTAGAAATCACGGGCAGTTTAATTAGCATTTCTCCTGAGCTGGAGGAAGAAGGATGATGACTTAAGATCCTTGATCTGAAGGGGACAGCAGTGGGAGAAAAGATGGCTGCTTGAAATCACTTCTTCAGGGATTCTGTGACGATGCAGGAACTTGACCTGGCCAAGTTTTTCAAATATTTATGTTTTAAAGTGTCATTCCGAACGTTTAGATAATGCTAAAGAGGACAAGGAACTGGTTTTCAGTTTTGAGAACTCACAATTGGAACCCCAAACAATAATACTCTTATTTGAAATCGGTATTTACTTATTTGACAAGTATGTCCAGGGGGCCGTCTAGGCTTAGGGTCTCATTCTTGAGGCCAGCAGGTACATTGAGATAAGTGCCCAGAAACTGGGAAGACAACATATTCCTTTTACAGCAGATGACTTACAGGGAGGTGGCTTATGAAAGGGCTTCACTGTCCTGTGTTTTCTGATGTTTTTGTAACAAGCCTGTGTGCCAAGTTGCTTCAGTTGCGCCCGACTCTTTGTGACCCCATGGATTCTAGCCCACCAGGCTCCTCCGTCCATGGGATTCTCCAGGCAAGAATAGTGGAGTGGGCTGCCATTTCCTCCTCCAGGGGATCTTCCAGCCCAGGGATCAAACTGACATCTCTTATGTCTCCTGCATTGGCAGGCGGGTTCTTTACCACTCGTGCCAGCTGGGAAGCCCTTGGAGTGAGCCTGCTGCTGATAATCTGAATTATCTGAGGGGTCTCTGAATGTTTAGGTGTTCTCCTTCTGAGGGCTGAGCCATCACATGCCTGGGTGTCCTTTCCGAGGGCTGGGCCGCCACAAGCCCTAGTGGGGGCGGGTACTCACCCTTGGCCATGTACTCAGTGATGATGTAGATGGGCTCCTCTCTGGTGACCACGGCATACAGCCGCACCAGCTTGTCGTGCTGCAGCGTCTTCATGAGGTTGGCCTCCTCCAGGAACGCTTGCACAGACATTGTGCCTGGCTTCAGTGTTTTTACAGCCACTTTGGTGCTGTTGTTATAGTAACCTAGGGAGGGAAAAGAAGGGAGGTTATGATTCATCAAAAACTTCATGCAGACTTAGAAGAATATTTAGCTATAGACAGAAAAAACTTCTATAAACCCTATCGTGTTCACATTATCTAAAACCTTTAGGGACTTCCCTGGTGGTCCAGTGGCTAAGATGCTGAGCTCCCAATGCAGGGGACCCAGGTTTGATCCCTGGTCAGGGAACTAGATCCCACATGACACAACTAAGAGTTTGAGCCTTTGACTGTGTGCATCACAATAAACTGTGGAAAATTCTTCAAGAGATGGGCATGCCAGACCACCTGACCTGCCTCTTGATAAACCTGTATGCAGGTCAGGAAGCAACAGTTAGGCCTGGACATGGAACAACAGACTGGTTCCAAATAGGAAAAGGAGTACGTCAAGGCTGTGTATTGTCACCCTGCTTATTTATCTTACACGCAGAGTACATCATGTGAAATGCTGGGCTGGAGGAAGCACAAGCTGGAATCAAGATTCCCAGGAGAAATATCAACAACCTCAGATATGCAGATGACACCACCCTTATGGCAGAAAGTGAAGAAGAACTAAAGAGCCTCTTGATGAAAGTGAAAGAGGAGAGTGAAAAAGTTGGCTTAAAGCTCAACATTCAGAAAACGAAGATCATGGCATCTGGTCCCATCACTTCATGGCAGATAGATGGGGAAACAGTGGAAACAGTGGCTGACTTTATTTTTCTGGGCTCCAAAATCACTGCAGATGGTAACTGCAGCCATGAAATTAAAAGAAGCTTACTCCTTGGAAGGAAAGTTATGACCAACCTAGACAGCATATTAAAAAGCAGAGACATTACTTTGTTAACAAAGGTCAGTCTAGTCAAGGCTGTGGTTTTTCCAGTGTTCGTGTATGGATGTGAGAGTTGGAGTATAAAGAAAGCTGAGCACAGAAGAATTGATGCTTTTGAACTGTGGTGTTGGAGAAGACTCTTGAGAGTCCCTTGGACTGCAAGGAGATCCAACCAGTCCATCCTAAAGGAGATCAGTCCTGGGTGTTCATTGGGAGGACTGATGTTGAAGCTGAAACTCCGGTACTTTGTCCACCTGATGTGAAGAGCTGACCCATTGGAAAAGACCCTGATGCTGGGAAAGATTGAGGGCAGGAGGAGAAGGGGATGACAGAGGATGAGATGGTTGGATGGCATCATTGACTCGATGGACATGGGTTTGGGTGGACTCTGGGAGTTGGTGATGGACAGGGAGGCCTGGTGTGCTGCGGTTCATGGGGTTGCAAAGAGTCGGACATGACTGAGCGACTTAACTGAACTGAATTGAAGATCTCACATGCTGCAACTAAAAAGATCACGCATGCTGCAATGAAGACCTGGTGCAGACAAATAAATAAGTGCTTAAAAGTAATAATAAAAAGAAAAACAAAACCTATATATGTAACATTAGGGGGCTTCCCTGGTAGCAGCTCAGCTGGTAAAGAGTTCGCCTACAATGCAGGAGACACCGGTTTGACTCCTGTGTCAGGAAGTTCCCCTGGAGAAGGGATAGGCTATCCACTTGAGTATTCTTGGGCTTCCCTGGTGGCTCAGACAGCAAAGAATCAGCCTGCAATGCCGGAGATGTGGGTTCAATCCCTGGTTGGGAAGATCCCCTGGAGAAGGAAATGGCAACCCACTCCAATATTCTTGCCTGGAGAATCCCACGGACAGAGGAGCCTAGTGGGCTACATACAGTCCATGGGGTCGCAAAGAGTCGGCCATGAAATTGGTCGCAAAATGACTGAGCGACTAAGCACAGAACAGCACCTAACATTAGGGGCAACTGAGTAAAGGGTATATGAGAATTCTTTGTATTATCTTTATCAAAGAACTTCAAATTATTCTAAAATCAAAAGGTTTTTTTAATAAAACAATGGTAAACAAAGCTCCATATGCACTGTACCATTCTCTCTTAATTAATTTGATTTTCTTAATTTCATTAGATTTTTTCTAATTGATAAAATGTTTTTATCCCAAGACAAAAAAGCCCACGCACCATAAACCTATTAGATACTCTTACACACACACACACACACACACACACACACACACACACTGACAACTGTCTGGAAGAAAATACACCAGAATACACTGAGTACTGGCTTAATTATGAGTGATTTAAATTTTGCTCACCATACCTTTAACTCCTTACCAACTTTACTACAATGAATATGAATTATTTTTATAATCAGAAAGAAAAGCTTTGCACCCCACTCCAGTACCCTTGCCTGGAAAATCCCATGGATGGAGGAGCCTGGTAGGCTGCAGTCCATGGGGTCGCTAAGAGTCGGACACGACTGAGCGACTTCACTTTCACTTTTCACTTTCATGCATTGGAGAAGGAAATGGCAACCCACTCCAGTGTTCTTGCCTAGAGAATCCCAGGGACGGGGGAGCCTGGTGGGCTGCCATCTATGGGGTCACACAGAGTCAGACATGACTGAAGTGACTTAGCAGCGGCAGCTGCTTTATTAACTGTAAAGTACAAAGAATACACAGGAGTCAAATAACTATTTCTCAAAGTTTTCAAAGAGAACTGGACACAGTGATTCTATGCAAAGGAAGGGCTCTGGGTTGAGCCACCTGGGAACCCCTGCCTACCCCACGCCATCTCACCCAGGAGACACAGCAGGAGTGCAGACAGCCCAGCATGGAAGATGCCCGTCTGGCTGGGTTAACCACAGCATTTCCCACGCCATCTCAACCTCAGAACACATCTTCATGTACCTTTTATCTCCCAGAACACACTTCAGGAAACACTGCCTCCTTAATATAGTTCCCCCAAGGCACTGATTTTCTGGGACCTGCCTCCATGATATGGTTACTTTTCCTTGCTTTAAGATTACATTTGATGTGGACCCATTTTCAAAGCCTTTATTGAATTTGTTGCAATACTGTTTCTGTCTTCTGTCTTGGTTTTTCGTCCGTGAGGCAGGTGGCATCTTAGCTCTCGAACCAGGGATCAAACCCGTCCCCCCTCCATTGGAAGGTGAAGTCTTGACCGTTGAACTGCCAGGGAAGTTCCCAATGATGTGCTTACTTTGGAGCTTGATTTTCTCCTGGAAAAGCCTTTTCTCGGTGGTTTGGAAAGCAGGAATAGAGGCAACCACATGCAGCTTTTCTTTCTGTTTCCCTAGTTCTCTTGGAAGGACAGGAAAAGGTGAGGATGGACTGGCAGATGGTCACCGCGAATCACCCTCAAGGTCACCTCTACCTGGTGTGTGGCAGCCTGACAGCCCCAGGCCCAAGAGAGACAAACATCTCAGAAATGGTGATGTGAAAACGTCCAGTCCCTTTTCAGGTCGCACGATTATCAGTACACACACAGCTCACACTCAGTGAAAACCAACAATGGCGGTCTCCAGAGGACCTCTCTGGTGTGGTTAAGAATCCACCTGCCAATTCAGGGGACATGGGTTCAATCTCCAGTCTTGGAAGATTCCACGTGTCGTGCAGCAACTAAGCTGTGTGCCAAACTACTGAGCCTGTGCTCTAGAGCCCTCGTGCTTCAACAAGAGTAGCCCCCTCACTGCAACGAGAGAAAGCCCATGTGCAGCAACGAAGACCTAGAGAAGCCAAAAAAAACCCCACAAAATCTCCAGGAGAAAGAAACCACCACCCAGCAAGACAAAAATGACAAAGTCTGACAATCTTGAGCGCTGGCAGTGCTAGCCCCTTAGGAGGACAGCTGGGGCAATTCCTGCAGGTCCCTTCTGGGTTCTCATCTGAGCATCACTGAAACTGAGTTGTAAAGCTTCTATCTTCAACAGTATCCTCAATGGCCCTGGAAGGATGCTGACAGAGCAGGCTCCTTTCTAGAGCAGTTATACTGAGTGACCGCCCGCCTGACTCTGAACCTGTGTACACTGGTGGGGAGGGTGTAACCCAGAACAGCATCTATTGGAACTGAGGGCTTCCCACGTGGCTCAGGTGATCAAGGATTCAATCCCTGGGTCAGGAAGATCCACTGAAGAGGAAATGGCAACCTACTCCAGTAATTTTGCCTGGAAAATCCCATGGACAGAGGAGCCTGGCGGGCTATGGTCTGTGGGGTCTCAAAGAGTCAGACATGACTGAGGGGCCGAGCACTGGAACTGAAGATTCACATACCTGTGATCCAGTAAATCCACCCCGCTCATCTAGAGAAACTCATGTACCCTGGCACCAACCAGTGCAAAAACGTTCACAGTAGCCTTGTTCCTAATAGCCAGAACATGGGAGTAACTCCAATGCCATTGATAAATGATAGGGTTTCTTTTATATAAAGTTTAAAACCGGGCAAAAATAAACTACTCTGGGTGCACACAGCCCCATACACAAAAGCAGCAGAACTACAAAGAAAAGTCAGGAAATGATCACAAAAGCCAGAACGGCAGCTGCCTTCGGGGGACAGGTGGGGTTGTGGTCGGGAAGGGGAGAACGGGGGCTTCGGGTGTGATTCAGTGGTCACCACACAGGTTTTCATGCTGTCAGTAGCTGTGAAAGCGAACGCTCGTGTGGTAGGCACTTTTCCGACTGCTTCTTATACTGCATGTTACAGCGACAGGAGAGAGAGAAGCAGGGCTGGCTGGTCTCCTTTTGTCATCACAAAAGCCATGGGACTCACCGAGACTTTTCACAGAACATGAAGTTACGGGTCAAGGATGAGGAAAAAAAAAAAATGCTCTCCAAGCGTAGGGGAAAAAAATCACCAGGAAATACTGCAGCTGCTAAAGATATTAAAAATGCTGATAAGGAGTTTGAAAAGAGCAGCAATTAAAACAGCTGTGTCAAACCCAGCTGAGTGCAGGACAGCAGCTTCCACTCATGGCTGCTTAGGGCTGTGACGTTTGCACGACAGGGCAGCTTTCCATCTACACCAAAGGTGTGAGTTTTACTCAGCGCTAAGCATCAAATCGTACTTGACCGATACACTGCCCGGTATGGGCAGGTTCACAGGGGTCACAGAGAGTGGCATGATAGATGGAAATATACACATGCTACCATGTATAAAACAGATGAATAGCAAGGACCTACAAGGAACTCTACTCAATATTTTGTAAAGACCTGTATGGGAAAAGAATCTGAAAAAAGATTCTTATACATAACTGAATCGCTTTGCTAAACTACCACAACACTGTAGATCAACTGTACTTGAATAAAAAATAAATTTGTAATAATAAAGAAATAAAAGGAAGCTGCAAAAAAATTTTTTTAATCTTTTGAAGGAAGTAAATAATTTTTTGTGGGTGCTGCTTTGCCATAGGTAAAGCAGAGAGCGCTCCAATGCAGGTGTGGCTGCCTCGCTACACCACAGGACGAAGGTGGCTTCGTTAATACAAAAAGATGAATGCAGTCGCTTTTAGAAGCTGGCTGGTGAGTCATTCAGTGCAGTTGGGTCCCATGAAGATGGATCAAGCGAACTTCAACGCAAAATCAGTTTCCTTTCTTTCGCAAAGTCTCTTCAGAGACTGAGCGGGAACAGGAAATGTCACGCTTTGTGTCACTCATGGGTCAGTTCCCTCAGTGTCCAGCGGCCCGAAGAGGAAAACGGGTCCCCGAACCAGACGGCTGAGGATCACACGGACCAGAGGAAACAGCTGGAGGGACAAACCCCTCTCTCTTTTCCCCCCACCCCTGCTCCCCCCAGATCAGGGCATTTCCTAGTATTTGTCCACTGTGCTTCGGACGAGAAAATCCAGACCATAAAGTGTGCCTGGGAGCCTCTGCGTCATTTCTCATGCTTCACGATAATATTCACTTACTTGATTAACAGGGATGCAATTTTTAATCTGCTGTCCTTTTTCTATCCATCAGCAAAGGCAGCCAGCTTATTTATCCCTCAAGGAGTTAAAGCTAATTGCCAGCAGCTCTAAGCTGCACAGACAGACCTTGCTTTTACACAGAGCCTTGATCAGAATGAGACGTGCAGACACACAAGGGAGGGGCACATCCTTTGACCTGATTCGTAGCACATCACTCCCCTCTGTTCCTTTGGTTTTATTTCCAGCATTCCCCTGCTAAATGCATTCAACAAACTGACGTAATTTCAGCAGCGCAGGAAGAGCTCCCTGGCTGGCAGCCAGGTTCACAGAACCACACTTGCACAAGACCCCAGAGCAAAACTATTTTTCTCCTCTTCTTTCTTTTCCTTCCTTCTCTCCCTCCCTCTCTTTCTTTTCTTTCTTTAATACAAAACTAGGGGGAAAGCACCATTTAAAAACAAACAACTTTCAGCATCAACATTCCAGCGGTGATATTATACTATAGTGTTGCAATATGTTACTTTTGGGAGAAACTGAGTAAAGGCTACATGGGACCTCTCTGTATTATTTCTTTTACATCTATAATAGCTTTATTGAAATATAATTTATATGCCACATTAACTTCCCATTTAAAACACACCATTCATTGGTTTTGGTATATTCAGATTTGTGGTACCATCACCACAATCAATTATATGGACATTTTCATGTCCCCACCCCCCAAAAATGGTCCCTATTAACAATTACACTGCCATCCCCTGCACCTGAACCAACCACTCATTTCCTTTGTCTCTACAGAACTGCCTTTTACAGACATTTCACATAAATGGGAGTCATCTAACACATGGTCCTCTGTGTCTGGTTTCATTTCTTTATTATTGTGTTTTCAAGAGTCATCCATGTAGCATGTATCAGGGCTTTCTTTTTATTGCCAAATAATATTCCATCACAAGGAAACACCACATTTTGTTTATCCGTTCATCAACTGATGGACATTTCTGTTGTTTACACTCTTTGGTTACTATGAATAATGCTCTTACTTATGAACAGTTGTATAAAAATGTTTGTGTGAACAGATATTTTCATTTCTGTATTATTGCAGACAACTGCGTGTGAATCGATAGTTATCTCAAAATGAAAAGTTTAATTGAAACTACCCAAGAAACAGCTCATGTTGAGGGGGGACATTCTGGGCAATTTCTCCCCTCTATGTCATAGTCTTTGCTCTAATTTATCAGACTATCTTTATAATATAATTATTTAAAATAATAACAATAGTTCTTAAATGCTGTCAACTATATTAAATGATTACTTGCATCACCTCATCTTGTTTTTACACCATCCCTATTTTATTGTTGCTGAGCCACTTGAGAGTAAGTTGCTGTTGTTCTGTTTGATTTTAAGGAGGTCTACCAGATTTCTCTGTTTTAAATGTAACATTTTAATTCCCTGTTGTAACTGATGTATTCATTACCTTAGAGGAGATTCTTTAAAATTGTTTAAATATCCAAAAGCGCTTTCCCCAGATGGTTTCAGCATCACGTGCTCATCTGATTCTCATCCCTCTTAGAAGTCATCACCTCTCTAAAAGCGGCAGCCGTCTGTCCTCTGACCTGCCTTCACCCTCCCCGGCGCCCCCACCCAACCCCAAACACGGTTATTCCAACCTCTGGCTCAGTCTGGGAACTAGGGACTCTGCCCTCCCTCCTTGGCCTGTAGGCAATAATGGAACCAACCATCATTCTGTGCCTCTGAGGGATGCAGGAAGACACAGCATCGCTTAGTACTTAGATGCTATTCGTGACCCAGGGCATAATCTGGACAAAGTCATGGTAAACACTGGGAAATTCAAATGAGAGACGTTCTACAAAAGGACAAACCTGCCATGAAAGATGGAGACAGGCCAAGGGACTCTTCCAGATTCAAGGAGACTACAGACAGATCAGTTAAAAGCAAACTCTAGATTCCAACAGCCCCGGGGACATCACTGGGACAATGAGGGGAATTAGGATGTCGACTCTACATTAGACTCTGCAGATCAGTGCAGAACTTCCTGAATGTGACCACCGTGCGGCCTGGTACCACAGTCCTCTGAGGAGACGCCTGCATGAGCGTTCAGGGGTGAAGGGCGTCACATCTGCACCTTACTCTCAAGTGGCTCCGCAAAAATAAAACATGTCTGTGTGTGTATGTATAGAAATGATACAGGAAATATAGCACAATATTAACTGGTGAATCTAGGTGAAGAAGATACAATGTATATTATATCTGCTCCTACTCTGTGGACTTGGAAAAACTATATTAAGAAATGAATGCAAATATCTCAGGGGAGAAAGAGGTGACAATTTTTTAAAAAATGAGTAGATCCAAGTTAAGACAGTTCCTTAAAAAGTTAAGCACAGAATGATGTGACTCAGCAATTTCACTGCTAGGAGAATGTATATCCCTAAGAAAATGAAAACACCTGTCCACACAATAATTTGCACATGAATGTTCAAAGAAGCATTATTCATAATAGCCCAAAGATGGAAACAAGCCAAAGGTCCACCAACAGATAAGTAGATAAGCTGTGGCATACCCATACATGGAATAGTGTTCGCTCATAGAAGAAAGAAATTCTGACAAATGCGGGTGAACCTTGAGGACATCATGCTGAGGGAGATAAGCCAGACACAAAAGGACAAATGTGTGTAGGATCCCACTGATGTGAGAGCCCTAGAGTATTACAGTCATAGAGACAGGAAGTAGAGTGGTGTCCAGGGGCTGGGGAAGTGGGGGTGGGGGTAAGTGTCTGCATTATGGGTACAGGGCTTCCTTCTGGACTGATGGAAATATTCTGGAACTAAATAGAAGTGGTGACTGTACAATATGAATGTGAATTGTTCACTGTAAAATGACTGACCTTATGTTACATGAATTTTACTTCAATAAGAAAGGAAAGGTGAACAGAGCAAGGAGGAGGAGGTGATGATTTTGGCAGCAGAGTGGGGACAGAGGCACACCTAGAGCAAGATCACGCCCCCAGTCTGTGGACCCGACTGGAAAGAGTGCCACGTACTCACACAGATCCCAGTGAGCACGGTGAGGCTGTGTACTCACGATTTAGCCTGATTCCATTATCATGTTCCCAGAGAATTACAGCACAGTAAGAATTAATTATGGACTTTCCAGGTGGTGCTAGTGGTAAAGAACCTGTCTGCCATTAGAGGAGATGCAAGAGATGCAGGTTCGAGCCCTGGGTTGGGAAGATCCTCTGGAGGGGGGCATGGCAACCCACTCCAGTGTTCTTGCCTGGAGAATCCCATGGACAGAGGAGCCTGGTGGCCTACGGTCCATAGGGTCGCAAAGAGTCAGCCTTGACTGAGTGACTGAGCACAGGCGCCCAACTGTTCCTTTCCCCGAGATGCCTGCACTTAACCGTATGTCCAAAGAATCTGCTGATGAGAGAGTCAGAAAGAGTAGACAGATAAGCCAGGATAAGCGCCCACTGCCCCTTCCTTGTAAACACTCATCCAACAAGAGAAAGCCTAAGTCTCAGAGAAGATGAAGAGTCTAATCATGAGGACTGTGTGGGCTTGTTCTTGGCACCCAGTGGACAGAGGGAAATGAAAGCATCAATGGTTCTGAGAAAACTGATAGAAATCAGCTGGAGCCCTTACTTCTCCAGAAGGGACTCAGGCTCCAAAGCCACACACTCACCCATCCAGACTTCCCCGAACTGCCCGGCGCCCAGCCTCTTCACCAGCTTGATGGACTCTCGGGGGATCTCCCAGGCATCCTTGTCCCATGGCTTCTGTGGTTTGGGGCTAATGCACGCCTTCTCCAATCTCCGGCACAAGCCATCTGACTGCTCTAATTTCAAAGAGAAAGTAAATGTGGAAAAGTCATCCTTTGTATTTTACCAGTATCTACAGAGAAATCTGAACTATGAGTTTTATCATTTCCAACTCGCCAAGGTCTACAAACTTAAAATGTTTATGGGTGTATCTTCTGTGAAACCATGACTTGAACTTCTTAAATGAAAGACAATGTAAGATGCACTTGATTTGATTCATCAGTAATACTAATCTATGAAAATAAAAACAATAAAATAAATAGACAAACATAGGCTGGCAGGTTGTCACACTTAATAGACTATAGTTTTAATTACTGAGTCTGTGTAAACTCTTCAGGGCACAATGGTGAGAACTTGGTCAGGTCACCAGGGGACACCCCCCCACCTACTGCCCAGCCTCAGAACAGAGCCAGGGCTCCACAAGTAATCAACACATGTGCCAGATGAATAACTTGATGGGGGTACAGAGAGGGAAGGACTTACTACTCTAGAGTACTTGCTCTCTCCATACTTGGGGACATACGCAAAGTTTATGTGTATTACCTTAGAGCAGCTTGAAGAAATAAGCAGTAACAGCTTCCCACTACAACTGATCTCAAACACAAAGGGAATATACTTAAAGGCTATTCAGGGGATCAGCCTAGCAAGGCTGTAGGGCAAACTGGGGACAAAGGACCACTGACTGGCCACTTCTAATTGTTTTGGTGTTATTGTTGTAATTTCTGTTTTCTTTTACCAAGGGTATGTATTACTTTTACACACACACATACATATGTCTACACTAGAACACAGATCTACAGATCTGCATTCCTAGCCTGGATATTAAAAGATGTGTTGTAAAATCATGCACTATATGAAAATAATAGTCATTTCTATCTTTGTAATTTTTGAACATTAACTGTTAAACAGCACAGGCTAGGTGGGAAGGACTAGGATAATTATACACAAAGATCAAATCTGACTTTGAATGCTTGTGTGTGCTTAGCTGCTCAGTCGTGTCCGACTCTTTGTGGCCCCATGGACTGTATAGCCCACCAGGCTCCTCAGGCCATGAGCTTTTCAAGGCAAGAATACTGGAGTGGGTTGCCATTTCCTCCTCCAGGGGATCTTCCCAACCCAGGGACTGAATGGGTGTCTCTTGTGTCTCCTGCATTGGCAGGTGGATTCTTTACCACTAGTACCACTGTTGAATGTATAGTTATAGGTTACTTTAGGACCAGTTACAGAATATGATCCTGCAACTTTATCCAAAAGAAATATGATTCTTCTTTCTAAAGAGGCTACCAGGAAAACTACTAGAGTTTGTCAATGAATTCTGTAAAGTTTCAGGATACAAAAATTTTTTATATAAGTTTGACATAATATATGTATCATAACAGATGTATCTTTCTTTTCTTGTCTGACCTTGTGTTTTCACTTACTTTGATAATGCTTAATCATGTCACTGATACAAGGAAAAGTGATTCGTGGGGAGATGTAATAACCCCCATTGTCCAGACTTCTGATTTTGTAGTGCTTAATCACATCACCGTGCACAGGGTCACAGTCTCTGACAGACAGAGAATAACTTCCTGCAGAGAAAGAATTACAAGCAAAGATTACACTTATATTTTGTAAACAAGATTGGCATTATGGGGAGGGAAGTTTTGGGAGTTTGGGATTAACAGATGCAAACTATGACACATAGGATAGATAAACAACACAGTCCTACTGTGATATACCAGAACAGAAAAGAGTATGAAAAAGACGGCATATATGTATAACAGAATCACTTGGCTATACAGCAGAAATTAACACAACACTGTAAATCAACTATACTTCAATAAAATAAGATCTGCCCACAATTCTTTTTCAACAGAATTCTAGAATCATTTCTAAGAATGATTTCCTAAACAGCATTTGATAAGAGGCCTTATGTCACCTCCTACCTTTTAACGTCTCGCTTTCTCTGATCAGGAAAGCTCCAGCACTGTTCCCTGGGGCCAGAAGCTGCCTTTCTGCATCTTTCCTGGTTATATCCTTGAAAAACCACCTGTGAAGACATAGTAACATCCCATGGCTGTTGTAATCCCGGGGAGAAAAAAGATGAAGAAAACGCAAGAGATCCAGCATGTCACACAGAACCACTCCAGACCACTCCACGAGGGGACTCACTCTTCCGTTTCCAAGGTGTTGACTTTGGCCACATAGTTGCTGGGAATGAAACCTTCTTTCTTTGTCGAAATGGACTTGGCTTTCCACCACTCTCCGTGCCTGGAATAGAAACCTGCATCAGAAAGGGTTTGTCGGACTTCCCTGATGGTAAAGTGACTAAGAACTACCTTGTAATGCAAGGGATGTGAATTCAATCCCCCGCCAGGCAACTAAGATCCTGCACGCCATGGGGCAGCCTAGCAAGTGCTTGTGCCTCCAAGAAACGGGCCACACGCCACAGCTAAGACTCGACGTGGCCAAATAAACACGCATTATAAAAAGAAAAAAAGGGTTTGTATTCAATGACTCAAGAACTACAAGAGCAATTGTCTTAAGGTGTTTGTCTTAAGGGGTGTGGGACAGTGGGGAAGACCCTGGGACCCCAGAATGCAGGGGGAAAGTTAATGTGTCCTGATGAAATACAAATATGTTTAGTGAAGGATGCAAAGGAAAACAGCCTCAGGACTGAAGTGTGGGTCTCTGTGCTCAGAGCTGCTGCATAAGAGTTGGTGAAAATGGTTTCCATCTTGCAGAAACAGAGTTCTTAACTTCCCCGGGGATATCTACAAAATGGGCTTCCCTGGTGGCTCAGAGGGTAAAGAATCTGCCTGTAATGCAGCAGACCTGGGTTTGATATGTGGGCTGGGAAGATCCCCTGGAGGAGGGCATGGCAAACCACTCCAGTATTCTTGCCTGGAGAATTCCCAGGAGAGAGGAGTCCATGGGGTCACAAAGAATTGGATACCACTGAATGACTAACACTTTCACTTTTCACACTTACAGAAATGGGAGTCAAGGGAATAAAAGGTCATAGTTCTTCAGTTATAAACGCCTTTGTTGAGATAGCTAGTGTCCATAGGCTGATGCCATGGGACAAAAAAGAAAACCATAAATCAGTCCCAAGCAGATGAGCCTCATTACCACCTCACATCTCCTGCGAGAGGCATGGAGCCAGGGAAGGAGCTGGGGAAGGAGAACGGATGGGTCGCCAACGGATGAGCCTCAGCTGTGTTCCCATCAGGTTCCCACACCCAGATGGGACCCTCATCTGGCAAGACATGAAGGACAATTTCAACTGGCACTCGGCTGTGGTACACTACACGCCTGTGCCATATTTATAAAAGGCACACACACACATAAGCCATTTCTGGTTTCCAAGCGAGACACTAAGATACAGAGTTAAAATGACTTGTCACGGTCACACAGCGATCAAGTGGCAAGGACAGAATGAGGCTCAAGTTCACATTCAGCCAGTAATGGACAACCCCTCTCAGCTACTCAACACCTTATACTTAATAAGGGCCTCTCTCCTCCAGCCAACCAAGGGTCTCCTGTTGGCAGGCCAAGGTGATGCTATATGAGGAGTAGTAGAATTACTGAAGTTCCTTATTCTCAGCTCAGTCCTGAGCCCTGTGAGTCAACCTGGAGGGGTCAAGAAAACGATGTCCAAGCATCTTCACAGAAGCACTAAGTGCTGAGCAGGGGCTTTCCCGGAGATGACCGCTGCCTCGGTGCCCCACCCTGATGACTCACACCCAGTTGGACCCATACACTCAGTGTGAATTTGAGGAAAATAACAAAGTAAAAACGACATTAAAAGAACATGCAGGGACTTCCCTGGTGGTTCAACGGTTAGGAATCCACCCACCAATGCAGGGGACACGGTGCGGATCCCTGATCTAAGAACTTAGATCCACGTGCCTCGAGGCAATGAAGCCCACCCGCCACAACTAGAGAGCCCGTATCCTGCGACTACTGAAGCCTGTTACACTCTAGAGCCCATGCTCTGCAACAAGAGAAGTCGCTGCAGTGAGAAGCCTATACACTGCAACTAGAGAGTCGCCCCTGCTCACAGCAACTAGAGAAAGCCAGAGAGCAGCAACAGAGACCCAGCACAGTCAAGAATAAATTTTAAAAACATTTAAAAAAAAGAAATGCAAATTCTACATAGATCTAAGCCTCTTAAGGCAGCACAGATGGATAAGGAAAGACAATGGTGTTTGGTTTCAAAGGAAAAACTCTTGGGAACTGCTCACAGTAAAGCCGAGGAGGAAAATCCCTCTGGCCCTGCTCCTTTTGGCAGCAACAAGGCTGGAGTTCCATGCCCACCCCCAGAGGGGTGTCTGCCGTGCCACTGGCGGCCAAGCCCGAGGAGGGGGATAGGCTTCGGGACTTGGTGCCATAGAAGAGGGACATCCGGTTGCACTTACTGCTCCAGGACTTTCATCTTTTCCCCTTTCTTGAAGGACAAGTCGTCTGGGTGGATGCCATCGTACGGATACAATGCAATCACGATGTCCCCTTGCTCCTCTGGATCTGAAAATGAACAAGGCGAGCAAAGACCTTTAAGAATCCACAGCAGAATGTTTAAAATGGATAACCAACAAGGACTGATTGTATGGCACAGGGAACTCTGCTCAATGTCATGTGGCAGCCTGGAGGGGAGGAGAGTTTGGGGGAGGATGGATACATGTATACCTATGGCTGAGTCCCTTCACTGTTCACCTTCCCTGTTCGCAACGTGGTTAATCGGCTATACCCCAATACAAAATATAAAGTTTTTTTTAAAAAAAGAATTCACAGCAGAAATGTTGTAACACCTTGTCATGGGGCACAGAGTGCAGGGATATACTGAGGAAACAGGCAGCTGGAAAGAGGACATGTTTTCCTCCCAGATGGCTCGGGGTCCACATGGTCCATGGTTGGCCACACACTGTGCACACTGGTACAATGTCTGTCATCTCAAATCATAGAGACCTAGGACCTCAATGACTTCCAGCTCTAGGTTTAAAATGTGATACACCTGTGCTCATAGCAGCATTGTTTACAAACGTTAGAAGGGGAAAACCATCCGAAGACACTGTGTATACATACCACAGAATAAAGGAATCAAAATTCAGACACCTGCTACCACATGTATGAACCTTAAAGACATTATGCTAAGTGACAGAAGTCAGCCGCAAAGGACAAATACCATTTGATTCCACTTAGGCGAGATCCCCAGAGCCGTCAAACTCATAGAGACAGAAAGCAGAATAGGGGTAACAGGGGCCGGGAGGATGGGGGATGGGAGTTTGCGTTTGATGGGCACAGAGTTTCTGTTTGAGATGATGGAAAGTTCATCATCCCAGATGGAGAGATGGATGGATGGAGGTGATGGCTGCACAAAAATGAGAAAGTAGTTAATGTTACTGACCTGAACACTTTCATGGCTAAAATGATAAATCCTATGTTATGTCTATTTTTCCACAATTAAAAAAAAAATTCGGAGACACATAGTTTTTCAAGGCAGAAGCCTAGTGTGTCTCCCTTTGCCTGGCAAAGCAATAAAAGTATCATTTTCTACCTCACCCTGCCGCCTGCCCCCACAAAATCAACAAAAACACCCAGGACAACTACTTTACAGAGACTTGAACAGCAAAGAAAAGAAACTACCATGGCGTTATGAAAACATACCTTTAGTCTGAAACCTCTGTCCTGGTAAAAGCTGAGAGTCTGGAACCTAAGAGAGAATATTCATCAGAAAAATATTTTCTATGTTTAGCATTTTATGCTTACATTCATACTGTATATTATGTCATTTTTGAACAGAAGCAAATAGGGTTTAGATTTGTTAATTTATTAAGCCAGAAAGAAGAGAAGTGCAGAGGAACAGTCCTGCGGAGCTGTATTCCGATCCTTGCCCCCCGCCCCAATCATTGAAGGGCTTTTCCTTCTTCAGCAGCCACTGGCCTGGGGGTGACAGGACATT
The DNA here is from genome assembly GCF_042477335.2 of Ovis canadensis. Taxonomy (NCBI): domain Eukaryota; kingdom Metazoa; phylum Chordata; class Mammalia; order Artiodactyla; family Bovidae; genus Ovis; species Ovis canadensis. The sequence continues at coordinate 46,276,950 of NC_091253.1, read as the reverse complement.
CTGAGCCGCTGCTGAGCCAATAGGCTCCCTCCCCTTGATTCAGTACCAGAGCCCAAGTAACCTTAGGAGTGGCGGTTTGCCCAGCTCCATGGTGATGCTTCCCAATTCTCCAGCCTTCTATGCAGATGGCAAGGAGTTGACCTGCAGGCAGGTGATGGGGCTTTGGGATCGGCTTTCTTATTCCCTGGGCTGCTTCTTTCTGCCCAGAAGCAAGTGATGAGCTGGGATTTCAGCAGCCATGGATACCAGTGACCAGAGACAGCAGAGCAGAAGATGGAGAGCGGTCCTAGGGGCCACCTGGGTCCTTGGTGACCTTGTGGAAGTGCCACCCAGGCCAGGACTGCTGATCTTCACTTTTCCCAGACTTGTTTTAAAAGCTGCTGTAAGGGCTTGGTCACTGGCAGCTGAGAACAAGTCCTAACAGATCCAGGCTTCCTGTGGCTGACCCCGATTCTGCTATGGGGACAGATGGCATCCCTGTTATTTTAGCTTGGAGCTGAATGATCAGGAAGGGCCTGATGGTACAAAAGGCCACCCCAATCACCTTGGAAATCAAATTCCTTTTTCATTCGTTGACATGGGGAGGATGTGCGAGACTTCCCGGGTTTTATCATGTTTCTCTTTGATTAACGTGATTGAATGGAATATGAACCAAAACAGCTTGTACTGAAATTTAAATTTCTGATGGAAGTCAGCCCATCAAATCTCCAGGGGCGGGGAGCAGGGGATTACGTTTTTCTGGTTCAGAAACTCTTGGCTCCGGATGATCTTTCAATACTTATTTCAAGGAGTTCTATACTGATTTTTAAACTCATTCAGATTTGCATAATTAGAATGTATGATCAATTTTAAAGGAGTTAGAGGAAACAATTAGAAGATGAGAGACTGATTAAATCATTTTGAGAGCAGCAAGCTGATTTTCAAATGTCAAAGAGTCCTTAATTGACAAATGATTGAACACATTCTTCAGAAGGCCAAAACATATGTATAGACCTCATCTGTCACCACTCTCCTTCTCTAAAATGTCTTTTCCTTAGAGTGTTATTGAATTTGTGTCAGTTCAGCCTTGCTGTCACACAATACAGCCTGTAATCAATCCAGGGGTGTGTTTCGGGCACATCTGGCTGGAACTGAATGTTATCCATGGAATAAGGCCCAACTGCCCAGTTACAAACCAGGGCACCTGTGACCAGAGAAGGTGGAGTGTGCTGCGCTCCGGGGGTGCATGAGGGAACTGAGAGATTTCAAACATGCTTCCTACTTCTGCTTTCGAACTTATCTTTTAACCTCCTTTACTCTTGGCAAGAGGAAAAATGGTGTGTACGTTTGTACTGGTCTCCTTTGCTTTTCTGAATGAAGGACATCTTCTTTCATTACATTAACAAAAAATGGGGGATGGTAAACCATGTAAAATCTACAGCACATGACACTAGAAAAAGTCAGGTCCTTTTTATGACACCTTTGAAGTCTATAACGAGAAAATTATCTGTGACTCCAAGTCCTTGTATCATTTCATTTTCTGTTAGTCATATTTCCATAGCATAGCTCCACATCTATACCTATTTATGTGATGTCTTTTTGAATATTATGTTTATAGGTATTTATAACTAAATTATAAAACTTATTAATAATCTTGTACATTTTGAGTTTCTGTTATAAAATTACAACATTTAAAAAATCTTTTTCTTTATTTTTGGCTGTGCTGGGTCTTCATTGCTGTGCATGGGCTTTCTCTAGTTACGGGGTTACTCTCTAGCTGCAGTGTACAGGCTTCTCAGTGCAGCGGCTTCTCTTGAGCACGGGTTCTAGGCCCACAGGCTTAACTGCCCTGTGGCATGGGGGTCCTTCTGGACAGGGTATCAAATCCATGTTCCCTGCATTGGCAGGAGGACTCTTAACCAGTGACCACCAGGGAAGTCCACAATGTTTTTCTTAAATTTCTTTTTTGGTTGTGCACCACAGCCTATGGGATCTTAGTTCCCCAGCCAGGGATCAAACCCTTGCCCCCTGCATTGGAAGCACAGAGTCTTAAAAACTGGACTGCCAGGGAAGTTCCTAAAATTAACCTTAATTTATCTGTCTAGAAATATGTAGGGAATTAACAGCATAATGTACTCACTTTTCATCTCTACTTTTTTGCAAGAATGCCAACACCGACTTACTAATCTCAACAATGACATGTGACCTTGACACACACCATACCTGCAGGATAAGGGTGAACGTGGGGGAGGGGGCTGGTACAGGGAGTGACAACAATGGTATACTTCGAGAATGCCAAGGCATTTAAAAACATGTCAGATTAGAGAAACAATGAAAACTCTTAATGAAGGCATTTGGACTCATGTGGAATAAGCTGCTTTCAGCTTAAACGCTGAAACACTGGTTTCCATAAAAACCAGGCAATGGGGGATGTACATATATACAGTCAGCAAACAGAAAGGACCTAAGATCTGAAGTAAAGTGCATTTAAGGTTGTAATTATCCAAAGCTCTGTTCCTTTCTTCCATGAAATGTGGTATTAGTTCTTTGCCAAGCATTTCTCAAACACATCAGAGAGCACATCCATCATGTAAAAATGCTGGTACAGATATTTGCCCTACGTTAGAAGGCTTAAATCTTTTAATTCTCTATAATAAGTCATGACAACTTCAGTGTTCATACTAGTTTGAATTAATTGAAGAACAACATGATGGGATAAAGTATGATGGCTACCCTGGTGGCTTAGCAGTAAAAAATATGCCTGCCAACGTGGGAGACACAGGTTTGATCCCTGGGTCAGGAAGATCCTCTGAAGAAGGAAATGGCAACCCACTCCGGTATTTTTGCCTGGGAAATCTCATGGACAGAGGAGCCTGGTGGGCTATGGTCCATGGGGTCTCGAAGAGCTGGACGTGACTGGGTGACTAAACAACACCAACATCTACCAAAGGGCATATTAGCACCTATTTTGGCTTCCGACTAGAATTCAGCATTTCCTTCTGCTTCCAGACCACTAATCTTATGGCCCATCCTAAGTCACACAAGCTCGTATACGTGTCTTTACATATAAAGAGAGGGTATTTGTACCAGTGACAGGAAAGGTGATAATCGCCACACATAAGAAGGTGACCAAAGGCCCCTTTATTGTACATTAAGTGGCCTGGTTGTCTCGAATATATTTATAAACTCTTTAAAGGATTAAGTTACAAAGTATATCAAAAATTATTTGAGGCCCAAGTAATTAACATGATTTTTTTTTTTTTGGCATGCACATGGTACAGATTTGGAGTTTAAATTACGCAGCCATGTTTTGATCCTGCCGTGGGAACGCTCCCCTGAGACTATCTACTTACTGGCCTTTGGTGTTTATTGGACGTTGGATCTCTCACATAAATAGTTCGGTCAGTATTACGTACTGGTTGCGTCTTCAAATCTACTCCATCGTCATTCAGATTGTCTTTCCTTTTTGACTTTATACATCCCATAGTTCCTGTTGGAATACAAAAGCAATGGCATCGTTTTACCATTCCAGAACTGGCTTCCAGCCACCGAAGCTTCTCCATTAATAGAGAGAAGGTAACAGCGACTCAACAACAGCAAGCACACTTCTAGTCTTCATCGCTGATGATTTAACCAAGTCAAAGAGGTGAAGACCGTTCACAAGCCAGGTGCTTGTTCATAATCTGTTCACTCATTCATTCAACAACCATTTATTGAGCATCGATTTTACGTCAGCATGAATTCCTGCCCTACAGACGCTCCTATTCTTGTGGTGAAGATGTGTGAATTAAAACAACAATGTGACGTGGCAGGTCAACGACAGAGGATGCACAGGACATAGGAAAGGACACTGACCTCAGGCAAGAGGAAAAGGATGTGGGCAGGGGAAGTGTCCTGATGGAAACGCTTCGAGTCAGAATGGGAGTGATGTCAGCTACGTGGCAGAGTCAGTAAAGGGATTCCAGGAAGAGACAACTTCACATGCAAAGTACTGGCCCCGGGAACACGGCCCCTTCGGGGAACTAGTTCAAGTCAAACCCTTCAGGGAACAAGTAGGGAAGTCCAAGAGTTGGGCTGGAGGGGGAGGCATGGCTGAAGACAAATGTCACTGTGCAAGGTGAAGTGAGGGGACCTGGGGCTTCAAAGGCAAACATGAGGAAGAGCCAGGAAGCATAAAGGGTGGCTCCAACCTCATGTGGTTTGGGGCCTGGGACAATGGTGGTGGCCTTCACGGAGACTGGAAATCAAAGAGGAGACACAGGTACGGAGGATAGATGCTTGTAGGAACACCCACACGATCACATCTGTAGACGTCCCAGTGAGACGTGTGAGTGTGGAAAACAGGAGAGATGTCAGAGCCAGAGGCACAGAGGGTGCCGCCAGCCAGCTTAAGGCTTCAGGAGAGACACCTCGACAGAAGGGGGCTTGAGCACAACCAGTGAGACAGACGGAACCACCCTTCTAAAGGCTAAACTCTTTTCTGTCTATTCAGTTATTCTAGGATGTGCAGAGTGCCACCCAAAGCAAACTGGGAACTTAGATCTAAAGGCGACTTTAAAACTGAAATTGGATATGACTATTCCTCACAGCACAGCCTCATGGTCAAATTTATACATTAAAGACAAAACAAAATCTGTATGCACTCCACTACAAGGTTCGGGAGGGTGGTGTTCCCGAACCTAAAGGCACACAAGAATCGCCGAGGTTCACAGAGCAGATTCCCTGGACACAGTCCAGGAACTTCTCCAGGGGCACAGTGGGGTGGGCACTCCAATGTGACTGTCATTCTCAGGCACTGCCAAAGGGGACCCCTGCCCAGAACATCACAGAACAAGGACGGTTTCACGTGGGGAAGGCAGGTGATGGGAGTTAGGAACTCCTCCTAGAGGAGGAATGGGTCAAAAAAGCCTCAGAAGCTCATCCCCATTGCCCCGGCTCGGCCTGCCTCTGGTCCCACAGCCATCAGCGACCACCGCCTTGTTTATCTTCTCATTGGCTGACATAGGAAGCCTCTGAAGACGGTCACGCCTCTTGCTGAAACTAGCGAGCTGTAGTTCCCAAAATAAAGGGGAAGCAAGTACTTCTTTGACTCAAAACAGCACAGTATTTTTTTTCTTTCATGTGCTAAAGTTTCTGAAATGGGATGGGTTTTCTAGTTGATCTGTAAATAAACAGGGGAGCTCTTTTTTGACCCATCCCACCTCCACCCCTACTCCTACCCTTCAAAAAAAAAATGTGTTTTTAACTTATTCGCATCAAAATGGGGCTGCATGAAGGAGGGAAGTTGGTATTGGAAAAGGCCAACCCTAGTGGACACCAGTGGCTCCCTGAACTGTGAAAGGAGCAGCCCAGCGGGTCCCCAGGACACACACATCCCTCGTCTGTGCACCTCTCCCCAGGATGTTTCCCGGAGGCCCACTTGTCTCCCTAGACCCTCCCAGACTCTAACACACTCCAGTTCTGTCTTTTTTCCAGATCTGGACCCAAATGTTGCCTCCTCAGATCTTCTGAAGCAGACAGGCTGGGCTCCCAGCCTGTTTCTTCTCTGTAATGCCACTCCGAGCAGGTGCTCAAGGGTTCATGGAAAGAAGGGATGCACCAAGTACTCAGGGTGCTGCACTCTGGGCTTCCAGCGTGCTCATCCCAGCCCCTCCCGCTCAAGACAGGCAAGGAAAGGGAAAGGGGACATCCCTGCCCCAGCCGTTGTTGTTGTATTGGAGATAGAGGCATAGAGACCTGTAGAACTAAGTACTAGTTCATAGGAAACAGAGGAGAAAGGGTCAGAATAATCAGACAGGTCCATGATGTGTCAAAAGGTGAATGAGGTTTGAATGAACAGGTGAGTGGGGGAGGACACGTGGTGGGGATCATTGGAGATATCTGAATACATGTGAACTTGATCCCAGGGGATTACACATTTCATTGATGTGATGTGGTACTGTGGTCATGCAGGGGAAGGTCCACATCTGAGAGGATGCTCATGAGGCGGGTAGGGATGTGGGCTCGGGGTATCTGCCAGCTGTCAACATTTTCACCAAAACGAAAAAGAAAAAAGGGGGACAAGGGAGCAAGAGGAGGGGACAAATGTGGCAAAATAGCTTTAAAAAAAATTAGTGACTCTAGGTGAGGATTTTTTTTTTCTGTAGATTTGACATTTTCAAAATAAAAAGTCGGAAAAGGGAGAACACAGAAGGACATAAACGACTTTATGCCAAAAAATTCCCAGGAAAATATTAGCTACCCCTGTAGTGTGTGCGTGTGCACACACATTTGTGTGTGAAGGCAGATGTGATTAGAAAGTCACTTTGTAGGTGTTAGTGATATGGCACAGATTGGGGAATTGGTGGTTTGGTCCTCTGAAGGGGTGATGGCAATCGTCTGAAGGCCATGGCCATGGGAAGGAAAACAGAGAATGAAAATAAAAAGTGGGAGGATGTGTGAGGGGTCGTCTAATCTGCAGTATTATTTATTTATGCATATTTCATGATTTCCCTCTCCCCATCACATGGGCTTCCCTGGTGGCTCAGATGATAAAGAATCCGCCTGCAGTGCAGGAGACCTGGGTTCAATCCCTGGGTCGGGAAGCCCCCCTAGAGAAGGGAATGGCAACCCACTCCAGTATTCTTGCCTGGAAAATTCCAAGGAAAGAGGAGCTTGGCGAGCTACAGTTCATGGGGTCACAAAGAGTCAGATACCACTGAGTAACTTTCATTTTTCATCACACAGATAACTGAGACACCCATGTGCACACTGGAGACGAAAACCCTAACCCACTACCACTGAGCTTTGAGTTTGGGTCCCTGCAGTTCAAACATTCCAGCAAAAGAGCTCAGAGAGCATCCTGTTGCATCAGAGGATAAACGCTGCCAGGTCTTCAATTCTTTTCACTGAGCCACGGTACCAGAAAAACACAAAACCCAGTGCACTCCTAACAAAAACTAAGAGCCCAGTTACACGTTTGCAAGTGGCAGGAGCTACGCTTTATAAGCATTTACACCTTAGTATTTATTTTTCAATTAAATATCTGTAATTTTCTGAGCATCTCATCTAATCCTTGAAGAAACCCCATGACCCAGGTATTATTAATCCCATTTTACAGAGGAGTAAATGGAGGCATGGAGAGATTACATGACTGGCCTCAAACCATCGCACAAGGGAACGGTGGACTCACATAGCTTTCACCTGAAGTCCGTGCTTTTTTTTCCTTACCCTTTTGCCAAACAATGGCTATTTTGAAACGTGTTTTATCTCATTATTAATGATGCTAAAGACACTGTTCTTTATAGCCTGCTTCTTTCTCAAAAAGGATTTGAAATGCTTTTACCAAAAAGTGAGTTTAACAAATTGGAAACAGAAAACTCTAGGCGAGGAAAAGAAGACAAGGCAAATGTGGATCCAGATTTGCAGTAGGAGCTTTCCGGCAGGAAGAGCCAGAGCCGGCATCACAGGGCGCTCTCCTGGGAGAAAGGAAGCCGACCTGGGTCCACAGTGGACGGGCACGCCCCGGCATAAATTTCTAGTTTCATAGGATGGGCTTCACTTAAAGTGCTGTTGGCAATGTCTTCGATATTTCTTTTTTAACAGTAAATGAAAGCACATTTTACATGTGGACTCTGTCGTTCAGTTGCTCAGTCATGTCTGATTCTTTGTGACCCCATGGACTGCAGAACATCAGGCTGCGCTGTCCTTCACCATCTCCCGGAGTTTGCTCAAACTCATATCCATTGAGTCAGTGATACCATCCAACCATCTCAGCCTCTGTTGACCCCTTTCCCTCCTGCTCTCAATCTTTCCCAGCAGATATGAATTAATCATGATAATACCTGAGGGCCTCACATGCAAATACACCCCTAGGATGTTGTTCATCATAGAAGCTCAAGTAGATGATCTAACCAGACGCAGACAGCAGGTGACCCTCTGTCACAAAGGGACCTCCACCAACATATCCAGAAATCAGGATTGGGCGACTTTTCTGTACAGACGTTCACTGGGGCAAATATCCATTAGTGGTGCCTCATCCTCACTGAAGGGCCTTCGAATACCAAAATCTTTGTTTAAAAAAGAAAAACCGGAAGAAACTCTGGGATAAAAGGCTAATTATGACTCCTCGTTTATCATCAGGCTGCTCATGGTCAGACCAAATAATGTCCCACAGTTATCGACATGCTCAGCAAGGAAGCAGCTGTCCACCTGGAATTGCACTTCTGAAAGGCTGTTCTTTTTCCTCTCTCTCCAGCTTTTTTTTTTTTTTTTAACAATCTTATTGATTTACTGGCTTTGCTGGGTCTTCGTTGCGGCATGTAGGCCTCTCTAGCTGCAGTGCTTGGGCTTAGTGGCCCTGTGGCAAGTGGGATCCTAGCTTCCCGACCAGGGCTCAAACCCCCGTTCTCTGCATTGGAGGGTAGGTTCTTTACCAGTGGATCACCAGGAGAGTCTCTCTCTCCAGCTTTATTGAGATATAATTGACATATACCACTGTATAAGTTTAAGGTGTACAATGTGATGCTTTGATATGCTTTCATATTGTGAAACGGTTACCTCAAAACAGTTAACACATTCATCACTTCACATTTTTAGGGGTTTTTGTTGTTGTTTGTTTGTTTTTTATGGTGAAAACTTGTAGAGAATTTGTTCTTTAGATATGCTTACACAGAGCAAAAGGATGTTCATACTGGTGTTATTTATATGACAGACACACAGACAATCTAGACGTCCATCAATAGGGGTTGTGTTGCTGTGTGTTAGTTGTTTAGTTATGTCTGACTCTTTGTGACCCCATGCGCTGTAGCCTGCCAGGCTCCTCTGTCTATTTCATTCTCCACGCAAGAATACTGGAGTGGGTTGCCATTCCCTGCTCTAGGGGATCTTCCCAATCCAGGAATTGAACCCAGGTTTCCTACATTGCAGGCAGATTCTTTACCATCTGATCCACCAGGGAAGCCTGATAGGGGAGAGTTCATTAAATTAAGCCAAACTAACATATTACATCACATGGATCACAGTCTTGTCTAACTCAGTGAAACTAAGCCATGCCATGTAGGGCCACCCAAGATGGACGGGTTATGGTGGAGAGTTCTGACAAAATGTGGTCCACTGGAGAAGGGAATGGCAAACCACTTCAGTATTCTTGCCTTGAGAACCCTATGAAAGCAGAAGGAGAGGGGGATGACAGAGGATGAGATGGTTGGATGGGATCACCAACTCAATGGACATGAGTTTGGGTAAACTCTGGGAGTTGGTGATGGACAGGGAGGCCTGGTGTACTGCGGTACATGGGGACGCATAGAGTCAGACACAACTGAGCAATTAAACTGAACTGAACTGAGCATATTATAAGAGTGGGGCGGGTTAAAAAGAGAAATTTGCATAACTTTGATGCTCTTGACCACCAATCATTATGAATTGAAAAAATTCATATATCCATCAATTTATGTAATCAATCAGCACACACACACACATGCGCATGCACACATCCATATATAATTAATGTGCACAGAAAATAGTCTGAAAGGATCCCACCATCATGTTGCTTAGGTTCTGAAGTCCACTTATAAGATGCAACAGCCCATAAAGAAATTTTCTCTTAAAAATGTCTAAGGAAGGGAGTTTCCTGGTGGCCTAGTGGTTAGGATTTGGTGCTGTCACTGTGGTTACTCGGGTTCCATCCCTGGCCCAGGAACTGAGATCCCACAAGCCCCACGGTACAGCCAAAGTATATATAGTTTTAAAAGTTCCTAAGGAAGACAACACAATTTGCAAAATATTTTGGAGAAAAGAACTGTGAAGTCAGATTGCTAAACTCAATCCTGCACCCCTCAATTATTAACTGTGTGATCTTGGCAAGCAACCTAACCTCTGGGCTTCAGTTTCCTTCTGAAAAAAATGGAGATCACTTCATCTAGCTCATCAGTTTGTTATGAGGGTGATGTGCCTTAAATCAGTAATATTTGTAAAGTGCTTAGAAGTGTACTTAAGCAGCGCATAGTAAGAGGTATATACATCTCTGCTAAATAATACATAAATAAATGTAGCCCAAAGGCTAGGTTTCCCTCCATTACTGGGAGAGAGAGAATTCGTGATGAGAAGCATAAGGAAACCCCATTTCACCCCAAAGAGGGACCCGCAGCAGCACACTTCCCAAATCAACTTCTGGCTGGCACATGCCCCACTTCAGTTCAGTTCAGTTCAGTCGCTCAGTCATGTCCAACTCTTTTCGACCCCATGAATCGCAGCACGCCAGGCCTCCCTGTCCATCACCAACTCCCGGAGTTCACTCAGACTCACATCCATCGAGTCAGTGCTGCCATCCAGCCATCTCATCCTCTGTCGTCCCCTTCTCCTCCTGCCCCCAATCCCTCCCAGCATCAGAGTCTTTTCCAGTGATCAACTCTTCGCATGAGGTGGCCAAAGTGCTGGAGTTTCACTTACACCTTCTAAATGGAGCTTTTCTCCCCTCTCCCTCCTCCCCTCTGTTAGGCAAGGTAACCTAGACGTCAGGTCACTCTGTTGCCTACTTTTTAAAAAAAAAATTACATTTATTTAGTTTTGGCTGTGCTGAGTCTTTGTGGCTGCATGGGCTTTTCTCTAGTTGCTGGGAGCTGGGGCCAGTCTCCAGTTGCCATGCTTGGGCTTCTCACTGTGGTGGCTTCTCACTGTGGTGGCTTCTCTTGTTGTGGGCGCTCAGACTTCAGTAGTTGCAGCTTGAGGGCTCGGTAGTTGTGGCTCCTGGGCCCTAGAGCACAGGCTCAATAGTTGTGGTGCACGGGCTGAGTAGCTACGCAGCATGTGGGATCTGCCTTGATCAGCGATCAAATCCATGTCTCCTGCGTTGGCAGGTGAATCCTTTACCACTGAGCCACCAGGGAAGCCCTGCTGTCCACTTTAATAACATGATGATGTGAACATAAGTGTGCGTATTCAGTTCAGCTCAGTCGCTCAGTCATGTCTGACTCTCTGTGACCCCATGAACTGCAGCACGCCAGGCTTCCCTGTCCATCACCAACTCCCAGAGCTTACTCAAACTCATGTCCATCGAGTCGGTGATGCCATCCAACCATCTCATCCTCTGTTGTCCCCTTCTCCTCCTGCCCCCAATCCCTCCCAACATCAGGGTCTTTTCCACCGAGTCAACTCTTTGCATGAGGTAGCCACAGTATTGGAGTTTCAGCTTCAGCATCAGTCCTTCCAAAGAAATCTCAGGGTTGATCTCCTTCAGAATGGACTGGTTGGATCTCCTTGCAGTCCAAGGGACTCTCAAGAGTCTTCTCCAACACCATAGTTCAAAAGCATCAATTCTTCAGTGCTCAGCTTTCTTTATAGTCCAACTCTCATATCCATATAAGACTACTGGAAAAACCATAGCTTTGACTAGATGGACCTTTGAGGGGAAGGAATTCTGCAATGAAAGAGGTTCCTGAGCTTGGATTTATATAATATACCATTCAGGTAATATTTTGTTTTTCACCACAAGTTCCACAAATTTAAAAGATATTCCATCACGTCCATTTCAGCCTGAAGTTCATATAAATTCACCTTGGCTATAGAAAGATTTTTAAATCACCAATTTCTCCTATTCTGAGAGCTAAAAGAAATAAAAACAGGAAATTGGATTGCTACTTCCCCTATAAAATCTGAACCCACATTTTAACAGCTATTTCACACATTTATGTTCAGAATCCTAGATCTTAAAATCAAAAAACAACGCTACTAGAATTTAACCCCTGAGAACACAAATTTCTTGCCTTTATAAAGTGCTACCAAAGAAACTGTTTTTTTTTGCTTTGTTTTGTTTTTATTATGACAGCATTTTCTTTTTATGATGACTGATGTATTTGTTTTCTTTAAAGACTGATGCCTTTATCCCAGCAGCCACACAGAAACTCAACAAAAACTTTTTTTTTTTTTTTCACTTCACTGCAACTTCCCAGACTGAATGTGTACATTTGCACTGCGCTTTCCCAGGAGCTAGTGAATAACTCATCCAGAGGTTCTGCAGTCCCCCTCCTGGCCCACTTTGGCCTGACATTGCAAAATGTAAGTGGTCATTCTGGAGTGACCAGAAGCATCTCTAGGGCAGGAGATAGACAGCATGGGAAATGAGAGGAAGATGAGGACTTGCTCGCTCTGTGACTGGCACAGTGCAGACCAGGAAGACACTACCAGAGATGGACCCATGCCTGGTGATCAAAGGTCCCTGAGCCCAATGGCCTTGGAGTTGCACTTTCAACCACCTAAGGCCTCTTGCCTGACCGTACAAGGAGTTCACCTGCAGAAGAGCTGAGTGAGGGAGGCTCAGAAGAGAAAGGAAGCCCCAGGAACATAGGGATGGGTGCCTACGATCCCAGACAAAAGTGGTCTTGAGCTTGCAAAGCAGGTTGAGCTTGGTACCAGGATCATTCACAGGGACTCATCCCCAGGACAATTCTTATCTGGGCCACCTGGTACTGGTTATGTAGCCTGAGAGATGTACCTTGCCTGCCCAAATAGAAACCTTTCAGATGCCCTTTGACTGTTTTCCTTTTTCCTTTACTTTCAAGAATGAGACTTTGGAGGCTTTTTTAGAGATGCAAAGCCTAGGGAGGCGTTAGGATCTTTTCTCCAAACTGCTTATAAGAGAGAAAGGGGTCAGAAAAGCCTCCTGGGTGTCCTGGGGAAGGAGGGGGACAGAAGAGGAGGGAGCATCAGAACTCAACTGCATGACCAGCATCATCAATTCCAACTTAAGTAGCTGTCTTTCTCTACTATAAAGCCCCTGCTAAGGTCTAAATCACTTTAGACCGATATTACTTTTTGAACAAAGGTCCATTTAGTCACAGCTATGGTTTTTCCAGTAGTCATGTACAGATGTGAAAACTGGACCATAAAGAAGGCTGAGTGCCCAAGAATTGATGCTTTTGAACTGTGGTGCTGGAGAAGGCTCTTGAGAGTCCCTTGGACAGCAAGGAGATCAAACCAGTCAAAACAAAAGGAAATCAACCTTGAATACTCATTGAAAAGACTGACGCTGAAGTTCCAATACTTTGGCCACCTGATGTGAAGAGACATCTCATAGGAAAAGACCCTGATGCTGGGAAAGATTTAGGACAGGAGGAGAAGGGGATAACAGAGGTTGAGATGGTTGGATGGCATCACCGACTCAATGGACATGAGTGTGCAAATTCTGGGAGAAAGAGAAGGACAGAGGAGCCTGGTGTGCTGCAGTCCACGAGTCGGACATGACTTAGTGACTAAACAACAATAGGCATTTCCACGTGTTCTAATATCAACCATTTGCTTGAGGTGGGGGATGGCTTCTTTCTCCCCAAATAACACAAGAGAAACCTGCATCTATCTACATCTTGGAAGAGAGCAGAAGAAACAAGGACAACTCTTATCTTGAAGGTGCAGTCACAATGGAAAATAGACTGTTTAAAATGGAAATAATTTGACCCCTGTTGGTCAACTTAAGGTTTTTTTCCCACCTGCTGCTACTCAGAGCGCTGGAGAGAGGAGTTAGACAATGTGAAGATTTCTTTTCCCTCCTTTTTCCTTTCTTTCCTTTTTTTTTTTTTTGCATAGTTGAACTGCAGTGTGTAAAATCTGCAAGCCTGTTTCACAGAAGATGCATCAGTTTCCGGAATTAGAGAGTGGTGATGGTTTTACAACTCATGAGTATACTAAAAGTGTATCAATAAAAAATCAATTTGAAAAAGCACCTCCCCACCCCCGCCATACTGAAATGAGAGACTCCAGCGCATTACGGCTGATTCCCTCTTCATTAACTCTTCTTCAAGCCTTTGAAATAAAAATCTGAACCATTTTAATTTACTCATGTTTGCTGATGTCTTTATCCAGTTTGAAACCATTTCTTTATTTTGTGATCTAAGACCCAGGTGCGGCTTCAGGAAGACCCGGGGATCGGGCAATGAACTATAACATCAATGTGTGGCATAAAACTGTGAACCTAACCTGACACAGAGATCTTTCGAAATAACAGTCAAATACGAAAGACAGCAAATTGATTGTGTTTTTGGAACTTTAATAACCTGGTACAATTTTTATCACTACATTAATTAGAGTGAGTCCAGAAAAGAAATGCAAGACAGTTTCAGAGGTAGATGAAATTCAAACACCTGGAGGTTTGGTGTCCAGCACAGAGAAAGTGGAAGAGAAATCTAGCTCTTGCCTGGAAGACAGTGGAGAAGTGACAAAGGTGTGGGGAAGTTAGGAATCTGGGTGTCTAGCTGCAGGTCTGGCCCGGACAGTCCTGTATATGGACAAGACTAAGCCGGTCTCAGGATTCTAATCTTCTCACCATGAAATGAAATCGGTGGGTGTGATGGGAGAGAGTGTGTGATACTCTTCACCTTGACAGCAGGTAACAAGGGTCTTTAAAACATATCCACTTCTCAACAGAACGCCCACACCTCTCCCAATAAGAGATTTCTAAGAAAATAACTGGGTAGTTACACAAAGCTCTAAGAAAGGGATTTTTATTGTGAGACTGTTTGTATTATAATACCATCCAATCAGAAATAGGCTTGTTTGATGTGTAAGAAACCTAATGTCCATCAACCGACGAATGGATAAAGAATAGGTGGTACACATGTGCATATATATGTATACACACACCATATATGTGCAAGTGGAATATTATACGTATAGAATAGAATCTTACTCAACCATAGAAAGTATGAGACAATGTCATTTACGGCAACACAAATGTACCTAGAGATGATCATACTCAGTGAAGTATGCTAGGCAGAAACAGACAAATATCACACATCACTTATATGTGTAATCTAAAAAAAGGACACAAATGAACTTATTTACAAAACAGGAAAAGAGACATAGAAAACACACTTTATGGTTAACAAAGAAGAAAGGTGATGGACAAATTAGGAGTTTGGGAGTAACATATACACACTACTGTATATAAAATAGATAATCAACTGGATCTACTGTATAGCCTAGGGAACTATACTCAGTATTTTGAAATAACTTATAATGAAAGAGAATGTAAATGTAGACTATATGTCATTGTCATTTAGCTGCTAAGTCGTGTCTGACTCTTTGTGACCTCATGGACTGCAGCCCACCAGGCTCCTCAGTCCATGGGATTTCCCAGGCAAGAATACTGGAGTGGGTTGCAGTTTCCATCTCCAGCGGATCTTCCTGACCCAGGGATAGAACCTGTGTCTTCTGCATTGGCAGGTGGATTCTTTGCCACTAAGCCACCAGGGAAGCCCATATATATGTGTGTGTGTGTGTACGTGTATGTAAAACTATATATAACTGAATCACTTTGGTGTACACCTGAAACTAACACAACATAGTAAATTAACTATACTTCAATTAAAAAAAAAAGAAAAACAGATTTGTTTGCCAGATAATAGGTCAATGGTTAAATAAATGGAGACTAGCTCTTGAAATTCATTTCACACAAAACCAATTCTCTGAAGATTTTTACCTTACAAGATGACAAATTTACCAAGTTTTGTATCTTTTAACTCTGTGTAGTGTATATAATTTCATATTTGATGTGATGTTTTAACAGCTAAAGTTTACTGCTGGTTTGTGTTAGTATTCGATAGCTTAAGGGTATAATAATTATTATCCAATGTAATTGTTTTAAAAGCTTTTGAAGATTTCTATGATGCTTTTTTAAAGGAATGTTCTATTTTTAGAAACTAAGACTTGTTGAGTCTTCTTGGAACTATATTAGTCTTGTGCTTGCGTGCTCAACCATTCAATCATCTCCGACTCTGCAACCCCATGGACTGTAGCCTATCAGGCTCCTCTGTTCATGTGATTTTCCAGCCAAGAATACTGGAGTGGGCTACCATATTAGCCTTGATTAATAGTAATTGGTAGACAAATTATTAAGAATAATTATGAGATAACTGGAAAAATTTGATCATTTATTGAATATTTGATGATAAGGAATTATAACTTTTATGTTTAATAATGGTATTAAACTTATGTTGAAAATGTGATTCTTTATCTTTTAGAGATTAAAATTGAAATATTTATGGATGTAATTTTGGAAACAGTAATTAGCTTCAGTGTAATAGGAGATATACTGGAGAAGGGAATGGCAACCCACTCCAGTATTCTTGCCTGGAGAATCCCGTGGACAGAGGGGTCTGGCGGGCTACAGCCCATGGGGTCGCAAAGAGTCGGACACGACTGAGCAACTAACACACAATGGGAGATACGAATTTTCCTATAGTTTCCTACTTCATTTCTTAACTTTTAGGACAAGCTAACTTTTAAAAATTCTTTCAGATATGACTGAGCAACTAACACACAATAGGGGATGTGATTTTTCTGTAGTTTCCTACTTCATTTCTTAACTTTTATAAGTGTAAGTGTCAATCACTCAGTTGTGCCCAACTCTTTGCAACCCCATGGACTGCAGGTCACCAGGCTCCTCTGTCCATGAGATTTCCCAGGCAAGGATACTGGAGTGGGTTGTCATTTCCTTCTCCAGGGGCTCTTCCCAACCCAGGGATCAAACCCGGGTCTCCTGCACTGCAGGCAGATTCTTTACCGACGGAGCTACAAGGGAAGCCCTTGAAAGTGAAAGTGAAAGTGAAGTCGCTCAGTCCAATGGACTGTACCCTACCAGGCTTCTCTGTCCATGGGATTCTCCAGGCAAGAATACTGGAGTGGGTCATAGTGGCATGTTTTTTACTGTATGAGGCTCAAGTCTTCTGCTTCTTTCTACAAATTCCTCTATACATCCTTTCCATATCTCAAGATTCTTCTATCCTTTCATGTCAACTGATTTTACAAACAGCAGACAGATCAACACAGCCTTACTTATCCTTAGAATCCAGAGATTTATCATGCCATATGTGTTGGGAATGTTTTTTTAAAAATATTCATTCATTTATTTGGCTGCACCAGGTCTTAGTTCTGGGATGCAGGATCTTCAGTTGTGACATGTGGCAGCTAGTTCCCAGCCAGGGATCGAACCTGGGCCCCCTGCATTGGGAATGAGGAGTCTTAGCCACTGGACCACCAGGGCAGTCCCTGTGTTGAGAATGTTTGATCACTTCCAATTACTTTCTGATCCTTCTAAATTTAAACTTAAACTTAAAATTCTAAGTTTTCAATTTCACAACTCTCAGAGTTGATATGCCATTTGAAGAACTAGCAGGAGAACATTAAAATGCTTAAAGTTTCTTTAAAAATAGAAAGAATATTCAAATAGTTCAAAGAAGCATGTCTTCTGGTAAATTAGAACATTTGATAACTTCATCAAACTGGCCTTCAGGCAACTGAGTTTTGTAAAACTGGTCTAGAACATGATACCTCAACAAAAAAGAATACTAGTAGTTATTAAAACATTGTACATTATATCTGTTGACATAAAAGATATTCATAATATATTTAAGTTAAAAAGCAACACATATAGCCAGATGCTATTTTTTTTGTGAGGAGAAATGATATAAACAGGTAGGAAAAGTGTCTAGGAAGAAATATCCTAAAATATCACAATGCTCATCTACAGGTGATGAGTTTTGCAGGTATTTTGGGGTTTGCCTTTTTCTTATCATATACGTATATATATTTACATGTATGTGTACATATGTGCTAAGTTGCTTCAATCATGTCTGACTCTTTGTGACCCCATGGACTATAGCCCACCAGGTTCCTCTGTCCATGGGGATTTTCTAGGCAATAATACTGGAGTGGATTGCCATGCCCTCCTCCAGGGGATTTTCAAGACCCAGGGATGGAACCTGTGTCTCTTATGCCTCCTACACTGGCAGGCGGGTTCTTTACCACTAGCACCACCTGGGAAGTCCTACGTGTGTGTGTGTGTGTGTGTGTGTGTGTGTATAGGGCATATATATAATTTCCTATTCATATATATATATGCATACACACACATATCAGAGATTGAAGAACCTTAGGTCATGTGTTTAATTACCCTTAATCTAAAATTTTAAAAGATGTTTTTATTTTGTGTAAATTATACATACATATGCAATGTGTCTATTATATATAAGTATATATATATAACATATAATATGCACACATATACATAAACTTGTACAAAAATGGATGGAAATTTTAAAACAAGAGAATCTGAACCCATAACCTAAGGTCCTTTAAACCCAGAGAATCTGTAGGAGGAAAGAACTTGGGGAGACTCCAGCTGGAGCCATCGTCCATCTACATTTGCTAAGATCAGTTGGAAATGAAATGTCAATCATGTAGATGGTTACGGACATCAGGAAAATGGCTCCATGTCCAGGAGGCGCATACCACCATGCCCTGGACGGACAGAAGGCGCCTGCTGGCTATCTCAGGAGGCGACAAGCACTCAGTTCCTCATGTGGACACAAGAGGTAGGTTCCGTGGATACCTACAAGCCTTCTTCTCTTTGATTCCAAGGCAGTTTAAAGGTCATGCCAAGATCCATGCCGGGAATGAGGAAATAGATGGGGAAGGAGTAGGTGCAGCTGGAAGAAGGCTGGGGCTGAGCTTTACGAGGGGAGGCCAGGGTCCTGGCTCTCTCGTGACAACAAGCCCACCAAACATGCCAGTGACAGTCCCCGGGATTGCGTACACAAAGTTGATCCTATTTGCATAACTCTTAGTTGAGCAAGTTCACCCAGAGGAAGACACGGGGGATTGCTGAAACAAGTGGGGGTTTTGGGTTTCATTTCTCTTCACAGTAAAAGGGAACACTATGAAAACAAGATGAGCTAATGGAAAGTTAGGTATCACAGGGAAAACGTGTCATTTCAAGGACCAGAAGAGGAAATTCAAAGCAGAGTCTGAATTCTGTTTGCACAACCCACCAAGAAGCAGATGGAACATCAACCTTATTTCCAGCCTCGGAATTTTAGAATCAGTGGTCCAGCCACTTCTCTTTAGAAATATACAAAACGATATGTTTAAATTCTACTTGAAGAGTTAGTCAGGTTTTACTGTACAGCACAGGAAAGTCTACTCAATGTTATGTGGCAGCCTGGGTGGAGGGGAGTTCGGGGGAGAATGGACATATGTATGTGTATGGCTGAGTCCCTTCCCTGTTCACCTGAAACTACCACAACATTGTTTGTTAATTGGCTGTACTCTAATACAAAAAACAGTTTAAGTCAGGATTGCATAAATAGATGCAACAAAATAGAAATTATTATGAAATTGAGAAAAAGTGAAACAGCCCAAGATAGCTCAAAGCTAAAGGTCATATCTTAAGTGGTCTGCACAATTGTTAGAGCAGACCAAAAATCTCCAGAAGTTTAGGTTTTCTTGAGGCTAAAGCAAGAGGAAAACATGCCCACAGATAAAAATAAGTCTGCATCTCTGCAACAGGCTTTCTCAGCCTCAGTACTACTGACATTCTGAACCGACAAATTATACGTTGTAGGGGCTGTCCAGAGCATTGTAAGGTCATTAGCAGCATCTTTGGCTTCTACCCACGAGATACCAGTAACACCCCCGCCCGCTCCACATGGCCACATAGAACAACAAAAATGTCTCCAGACATTTCCAAATGTCCCCCCATGGCAGGAAATCTGGTGTTTCAATTACTGGTAATGAGCTTATGTATTGATATGTTCTGTTAAAGACTGGGACAGAAAAATATGCTTTGTCACTCATCAGAGAAAGGCAGGCCTACTATTCCTTTATAAAAGGTAAAGGACATTCATAGCCAAAAATTGTGTCCAATAGATGTCTGCCACTCTGCTTACACACACAGATACAGACTCACAAACACACACACAGACCTGGTGTTTGTTGGACTAAACCCAGAAACGTTCTACGAGAAAATCACCACCCTGGCTCCATACTTAAATACAATACAAACTAGTCTCATGAGATAAAACTAGAACAGTTGTTGTTCAGTCACGTCCAACTCTTTGCGACCCCATGGACTGCAGCAGGCCAGCCTTCCTTGTCCTTCACCATCTCCCAGAGTTTGCTCAAACTCATCTCCATCAAGTCAGTGATGCCATCCAACCATCTCATCCTCTGTCAAGAACGATCTATTCTACCCACTTCCTCTTATGAAGAAACTAAGGCTCAAAGAAGTCAAGCCAAGAGTAGCTACCAATAGATTCTATTTCCACTGAAGGCAACAACAACAGCAAAAAACCCAAACACCTATACTGTAAAAGTATAGTAAACACTTCAACAAACAGCCTAAAAACTGTAGTACTATATGGATAAACTGTATAGATTATAGTGGAAATACCATTTTGAATAGCATAAAAAATTTAAAAAATAAAGTAGAGTAAACAGAATAGACAGTCCAGAAATAGTCAATTTGTCTTTTACAAAGGAGCAAAGGCAACTCCGTGGAGAAATGACAGTCTTTTCAATAAGTAGTGCTGGAAAAACTGGACACCCAAATGCAAAAGGAAAAATTATTCTAGATCCATATCTTATACAAAAATTAACTCAAAATGCATAACAGAACCAAGTATAAAATGTAAAACTGTAAACGCCCTGGAAGATGGCATAGAAGAAAATCCAGGTGACCTTGAGTTTGGCAATGACTTTTTAAATAAAAAACCAAAAGCGTGAGCCATAAAGTTGGACTTTATTAAAGTTAAAAGCTTCTGCTCTGCAAAAGAAAATTAAAAGACAAGCACGAGCTAGGAGATTGTTTCAAAACACAAATTAAGAATTGGTGTCTAAAATAATACACAAGAATTCTGAAAAATCAATAATATGAAAACAAATATCCCAATCAAAAAATGAGTATGAGATTTGAACAGACACCTCACCAAAGAGGGCAGAAAGATGGCCACTAAGCCTGTGAAAGACGGTCCACATCACATGTCATGAGGGAGATGCGGATTAAAACAGTGAGATACCACCACGCACCTATGAGAGTGGCAAGCATCCAAAACACCGACACCACCCACGTCTGGACAAAAGGCAGAAGGAGAGGAACTTCCATTCAATCACGGAGAATAAAAAATGGTGTAGCTGCTTCAGAAAACAGCTGGGCGATTTTTTACAAAACTAAATATACTCTTAGTACCTGATTCAGCAATTCTACTATTTACCCAAATGAACTGAAAACTTAAGTTCACACCACAAACATGCATATGGATGTTTATAACAGCTTTACTTATAACTGCCAAAACTTGGACACTACTAATATATCCTTCAGTGGGTGACTGGAGGAACACACTGTGGTCCAACCAGACAACAAAATATTAATTATCAACAAAAGGAAATGAGCTATGAAGTCATAAAAAGGCATGGAGGATACTTAGATGCATATTGCTAAGTGAAAAATAGCCAGCATGAAAAAACCACATAATGTATAATTCCAATGACATTCTGGAAGAGGCAAAACTGTGGATGAGGAAACAGTTAAAAGGTCACTGGTTGCCAGTGGTTCAGAGAGAGGAAGGAATGAATGGGTGGAACACAGGGGATTTTGTGGGTACTGAGCTATTCTGTACGACACCGTAATAGTAGACACATGTCATTATACATTTGTCAGACCCACAAAAGGTACAGCCCCAAGAGTGAGCCCAGTGAAAACAGCGGATCTGCAGTCATCACAATGTATTAATATTAATACTGGCTCATCCATTGTGATAAATGCACCACACTATGCAAGATGTTAATAATTAGGGGAAACCGAGAAGGTGGTGAGTACTACATGGAAAACCCTCTGTACTTTCCACTCAATGTTTCTGGAAACCTGAAGCTACCCTGAAAATTAAAGCATTAATTTTTAAAAAATTTAGTAGATTAAAATTTGTGACAGAATGGGCATGGAGCCACATACTTCTGAGTTGATATTTCAGAAAAATGTATCCTCAATTTTGAAATGACTGTATTACCTTAAAATATTTCTGCTGAGAAAAGTTGTCCACAGCTACTAGCGTGTCCCTTCCTAGCACCCAACAGTCTTTGCGAAGATCGCAATGATCAAGGGCAGGCTGCTCTGCCTTAATCATCGTTATGTAAAATACAACAGAATTTTGCTAAATCCTCTTAACTGAATCCCCAAACTTCTACAATGTTAGCTTGGAAAAATTACTGATAAAAGGTAGAAGTTTACTAATGTTTATTAAAGTCATATTCCTAATGATACGCCTGTAGCTATCTACAATCAACGAAAGATACAACTAAATTAGACATAAAAACAGAAAGACAGAGACCATCAGATGAGGCAGCCCTGAGTAAACATACATATCTGCATAATGAACAGGATTTTATCAGAAATTAGCAATCCTGAAGAACCACTGCTGTCAACCAATAGTTCAGTAAGTTGATTAAATAAAAATAGGACGGTTCAGTTCAGTTCAGTTGCTCAGTCGTGTCCGACTCTTTGCAACCCCATGAACCGCAGCATGCCAGGCCTCCCTGTCCATCACCAACTCCCAGAGTTCACCCAAACCCATGTCCATTGAGCCGGTGATGCCATCCAACCATCTCATCCTCTGTCGTCCCCTTCTCCTCCTGACCTCAATCTTTCCCAGCATCAGGGTCTTTTCAAATGAGTCAGCTCTTTGCATCAGGTGACCAAAGTATTGGAGTTTCAGCTTCAACATCAGTCCTTCCAATGAGCACCCAGGACTGATCTCCCTTAGGATGGACTGGTTGGATCTCCTTGCAGTCCTAGGGACTCTCAAGTCTTCTCCAGCACCACAGTTCAAAAGCATCAGTTCTTCGGTGCTCAGCTTTCTTTATAGTCCAACTCTCACATCCATACATGACCACTGGAAAAACCATAGCCTTGACTAGATGAACCTTTGTTGACAAAGTAATGTCTCTGCTTTTTAATATGCTGTCTCGGTTGGTAGCAGATACCTAAACTATATGGTAACATTCAAGATACTCCAGCCTGGTGTAAAGCAATTGGATGGTATATGCTAGGATGGACAGGTGAGCATCTGAAGTTTCAAAGTGTTTCAGTTGTTTTGGTTTTTAAATTATGCACAAGTATCTCCTTGAATGATGTGAGTTGGACCATAAAGAAGCCTAAGCGCCAAAGAATTACTCTGTGACAAGTGACACTGCTTTACTTTCATAGAAGTATGATCTTTTTATTTAAAATTGATAACCAACCAGGACCAGTACAGTACAGGAACTCTGCTCGATGTTATGCGGCAGCCTGGATGGGGAGGGGAGTTGGGGAGACTGGATACATGTATATGTATGGCTGAGTCCCTTTGCTGCTCACCTGAAACCATCATGACATTGTTAATTGGCTAAGTCCTAGTCACTCAGTACTGACTCTTTATGACCCCATGGACTGTAGCCTGCCAGGTTTCTCTGCCCATGGGATTCTCTAGGCAAGAATACTGGAGTGGGTTGCCGTGCCTTCCTCCAGGGGATCTTTCTGACCCAGGGATCAAACCTGCATCTCTTATGTCTCCTGCATTGGCAGGCAGGTTCTTTACCACTGGCACCATTATTATTTTTTTAAATGGTACTGAATTGTGATAACGAATGCATATGAAGTGGTTTGACTCCCTAGGGAATGGGACTCTGGTGCTCCTGCTCTAGGATTGCTGTGAAAGACTTACTGAGACCCTCAGGGGGTTGTGAACCAAGGGGGTTGGGGACCTATGAATCTGTAACTTTACACAGTGAGCAGCAGCAGGAGGGGGAAGATGCAGCAGGTGGGTGCTGTCAGCTGAAGCAGCCAGGCTGAAAGAGGGTGGAGGGTGGGGCCCTGGCAGGTGCACGTGGGGGGAGGGGGCTGGGGTGCTGCCGCTGGAAACCCACCCTGTCACCTTCCAGGCTGCCCACTGAGCTCTAAGCAGAAATCACTGATTCTCAGGGAGTACTCATGCTGGGCTGGGTGCCTCCTGGTCACTTCCAGAAAATTCTAAATCAGTTAAACAGCGTGATGGCTATTCTGTTGAATTTCCATTATTCGTAGGGCAAATTTCTCATTTTCCCCACCATCCTCGTCACCCAGGATCAAAACCTCTGTCATCTTTGCAGTCCCATTTTATTCTCCATTGGGCCCTTGTCACTTTCTGTGTAACCTCGCTGGGTTTCTAGGCTTAGGGAAAGGCACGGACAAGGCCAATAGCATCATTCTGATGGTTTTCCCCTACATTAGTCTTCTTTCTCTACTAAACCCTGTGTGCATGCTCAGTTGCTCAGTTGTGGCCCACTCTTTACGACCCCACTCTTGGTGCCTGCCACATTGCCTCTGTCTATGGGATTCTCCAGGCAAGAATACTGGAGTGGGTTGCCATTTCCTTCTCCAGGGAATTTTCCCAACCCAGAGATTGAACCGCGTCTCCTCTGGGTCTTATTGCAGGCAGATTCTTTATCCACTGAGTCACTGGGGATGTCCCCTACTAAACCTTACATGATATTAATGACTAAAAGGTCCACTTTAGATGTGACTGTTCTGAGTAGTGTGGTTGCCTCCTGGCCAGGCTCTGTGGCATCAGGCTTTTCCCGACTCTGGGCTCAAATTTGTGAATTATCATCTCATCTTTTCATTTACATTCAGGATCCATCAGACCCACCCTCTGCTCTTCACCTGATTAAATGAATGAATTCTACCTTTACTCAGAGGCAAGCTTCAAAACTGAGGTGTGCTTTCATTCACCCACTCCCTGCCCACCACTCTGTATTCACATTTCTCCATGGCATGACCATACGAATTTAGCTTACAGGATCTATTTCAGCATTTGCCTTGCCCCTCCTTGATGAACGGCAAGCCCTGTGAGAGCAGGGATTTTTGTCAGGTCTGTACCCCGTTGGACTGCCAGTCTGGAGAACAGAGCTTGGCACTTGGAAATGCTCATTCATATTCATCATGGCACGGAGGCCACAGTAGAATAAATGCTCAGAAAGTGTTAAGACACCATTATTACTACTATACCATCATCTCAAATTCTGCTTGCAACATCTCTGGTACTGTCAACAGGAGAAAACTGCAAGTTTTCTGCCCCACACAGCTCCTCACAGCCTGGCTCCAGTCTGTCTTGCCGCTCAATGTGACAAGGCCAGAAACTTGCATTTATTGACATGGTAGCGCCATTCTGCCTCCCCATGTAGGCCATCCCACTGATTCTCCAAAGCCTGATTCAGACTGAGTCTTGCCTACATCCTTCTCTCCCTGACCACTTCTCTCCATCATCAATTTGGGATGTAGCCACAAGCCCCAGGACACCACCAACCGTCCTATTTTATGTGGGTCTGTAACTCCTGCATCAGCTGCTGTTAATGTGTGTGTCTCTCTCCTCCATGGAGACGGTAAATTCCTCGACGTACTATCTGATCAGCCTCCTTGTACACCACCCTGCTTCCACCACTGAGACACACACAGTCCCCTGACCTCATCACCACGACACGGCAAAACACCTCGGTTGAATTGAAGTTGAACTTAGAAATCCCACGGACTATGCTGGGAAAGATTGAAGGTGGGAGGAGGAGGGGACGACAGAGGATGAGATGGTTGGATGGCATCACCGACTCAATAGACGTGTGAGTCAACTCCGGGAGTTTGTGATAGACAGGGAGGCCTGGCGTGCTGCAGTCCATAGGGTCGCAAAGAGTTGGACACAACTGAGCGACTGAACTGAACTGATACAGTAGTTTGCAGTCAGAAGCAATTCTGTAGGTAGATCCCATTATTTTTATTAGCCACAATCTATCTGGTTTATAATAGATCAACAAATGTTAGTTCCCCAAATCATTTTCGTTTCAGACAAATCCGGACCATGGCAGCCGCCTATTCACTCAGTCTGTGACCATTCAAACAATCTGGGCTGAAATCTCAACTCAGTCATTTCTCCCAGATGAAGGTGCCAAGAGCTTTAGGATGACGAAATTTGGGTCCAATCTGACTCCTCTATTTCTTGAGAGCCAAACAAACACTTAATTGAACTTCATCCTACTCATCTGTAACACGCAGATAACACTACTCCTTCAAGGGTTATTGGGAGGATTAAACACAAGAGCATATGTTAATCCCTCTGCCTCAAAACAGTGAACAATGCATTACTTCCCATTTTCTCTCCCCATCCCCCCAAACAGGGAGAGCCAGATTATAGAGAAGAAAGGCTCATGGGACCTTTGGCACAAAGAAAACTGCTAAATAAAAATCACTAGGGAGTCTTTACAAGTGTAGGTTTCACCAACTAAAGTGTTACAGTTTGCACAGCACCGCAGACAGGCCTCTAAGGCACCCCACACTCAGCCCCATCCCAGACTTTTGTTCTCTTCCCTGAGATGGAAGCAGGCCAGATTACAGAACCCTCCCCACTCACACAGGGCTCCCCTCACTGAGCTGCTCAAGCCTCTCACTGTCTTACAGCCCCCACTCACCCATCTGGCAGACAAACGAGCTCTGTACTTACAGGTCTTTCTTTTTCAACTGGCTTTGGGTCTCTCCTCTGATTTGTCACCAAAAGAGTAAAAGCCTGAAGAATTCTATTTTTGGCTTCCGGGTGTGGTTGGCTGAAGGACCCAGAGGACTAAGGGGCAAACAGCGGGGACACAGTTCAGTCCCCCGGTCCTTCACTCCCCAGGTTTACATCGAATGAAAAGGCAGCTTTGGTGCTTCAGACTCCAACGCCCAAGCCTGCAGCCTCAGCTACCATGTCCAGAGTTCCTCCTACAAGCAGCCGTTCTCTGCCTATCACCCATCCACCTCCGGGAAGCCCTCCAGCCAGCCTCACGCTGAGCTGGAGACTCAGACGGGCACAGCAGGCCTTTCAAGCAGCCCCAGGAGGAGGAAGTTTCTTGTTCCCACGGGCCTGGGTTTTTCTCTTTTGGGTCTGTTTTCTCTTTCTGAAACCAGGAAGCTCAATTTGCCTAATGGTTAAACCCAAAAGGATTACAGATTTTTTTTCTGTAAGAACCCGCAGTCCCATGGTCCATCCCTCCTGGTAATAAGCAATCCGTTTCCAAACCATCCCGACACAGGGGGGCTTTCTGTTCTCCCCAGGGAAGACTCTTTCATGCCACTATTTGGATGAAAAGTACAACATTTACAGAGCATTCATATTTTTGTTTTCCCCTCTCACCAAAATGCTAAAAGTGCAACCACTGAATTACATCTCAATTCCCTAAAGAGACAAAACCTAACTCTTTCTTTTCTCCCTGTCTCTGTTTCTTTCTCTGCTTTTAACCAAACTGCTTTTAGGTTCAGACTCTCACACTTAGATCCCTCACATTTCCGTTCATTAGCCCTGAACGCCCAGCGACTTCTGCTTTTCTTGCTGTAATTGAGGTTCTCCTTCTCGCCTATGTTTTTTGCTAAAAATGTGCCCTCCCTTAGTAACACAGCCAAACCTTCAGCAATCCTTCCTTGTGCCATCAGCTCCCCTGGTTTTAACCTCTAGGCAAGGGAGTAGGGGGCCTCACCCATGGCCCCAAGTGGCCCCAAGAGGGAACCATGGATAAGAGGGTGTCACTCAGGATCAGAGAGCTGTGGCTGAATGTATGACTGTTGAGCTGCTGGTCGATCTTGGGAAGTCATTTACTTCCCCCATCCTCAGTGGACTTACTGGGAAACGGGGCCACTGCCCACTACCCGCAGGGCACCTGCTTTGGGAGGGCTCTTGTCAACATCACTTAAGTGTGCTTACTCACAACTGCCTGATTCTTCCCAAAGAATCCTTTCTACATGAATCACTCAATTCTTTTGTTTAAAAGAAACGTTTTATTTCGTATTGGAGTATAGCTGATTAACAATACTGTCATAGACTCAAGTGGACAGCAAAGGGACTCAGCCATACATATAATGTATCCACTCTCCCCCAAACTCCCCTTGCATCCACGCTGTCACATAACACTGAGCAGAGCTCCTTGCGCTGTACGGTAGGTCCTTGTTGGTTATCCATTTTAAATACACTAGTCTGTACATGTCCATCCCAAACTCCCTAGCTACTGCTTCCCCTCATCACCCGTAAGTGTTGCTCAATTCTTTGAAACATATTGTCAGCTGTGCTGGTGGCAGGAGTACATCCTGTGTTTGCTCTATCACTGTGTTTATTCAGGCCACAATTCCTTTATTATTATTATTATTGGAGTTTAGTTACTTGACAACGTTGCCTTAGTTTCTGTTGTACAGCAGTGACTCAGCCATACGTATGCACATATCCTCCCTCTGTCAGCACAGCGCGCTCAGTGGAGTTCCCTGCGCTGTACAGCAGGTTCTTGTTATTTATTTTCTGTGATTATCTGTAAGGCCCACTTAGGCCTTGATTCTTCTTCTAGGTCCTTGTTAAACCTTTCTTGCATCTTCTCAGTCCTTGTCTCTAGGCTATTTATCTGTGATTCCATTTCGACTTCAAGATTTTGGATCATTTTCACTATCAATATTCAGAATTCCTTCTCAGGTAGATTCCCTACTTCTTCCTCTTTTGTTTGGTTTGGTGGGCAACTCTCCTGTTCCTTTACCTGCTGAGTATTCCTCTGTCTCGTCATCTTGGTTATATTGCTGCGTTTGGGGTGGCCTTTTTATTTTTTATTTATTTTTTTGGGGGGGTGGCCTTTTTATATTCTGGTAATTTGTGGAGTTCTCTTTATTTTGGAGCTTCCTCACTGTGGGTGGGGTTCTATCAGTGGCTTGTCAAGGTTTCCTGGCTAGGGAGGCTTGTGTTGGAGTTCTGGTGGGTGGAGCTGGGTTTCTTCTCTCTGTTTTTGAAGACAATGGTCTGCTTTTCTGGTTGCCTGATGTCCTCTGCCAGCCTACAGAAGTTGTTTTGTGGAGTTTGCTCGGAGTTGAAATATTCTTTTGAGGAATTTGTGAGGGAGAAAGTGGTCTTCCCGTCCTATTCCTCCGCCATCTTTTCTGAATCCTAGGCCTTGATTCTTAACCTGAGCTAGGCATTCAATACCATGGGGCTTTAGGGAAAACACACGCTCCGGTTCCATGCCAGACCAGGCTCTCTGAGAGTCAGGCCTGGGCATCAGTATTTTAAAATCTCCACAGGTGAACAAGTAACTCTAAAACTTTTTAATCATTCCTTTTTAAAAAAGATTTTCTAGATGCATACCATTTTTGAAGTCTTTATTGAATTTGTTACAATATTGCTTCTGTTTCATGTTTTGTTTTTTTGGCCCCAAGGCATGTGGTATCTTACTTATCCCACCCCGGATGGAACCTCAACTCCTTGCACTGGATGGTGGAATCTTAACTACTGGACCGCCAGGGGGGTCTCCACCTCTAAGAGTTTTAGGTGGTGGTGAGTGTGATGCAGAAAAAGCAGGGTAGCAGGAGGTGAGGGAGGGGACGGTTGGTGAGCAAAGTCTGGGTGAGAACATGTTCATGGCGAGGACCCCACGGAAGGGAACAGAACCACTGAGCCCCATATGTGGATCAGAGACGGAGTGGGCAGAGGGCTGGGCTGCCCAGCATCCGAAGTGGGAGGTCTCGAGATGTCCTTGTCCCTAGTACCGCAGACTTGCTTACTCAGCCCTTCCTTTGGCTCAGGGCAGTTTTGTGTAAGACCTCAGCTTCCTTGCAATATTTCCTCCTTTCTGCTTACGCTGTGGCCAGAGCAGGTTTCCATGGGAACCCAAAGACCTACTAATGCCACAGGTTATCTAGTTTAGACTCATCTTATTTGTGGAGCCATAGCTGACAAATTCCAATCAGGGAATCTGGGGGGAACCGAGTACAGCGACCACCACTGAGGATCCCGGACGCACTATTCCTTTACCTGGTCTAGACAGCCACTGTCTCCTCATTCACAGTACTCGTGGGTCAAACAAAATGTCCCCATTTCCAGCTCAAATTCCATGCACCTGGGGTCACTGTCACTTGCTGAATCTACCGTAAGAGACACAGGAGCTGCAGACACCTTCCAGACATGGGCCTCCCCTCAAGGAGCACTCTTTTCTTCCCTTCTTTCTTCAGTTCATGTCACCAGCTCCTCCTCCTCCACTTTCTCAACAAGTTTGACACAATATCATTAGCGTATCCAGTGGTAAAAATGTTTGAAGAGCAACTGCAAAAGAATGACTCTTGCTGATCGCAGCATGCTCAGTCACTTCAGCACAGCTGCCCCTTTGCGACCCCACAGACTGTAGCCTACCAGGCTCCTCTCTCTATGGAATTACCCGGTCAAGAATACTGGAGTGGGATGTCATTTCGTCCTCCAGGGGATCTTTCCCACCCAGGGATCAAACCTGTTTTCCTGCATTGACAGGCGGGTTCTTTACCACTGGGAAAGTCATCTGGGAAGCCTGTCATCATTCCAAATGAACAGAAACCTGGTCTTTTATTTTTCTGTCTGTGTACACACACACACACACACACACACACACACACACACACACACACACACATACACACAGACTTCCCTTGGGGGCTCAGACAGTAAAGAATCTGTCTGCAATGCACGAAACCTAAGTTGGATCCCTGGGTTGGGGAGAATCCCCATGGACAGAGGATCCTGGGGGGCTACAGTCCATGGGGTCAGAGAGAGTCAGACATAACTGAGTGACTAAGCACGGCATGTGCACACACATACACACACAGTGTTGCCATCCCCACATCTCTAGGTCAGTGTGTGCTTGTCCCTCAGGGGTGGGGCATCGTGACATGCAGGACATGATGAGGGGTTTACACCTTCCTTCACATCTGAAGGAGTCAGAAGTCAGCATCAAAGGTAGGACACCCACCTAGAACCCCTGTTCCAATGGAACCATCTCCACTGCTCTGGGATCTGTACCTTGCACACACACCCTCCCAGAGTGGCATCAGGTCTGGAAATAAGGCATAAACCTTTCAAAATCACCCCTAGTAATCTGACAAAGTCCAGGAGAAGCACAAAATTTACCCTGAAAAGTACTATTTTTATTTTTTAACTTTTTGTTTTATATTGGAGTATAGCCCTGAATATTCATTGGCAGGACTGATGCTGAAGCTAAAGCTCCAATACTTTGGCCATCTGATGTGAAGAGCTGACTCACTGGAAAAGACACAAATGCTAGGAAAGATTGAAGGCAGGAGGAGAAAGGGACTACAGGGGACGAGATGGTTGGATGGCATTACTGATTCAATGGACGTGAGTTTGAGCAAACTCTGGGAGGTAGTGAAGGAGAGGGAAGCCTGGTGTGCTACAGTCCATGGGGTCACAAAGAGTCGGACACAACTTAGTGACTAAAGAACAAAGAGCTGATTAATAGCGTTGTGATAGTTTCAGGTGAACAGTGAAGGGACATAGTCATATATATACCTGTGTCCATTCTTCCCTGCACTTCCCTGGTGGCCCACAATGTGGGAGACCTGGATTCGATTCCTGAGTTGGGAAGATCCCCTAGAGAAGGGAAAGGCTACCAACTCCAGTATTCTGGCCTGAGAATTCCATGGACTGCACAGTCCATGGGTTGCAAAGAGTCGGACATGACTGAGTGACTTTCACATTCTTCCCTGAACCATCTGAACTCACCTGAACCCCTGTCTCATCCAGGCTGCCACACAACCCTGAGTAGAGTGAAAAGCACTATTTT
Source organism: Ovis canadensis (assembly GCF_042477335.2). Taxonomy (NCBI): domain Eukaryota; kingdom Metazoa; phylum Chordata; class Mammalia; order Artiodactyla; family Bovidae; genus Ovis; species Ovis canadensis. The sequence continues at coordinate 46,245,561 of NC_091253.1, read as the reverse complement.
TAAGTGAGAAAACAGCATATCATGGGAAACACAACCTCATCAGTTCCAATTTACTGGTTTCAAAGCTAATATCTATGGAACTCTTACTGTGTACTTGGTACTGTGTCAAGTTCTTTACATGGATTATTTCATTCGATACTTAGAACAGTCTTTCAGATACTATAATATTATCTCCATTTAACAGATGAGAAATTTGAGGCTTTGGCAGGTAAAGTAACTCCTCCAAGGTGACAGAGATAGTAAGCCTCGGAGCCCTAGTTGACTTGCTTGCGCTCAGGTCAGCACCACTTGCCCCCAAAACCCCGAGAGTCCACACGTGGGAGCATGCTGTGCAACTGAGGACCACTGTGCCCCATCACCCACCCAGAACGGCTGCCCTCTGTGCATGGGTAAGACTGGCTGTTGGATGCTGACAGGTAGAGGGTTTCTTAGCAGGTGGGGTGAGCTGTTGGAAAAGGGAAACAGGACCACAAGGGGTGAGCTTGGCAGAGGGCAGGAGAAGGAAGGAATGATTATAGAATATACCTCTGAGGGCAGAAACTGGCAGATAGAAACATCTATTTAAGAAACGTAACAAATCCCCCGACGCCCTAACCCCCGACACTTTACAGACAACAGAGTCAACATTTCTGAGCTGGGGAGACTTAAGTCATCTAGACCAGCAACTTCAGCATCTCCTGGGAAATGGGTTACAAACACCGCTTCCCAGCTGGAATTGGGGCATCACTGTCTTGTCAGTAAAACAGGGAGGCTGCGCTAGTCAATCAGTGGTTCTGGACCTTACCACAGGTGTTAAGGATCGCTGGAGGTTCTCTCACATCCAGACTGCTGGTTCCACCCCGAGAGGGGCTGTTTCTCTGGGGGTAGAGGGCAGGGGGTTGGCGTTTCTACCTAGCCCATGTCCAGAACTGCAAAACAAAATCGTGGAAGATGGGGCAAAGGACAGTAAGGGCTACAGTGGAAAGCAGGCAGCAACCAGTTCTAAAATTCAGAGAATTTAGAGATCTTGGACCACTGCAATGCAGTGCAATGGAAACTGAAATGAGAAGACAACTTTCAAAAGGAAGAGCAGATAACAGATGAGGCGTCAAGACGAAGCACAGCCTCAGTCATCAACCCCGTGTTAATGTGTGTTATTATAAAATGGATCTTTTACATTTAATTAACAAACCCATCTGGCTTCCCAGGTGGCACAGTGGTAAAGAATCCACCTGCCAGTGCAGGAGACACAGGTTCAATCCTTGGTTTGGGAAAATCCTCTGGAGAAGGGAATGGAAACCCACTCCAGTATTCTTGCCTGGGAAATCCCACGGACAGAGGAGCCTGGCAGGGGGGCTATAGTCCATGGAGGTGCAAAGAGTAGGGCACAACTTACTGACTGAGCGCACACACACACCCATCTGAACTCCCCATCTACGTGGATGTCATTCACTCCTCCTAATTCCAAGCAGGGGAAACCTCGGGCAACAGAGGGTTGAAGCCCCTCCCTAGGCTGGCAGCCCAGGACCCCCCGACACCAACCCACTGTCATTGCTCACCTCCTCCACCTTTCTTTCAAACTGGGTTCCCACGTTACAAACACAATGAACAAGGTCGGGGAGTGAAAAAAACACCCTAGCATTTTCCTTGGTCTTTCTCCCTTCACCAAGTAGGTGAATCTACTGGCTTTTGTTCTGAGATGGTGTTTTCTCACGTCTGGAAGGGAGAGTGGGGCGGGTGCAGCGGAGGGACGAGGAACACAGCTCACACGAAGAAGCAGATGTGTGGGCTCCCTGCAGAATCTGGAAGACACCCCAGGGCTTGGGCTGGTGCCTGGACGCCTCAGCTGGTCCAAGCAGCGCCCAAATCAAGGCTGCTGGTTGTGCCAACCCACCTGCAGGGCCCCTACCGCCCTGAGACCCAAGGGACCAAAGCCTCTCACACGTGGAGACTGGAACATTCTGGCTTTTTCTTCCCTACTCTGACTTGAAGGGAATATTCACTCCCTGAGGTATGGGATCATCCCAGCAGGTTTCATGTTAATACTTCAGATGCTTCTAGGGAGCAGAGGGCTGGCCTCCCGGGGGCTCACTGTGCTCTCTGTGCCTCACACTCCCACCAGAGCTGAGTTTGAAACTCTCCACCCTGGCTTTCAGCCCTCTCGTTTCCCCTCTACCCCAACCCACAGCCCATCCGTCATGCTGCACGGTGCTCTTCCAGGTCTCTTTCCAAAAACAACTGCAGCTCTCTGCCGTTTCCTCGTTCCTCACACGATAGAGCTTGGCAAGACTCTTCCTTCACAGCAGCCTACATTCCTGGTTCCACAAGCTGCTCACCTCACCCCACCCACCCTAAGGACCAGCTCCATGGGAACCCCACACCTGAGGGCCCCATTCTCCTCTAACCATCACACCTGCTCCTTCTTGGAATAACAACCCTCCCCCAATCCACCCCACCAGCCCATAAGCAACCTCCTCCTTCTGGTTTCAAATGAACCATTTCAAATGCCTCGTCCTGCGTGCAAAGCTGTCCGGAGCTACCAGGCAGAACTGACCGTCCCTCCTGGCTCATGTCTCGTCCACACAGCACCGTCAGTGCCCAGGATGCTTTCAAGCCCATCGGCAGACATTCAACAAACTCTGATGAACTGTGTAACTAATGAGACCACTTATGTGCCATTATTTCTCCTCCAATCTCTCAAAAGGCTCTTTCACTCACATCTTCAAGACAGTTGGAATTCAACGATTGTATTTTATTTTAAAAATTATTTATTTATTTATTAACTGTGCTGGGTCTCTGCTGCTGCGTGAGGGCTTTCTCTAGCTGCGGAGAGCAGGGGCGATTCTTTGTAACGGTGCCTGGGCTTCTCATCGTGGTGGCTTTCCTTGTTGAGGAGCACAGGCTCTAGGTGTGGGCTCAGTAGTTAGTTGTGCTCGGGTTAGGTTAGCCAGAAGCATGTGGGATCTTCCCGGACCAAGGATGGAACTCTTGTCTCCTGCATTGACAGGTGGATTCTTTACCACTGAGTCACCAGGGAAGTCCTCAATGACTAATAATTATTTCACTCAAGCCAGTGTTTTCCAGATTTGCCAGCCCACGAAAATGGCTGGCGTATTTGTTAAAAATACAAATTCTTGGACCCTGCCCTAGGCAGACCACTGAATTCAAATCTATGTGAAGCAAGTGAGCATTCATAACAAACATTACATGTGATTCTCCAGGTTTGACTTAGGGGACATTCTGTCCCCCAGTGGAAGCCGAGCAACTTCGGAAATAGAACAACAGCAATAAGCCTTATTGACTGGCCATACGGAATTTCTGGTAAAATTGTTTTACTAAAAGATTTAAGTAGAAGGGGTGGAGAAAAAGACAGAGTCGTGGCATATATCCAGTTTTCACTTTTCCAAAACATTCTCTGGGGCCATTTTACATCCAAACCCTCTGTAATCAAAATATTTATTTAATCAAGTGGCTTCACCCTACAGAAAAATAAAGTCAAGGAGAATGAACTTTTTACAAGGACCATTTTAAAATAAATCTTAATATTTGTAGTCCAATTTTTAAAAAAATGTATCTTTTTAATCAGGAAATGCAATGTCACAACAGTGCTTGTACACACTTGTTTTTTCTTCATAAAAATAGAAATGAGAAGGCTAAAATTCTTATTTGGGCTAAAATTTCAGAAAATACTTCAGTGTAGCCATGCAGTTAGTTGTAATGTTTGTTTGGTTGTCAAGTCGAGTCTGACTCTTGTGACCCCATGGACTGTAGCCCACCAGGCTCCACTGTCCCGGCAAGAATGCTGGAGTAGATTGACATTTCTTCCTCCAAGGGACCCTCCCAACCCAGGAATCAAACCCACGTCTCCTACATTGACAGATGGATTCTTTACCATTGAGCCACCTGGGAAGCCCAATTGTAATGTTAGATATTACAGTTGTAATGTTTGGTATAATTGTAATGTTGCATTTTATAAAAGCTGTGACTAAGACACTTCTGTACCCAGTTTATTTTGCCTGTCCTCGGTTGTCCACATAACCACTTCATTGCAAAAACTGTCCTATTTGTCCTGTTTCATTATGCCTATCGATGGATCCTTAAAGACATTGCAAAAGAGGCGCACAGAAATGTTACACAAGGAACTATTAATAGAAATAGTCTGTAGCCCAGTTCCCAGGAAGCACATTTCTGTTTTCCCACCATTTCCCTTAGTAGCAGCTTGAAAGTGTGCAAGTATTAGTTGCTCAGGCATGTCTGACTCTTTGTGACCCCAAGGACTATAGCCCACCAGGCTCCTCCGTCCTTTGGATTCTCCAGGCAAGAATACTGGAGTGGGTTGCCATTCCCTTCTCTAGGGGATCTAAATGTTTATTTAGAAAATAGCTCGTCCCAGTCACCTGTGTCCTGGACTGCTTTTCTCTATTCCTTTGGAGCAGAGAACACAAGATGGGTCGGGGGAGGAGGAAGGGGAGACAGTTGGAGGGGTGGGCCTGTACAGAGAAGCGGGACAATTCATGAAATGTCCACGTTTTCCTGTTTACACACCCTTAGACAAGGCTCGTCAGTATCACAACACACACACTTCCCGCCCCATCTTCTCCAGCCCAGGTTAGGGCCTCCCAGGTGCTGGGGTTGGAGACCCAGAAGTCATCTTGTACTCCTCTGTCTCACTCCCCAGATCCAGCTCATCAGTAAGGCCTCCCCATGGACATCCACTGCCCATTCTCAGTCTGACCTCCCGGCTCCAGCCCCATAGCCTCCCACTGCCAGAGAAAACGCAGGATATCCAGCAACACCGGCATTTCACGAAACAGCCAATCATTGTTTAGTATAAGTGTGTCCCGAACATTGCATGAGATATACTAAAAATTCATTACATGCCTGAAATCCAAGTGTAACCTGGGCATTCTCTATTTGTATTTGTTAAATCTGGCAACTCTCTCTAGGGCTTCCCAGATAGTACTAGTGGTAAAGAACCTGCCCGCCAACGCAAGAGACGAGAGAATTTGGTTCAATCCCTGGGTTCGGAAGATCCCCTGCAGTAGGAAATGGCAACCCACTCCAGTATTCTTGCCTGGGATATACCATGGGCAAAGGAGACTAGCGGGTTACAGTCCATGGGGTCACAAAGAGTCAGACACAACTCGGCAACTAAATTAGGCACTAAGACATATTGCTGATGAATGAATGAATGAGTTTCCTGTCTGTAAAACGAGATTTCCTTACATTGTAAGCAGTCTTCACTGCAGCATGTCCAACTTTCATAATAATATGTTGACATCCCCAAACAACCTTTTCTGCCCCAAACTCAGACTTTTCCCTCTCAAACAGTGAATGCACATTCCTGCCTGTTGCATGGTGCTACTGCCTGCCCTCCAAGTTCAGAGTCACCAGGAGCTCCGTCCCAGCCCCAACAGGTGATAGATGGGACAGTGTGTTATTCGAGCGTTTCATTATATTTTAAAGTGATAATTTTAAAGATGTAGTAGGAAGCTAAAAGTCCAAGGTGTTGATATGAATGCTAGGAAAAGACACGATGAAAATTACAAGGTAGGTTGAAAGCAGGAACTCTTCAGTCTTAAGCAAAACACTCTTTTCAGTGTAAGCTGGTTGCATTTTCTGGTGAAGAAAATGCATGCAATTGAGACCATGGACGGAAATGCTGAACACATATTGAAAACTGCGTCTGAACAGGATTATGCCGTTTTGAAATGGTACAAACTGTTCAGCTGTCCGGGAATGGAAGCCCTTATCACACACTCTATTTCTGGCTTTGGGATTCCGGAGAGGAAGAAGGGCCTGCAGGGGACCATCTGTGACTCAGCTGAGAAGCAAGGCAGCCAGGTCCTCCCACTGCAGCATGCAAAGACCCCTCCCCTTATTTTACAATCCTTCTGATTCCTGGCAATTGTTGGAGTTTCTGAAGAAGAAAAACATGAGGTCTTAGTTTGGACTTTTCTGAGCTGCTGGAGGAATGGCTTATTTGCAGTTGTCCAGGCCCTTTGGGCTGGGTAGATAGGCAACCTGAAGGCGGGCCAGGAAACCACAGGACAAGGAGGAAGGGAAGTGCTGAAGGCCCATGTCGGGTGGGAGAGCCTGAGAGTTGACTTCAGCAAGAAGGAACAAGAGACATGAATGCACACGCTAACCAGAAGCAGTGGTTCCAGGAAACCGTGCAAAAGGCTCCCCAGTTCAAGACTCTAAATCACACGTGGTTTCTTGAGCCATTTAACAGATGTAGCACTGTTTTCTTTGAGAAAGCCTTGGAAAGGTACCAGGGTTCGTGCTGACACAAGGACCACTAGGCGTTCAGCACACGTTCACGGGAGCCTTCCTCACGCGGATGACGGCGGAGGGCGATGAGCAGGACTATCTCGACCCTCGGGAGCTCTCGGTCAGTGGAGAAGCAAGCAAGTCTGTGCTGATGTGGAGGGCACAGGTGTCCAGCAGAGCAGTGTCCACCGCTCTTGGGAGCTGCAGCAGGAAGCAGATGGCCCTGTGTGTCCAGACATTTGAGGCCAACACCTCAGTTACAGCTGAACTGACCTCACCACATGACAGCGTTTTTAGTGTGCTTTTCTTACTGAGGCAAAATATAGAGTCTCCTGGAGACGAACGGTGGTGAGGGTTGCAGGACAGTGTGAATGTTTTTAATGTCACAGGATACTTAACAGTGGTTAAGAGGGACTTCTCTGATGGTTCAGCAGTTAGGACTCTGCGCTTTTACTGCCAAGGGAGCAGGTTCCATCCCTGGTCAGGGAACTAAGACCCTGCAAGCCAAGCTGTTGTGGCCAGAAATTTTTTAACTAAAAAAAAAATTAAAATGGTTAAGACAGTAAATGTTGTGTTAGGTATACCACAATAAAAAAAAAGAAGAAAAATAAATTTTAATTATTCACCCCCCCACCCCCGCCAAAAGCTATAGAGTAAAATGCACAGATCTTAAATGCTCTGTGAGATCAATTTTTTGATAATGTCTCCACCCACAATCCCAGCTTCCAAAGCAAGATGTCGAACAGCCATGTTCTGTGTGGACACAACCTCAGCACCCTTTGGTCCACTTCTAAGTCACCTCTTCCCCATGACCACTGTTTGTGACCTTCTGAGAAACAAGATCAGACAGTATGTATTTCTTTCTGTCTGACTTATCTGTCCTTCACTTAATATGATGTTTTGGAGATTCAACCAGTCATTGTTGGAGCAGTGTCTTTTTTTTTTGGTTTGAGTAGTCTTATTTTATGAATACATCATCCAGCTTTATTGAATCACTTTCTGATAATGAATATTTGTTTTATGTACAGGGTTTTTTGTTTTATGTACATATTATGAAAAGAACTGCTATATACATCACCGTACACATCTTTTTGTGGACGTGCGTCTTCATCCCTCTTGCATAAATACCCAGAAGTAGAAAGGCTTGCCTGTGAGGCATTTGTATGTGGAATTTTATAATAAACCACTGAATGGCTTCCTGCAGTGGCTGGATCATTTCCACTCCAGTCTCCCCACACCCTTGCCTTCGCCAGCATACTGTGATTGTCAGTGATTTTTTTTTTAATGGACCCTAATCGCTCATGGAACCAAAGTGAATGATGCCAGAAAAGGGTAACAGCTTTCAGCCAGGGCTACTAGTTTCCTAGAAGTTTGTTCCTTCCCTCAAGAAGAGAGGGCCAGCACCCCAAGCTAGAGTTTGAATGGGGTTCCTTTCTTTTCTTTCCTTTTCTTAACAAACCATTTTCACATACTCTTTCACAACGAATCCTGATAAGAAATTCTAACAGATGGTGAAAGAGCAGCTCGGAGATGCGGTAATTTGCCCAGAGCTCACAGGGTAAATCTCACCACCCTGGTCCTCTGCCTGAACAAGCACCCCGTCTCTGAGACTTAGGTCAATCTGGATGTTAAAAAAAAAAAAGAAAGAAAAACTTGTGAACGAGCTAAAACAGCACTATGCTACTTCCTGGCTCCTACATGGACTTCCTTTCTCACTCATGGGTCACTTTGACAGAACCTTGCTCTATAGAGGTCATGAGTGACCCTCAGACCTTGGAGTCCTGGGGAGAGGGGAGTGGTCCCCTCGTGCAAGGGAGATGCTCGGAAGCGGGAGGAGCTCTGTGTACTCACACACCTCACAACACAACCAGGACTTGCTGTGTTGGAGGCTGAGGCTCTCCCAGCAGGTAGAGTATCCCACCCCACCCTCAAGCTTCTGGAGTATGTGGCGGGGAGACTGGAGGCACAGGCTTTCTAAACCCAGGAGACACACCATCCTCCTAACTGGTGCCCAGTGTGTTGGCCCCTTCTCTAGGGACAGGGAGCTATTCCACACATCTCAGCTCTCAAGACATTTGACATTCAGGTGGGAACTGACCAGATGTTAATAAGACATCTGAATTCACTGATCTGAACTTCAATCCATAATAGCCCCAACATCCTCAACGGCTGGATCTGGTGAAGTGGTTCAACCTTGGTACACAAGCAGGGTCTCGAGGAGAGTGCTAAAAAGCACCAATGGGGACTTTTCTGGCAGTCCAGTAGTTAAGACTTCACCTCCCAGTGCAGTCTGCACGGGTTCAGTCCTTGGTCAGAGAGCTAAGAGCCCATATGCCTCTCAGCCAAAACACCAAAACATAAAACAGAAGCAATATTGTAGCAAATTCAATGAACTATTTTAAAAATGGTCCACATCCAAAAAATCTTTAAAAAAGAATAAAAAGCACCCATGCCTGGGTCCTCCACTATCCCCCTTTTATTAGCTGGGGTGTAGCTTGGGCCCAGGGAGAATTAAATTGCTCCCCCATTGACTCCAGTGAGTAGCCAGGGCTGAGAACCACTAGAAAAACCCTATACTTTTGACTTCACCTGCTCTGAAAAAGACTTTACAGTCCAATGGTGTTGGGATCCTTTTATCAGACACTGAACTCCACTTCAGAACAGAAATCATAGTAATAGACAGGCCATGTGTGTGGTTGTGTTGTAGTCAGTTGCTCAGTCATGTCTGACTCTTTGCAACCCTAGCAACGACAGGCTTCTCTGTCCATAGGATTCTCTATGCAAGTACACTAGAGTGGGTTGCCATGCCCTCCTCCAGGGATCTTCTCAACCCAGGGATCGAACCCGCATCTCCTGCATTACAGGCAGATTCTTTATTGCTGAGCCACTGGGGAAGCCCAGATGGGCTATGTGGAAATGAAAGTCGCTCAGTTGTGTCCGACTCTTTGAGACCCCATGGACTATACAGTTCATGGAATTCTCCGGGGCAGAATACGGGACTGGGTAGCTGTTCCCTTCTCCAGGGGATCTTCCCAACCCAGCGATAGAACCTAGATCTCCCGCATTGCAGGGGCATTCTTTACCAGTTGAACCACAAGGGAAGCCTGAGAATACTGGAGTGGGTAGCCTATCCCTTCTTCAGCAGATCTTCCCAACCCAGGAATTGAATCAGGGTCTCCTGCATTGCAGGCATATTCTTTACCAACTGAGCTATCAGGGAAGCACAAAGCAAAACTCGTTCAGTCGTGTCCAACTCTTCGCAACCCCTTGAACTATACAGTCCATGGAATTCTCCAGGCTAGAGTACTGGAGTGGGTAGCCTTTCCTTTCTCCAGCGAATCTTCCTGACCCAGGAATCAAACACAGGTCTCCTGCACTGCAGGTAGATTCTTCACCAACTGAGCTATCAGAGAAGCCAAGGCAGGCCACAGATGGTTTCATTTCAGATGTCCTGCTGGCTAGCTGCTACAAAAACCATCTCATATTGCATTACAATTTCATGCTCTTGTGCAAGAGTGGACATTGGAATTTATCCACCACCAACCTAACCCCATACCTGAACTCAAATAAGAAAAAAAAAAAAAAAGCTCAGCATGGGGGCAAAAAAAAGCACTGATTAATAAATGGAGCCCACTATTAAAAATTTGCTGGTGCAGCAAAATTGACTTTCCTATCACAATTTGTCTTCTGCGAACTTAATTTTTATTCTAGAAACCTGTTAATTTTTTATTTTATTCTATGAACTTTATTTTGCTCCACCTGGCCCCAAATGGAAAGTTATTTAGTCCTGGATTTGGTTATACTCTAACCACAAGAAAATGGTAGTATTTGCAAAGTATTAACTTTGGGGCATATTTTATGAAAAATATTAATTCACTTATACTTATCTCAGATTTATCTACTATAAAACTATCACTATCATTTTCCTTTAGTTCAAGAGTCCTTCTACCTTATAGGCTATAATCAATGCTCAGAGAATGAATGTTTATGAAAAGCAGAGCTACTTCAAGCTTCAAACCTCAAGATCTACATAAACAACAAAATAGCTTAAGGTTCTATATAAATGAACAATAAACTAATCATGACTTATAAATGATGAAGTCTCAATAAACCCAGTGAATTCAGATTATACTATCAACACAGAAATAGAAAGAACTTACAGTAAAGAGCAGCTTCCTAGGAAATAACTTTTCTCCTGACCTTAAAGGTAAAACTTAGAACAGCAGAAAATTACCAACCAGTTCATTTCATGAAACATTGGCAGTCAAAAACATCAGAAGCATAGTTGACCCTTGAACAGGGTGGGGCTAAGGGTGCTGTCCCCTTGGAAAGGAAAATCCACGGACACCTCTACAGTCAGCTCTGGTTTACCACATCCACAGATTCAACCAAGGCAGATCGTAGTACTGTAGTATTTACTAATGAAAGAACTCCAGGTATAAGTGGACACATGCAATTCAAACCCATGTTGTTCAAGGGTCAACTGTAATTCAATTCATTATTCTTCTATTATTGGGGTTTATTGCATATTTTTTAATTTTATCTCACAGGTCTGGCATACGGGAACCTCAGTCAATTTCACTGGGAAGCTTTCCTAGTGGCTCAGTGGTAAAGAATCCACCTAACAGTACAGGGGACAAGGGTTTGATCCCTGGCCCGGGAAGATCCCACATACTGCAGTGCAGCTAGGCTCGTGTACTGCAACTGAGCTTGTGCTCTGGAGCCTGAGAGCAGCAACAAGAGAAGCCACCAAAATGAGACGCTCTCTCACTGCAACTAGAGACTAGTTGAAACTAGACAGAAAAGCCCGTGCAGCAAGTAAAACCCAGCAGAGCCAAAAACAAATAATTTTCACTGTTCCCCATAAGCTCACAATTGTTCTCCTGAAAACTTGAAAGAAACAGTCAAACAAGGGCTCCATCTAACATCTGGTCTACCATCTGCATAAACACAGTGAGACATTTTTTAAATGACAACACATCATCACTCACTCATTCAGCTTTTCTCACCCTAGACTCAATCCCATGTCTATCCAGGAATGAGCCCATTATGACCCTGGGGTAGTTTATTACCCAAGTCACAGTCCTAATGCCCTTTCTGGCTTAGGTTCTTCTCATCTGTTTACATTTGGTTGAACCAGGAAGTGCAGTTAGACAAAGAACTAGCACAAACTACTCAGCAAGGAGTTCTTTCCTCTGCATGCTGCCCAGCCTCCAAAAGATCTCAAGCAAGTGGCTAGTCCTGGACGGAGCAGAGGTTCTACAGCCCAGAGGTTCTCACACGATCAGCAGCGGGTCCAAACTGTCAGTCAATTTTGTTTATTTCAGTGTATGACTCATGTTGCTTCTGGATAGGCATCAAAAATATGGACACAAGACTCCTCCAGCTCTACCCTCCTGCCCACAGAAAGCACAGATGACACACAACCTCTGCTAATGCCCAGCCTTCAGGTACCATATTTGGAGACTATTTGTCCTGGAAAATCCCCAGAAGTGGTTCCAGCCAGGCCACAAGGTAGACCAAAAGAGGATCCTGTAGGGGCCCAAGAATGAACACAAGGACTGATGTGGAGATTAAACAGCAATGTTTATGTTAACATCAAGGTCAAAACACTTCATCAAGACCACAGAAAATTAGGATTTTACTTCAAGAGTCACCTGGCACCCCAGGAATGGAAGGAAATCTAGGGATCCTAATACATTTTCCCTTTTAAAGAAAGTTTAAGTCTCATCCACTTTCCTTTTCATTTATTTTTGGAGAACAATCATTCAGAAATGGAAACAGCCCATCGAGGAACCTTAGAGAGACAGCAAGCAAGGGGTAACCAAGTGCTGAATGCAGACACTGTCCAGAGGGTTGACACACTTCCCAGGGAATAAATCGGTTTAGCCGAGGCTTAACCATAGATGATCTTGAATTCATCCCTGCAAATGCCACAAGAAACAGAGGAAGGTAGTGAGCCAAGGATGGATGTATGACTCACCAGATCCGTATTCTTTGCCTTTTATCTAGCCCTTTGCCATTAGTAATCTATTAACTACAATCTTAATAACTTTTCAAAGTCCAAGGCTTTGTAGCTGCATTTTAAAGAGGTGTGGTAACGTAAGATATTGCTTCATTAGGAAGAAAAACACAAGCTAGATGAGTACTTAGCAAAAGAAAAATATGAGGGAACTATGAAGAAAAGGCTAATCCAATCATGACTCAATCTTAGCTACAAAACAACTGATTTGCTTTGCTTGGCCAGCAGAGGAAAATCATTTCTTTCCCAACAAATGGTAACCAGGACACTAGAGAGAAATGGAGTCACCAGCTGACGTTAATGCATATAAAATCAACTGGCTTTATCCTAATCACACTTAAGCTCTCGATTTAATGTTCATATTTTCAGCTCAATTTCAATATTTCAATTTTATTTGTCTTTGCAAGTTGTGATCATAGTAAGAATGACACCAAACTGTCAGAACTGAGGGCTCTCTCTTGCTTTGGCTGGTTGTGAGTGTCTGGATTTTTTTCTCCCTCAAGTCAAGAGGTTGCATGTTGGAATCGCACAGCTATAGAGTTGGCCTTAAAAGTCAGATTTCCATGATTCAAATTCGAGCTCTACCCCATAGAGATGTGACATTGAGCAAGTTAATTAACCTTCAATTATCCACCAAAAAAGGGGATGATAACTGTACCGATTTCATAAGGTTGTTGTGAGGATTAAGTGAATAAAAACTTAGCAATGTTTAGAATAATGGATGATGTACAGTCTGTGCCCAGTAAATGTCCCCAAGCTGTATTTATTATTGATCTCTCAGGAAGAGTTGCATTCCTGTGTTTGCATTCAAGTTAATGTATAAAGTCAACTTGATAAACTATCCAGGATATTACCTTACACATATTATAACCATGATTTTTTTTTAAATAACCTTTCAAAGTTAAATAAAACACATCAGCCTGGGAGTCGAGCTGTCTCATATTCCATTTACTTAGTAACCAAAGAAGAAAGTGGACTTCCCAGGTAGCTTAGTGGGTAAGGAACACACCTACCAATGCAGGAAACACAGAAGACCGAGCTGGATCCCTGGGTTGGGCAGAGCCCCTGCAGGAGGGCATGGCAACCCACTCCAGTACTCTTGCCTGGAGAATCCCAGGGACAGAGGAGCCTGGTGGGCTATAATCCATGGGGCCACAAAGAGCTGGACATGACTGAGTGACGGAGCACGCATACATGTCAAGGAGAAGGTATTTATTATCTCTAAGCCTTGGTCTCCTTAACAATACCAAGAATATCAATAACAAGCCTTGTAAGGAATGGTCATCTAACAGAGGACACACACTTAATACATGACTGCTCTTTTTATTATATTTTCTGTAAAAGGTAATTATGGCCTGATACAAAAGTCTGGCAAGTAATAACAGTGCTGGCATCATTGTAAGATTCTTCTGGGAAGTCCCTGGCGGTCCAGTGGTTAGGACTTGGCACTTTCACTGCCCCGGCCCAGGTTCCAGCCCTGATCAGGAAACCAAGATCCTGCAAAAGTGCGTGTTAGTTGCTCAGTCATGTCCACCTCTTTGTGACCCCATGGACTGTTACCCAACAGGCTACTCTGTCCATGGGATTCTCCAGGGAAGAATACTGAAGTGGGTTGCCATTCCCTTCTCCAGGAGATCTCTCCCACCCAGGGACTGAACCCAGGTCACCTGCATTGCAGGCAGATTCTTTACCATCTGAGCCACCAGAGAAACCCAAAAGCCTGTGGCCAAAAAGAAAGAAAGAAAAAAGAAGATTCTTCAGTTAAGAAGGAAACTGGCTTTCATTTTGCCAATTTAACTACTGTGCCCGAACTAATCACTCCCAGCTCCTTTTCTCCTTGGGCCTTGGACATCAGTCTCCTCCACCGAAAGAAAGTTCAGAGTGGATTCCCAAGCTCACCTTGACCTTGTCTTTAGTAAGACAGTCTGAATTTTGGGACCTGTGAGCTAGAGAGGCCCTTTAGGTCCCTATAGAGCCCAGGCAGCATGGAAAATGTAAGTCATCTGGTGTGGTCTCTCCTCTGTCCATCACTCATCCAAACATTTTCTCCCTTTCAGCCACACATGGTGTTTCTGAGCTTGAACAAACACTTCCAAATGCACTTCGGGCTCAAGTCCTAGCGCGCACCTAAGTTCAGACGACCACAACCCTCTCAAAATCTCTGCAGTCACTTCCATATTGTTGCACAGAATCAGCTCCCCAAAGCCTATTATGGCTAAAAAAAAATGATCACTTGAACGAAAAGAAAATCAAATATGAAATATTTGTTAGGTCTCTATTACGTTTCAAGTACATCCATGCAAATAAACACAGCTGAACTTCAAAAGACCTTCTGTTATGAACTGTCACCTAACAGGTGGCCACAGGGAGACGTGGAGAAGTCAGACGACTTGGTCGAGATGACACCTTTGACAGGGAGGACTCACACTTGCGAAGGTGCAGCCAGGTCATGTGACCTGTCCTCTGTCTGTCCCACCCACAGGACATTCCTCCTCTCACAAAGAAGAGGAAGCACTGACTCAAATGACCCCATCTTCCTTGATGTCAGTGACAGCCTGAGAGAGGCAACGGCCTTAACTGCTCTCCAGGTGAGGAGCCTGGGCTCATGGACGCTGCTGCCCAAAGGAAACTCGGGAGTTAAGAGCAGGGCCATCTCCCCTGAGGCAGCAGGGTTGGGGGAGCGGGCAGCAGAATTTCGTATTTGTTCAGTTGCTAAGGCATGTCCGATTCTTTGTGATTGAACGGACTGCAGCATGCCAGGCATCCCTGTCCTTCACCACCTCCTGGAGTTTGCTCACACTCATGTCCATTGAGTCAGTGATGCCATCCAACCATCTCGTCCTCTGTCGCTCCCTTCTCCTCTTCAATCTCCTCCCTTTTCCTCCCTTCTTCTCTTCAATCTTCCATAGCATCAGGGTCTTTTCCAAATAATCAGCTCTTCACATCAGGTGGCCAAAGTAGCAGAACTTCAGCTTCAGTCCTTCCAGTGAATATTCAGGGTTGATCTCCTTTAGGATTGACGGGTTTGATCTCTTGCTGTCCAAGAGTCTTCTCCAGCAACACGATTTGAAAGCCTCAGGTCTTCGGCACTCAGCCTTCTTTATGGTTCAGCTCTCACATCTGTTCAGCAGCAGTGCAAATGCCCAGAGTTCACCCCTAGAATCTATAGCTCAGCTTCCCAAGGTCTGCGCCTTAGTAACTTTCATCCAGGTTGAATAACACCGCCCTGTACCATCTTGGAGGATTCTTCTGGAGAGGACTTTTACTCTTCTGGGGTAGGAGATTTAAAGAAAATAAGTACTACGAGTATCCTTCTGCTCCGCAGACACCTCAAGGTCATCCTGGAGCAACGCGGTTCTCAGAAGCTGCTAGGTTGTTGCCAACACACACCATAGGTAAGGAAGCTGGCTAAACTGCTTTTCCATCTTTTCTTTTTTTTATTCTCAACTGAGGAATGCACTTCTTCCCTGGAAAACTGGCCAGTCCCCTTGCTAATCCTCCTCTCCCTCCATCCCCACCTTCCCTCCCGGTTCCAATTCTTGTGGATCATCCAGAGGTGAAAACACAGACGCCAAACATCAGCAACTGCAGCTGGAGGAAGATGAACCTGGGGCTGGAGCTGTGGGCAGTCTAACCCTGGGCTCAGCAACCGCCCCGGCGTGGGGTCATTCCCAGCCTTGACCTCTGGACCACAACCGTGACTTCTTCGCAGGAAGATGGGTAACTCTGTACTCTGCTACCTGACTGTATTCCTCATATTTCATGTGAAATAGACAGTTACATTCTTCAGCCCACTTTAAAAAACATTTTAACTTCCTCAGCATTTATGGAACAATTCTGCTATTGAAAGGTGATGGATGGGAGGGCAAGTTGTAGGCCTGCACATTCATGACCAGGGAGCATCTGAGAAATGTTTCCGAATCATGAACAGATGAACATTACTTCATGCGTTAATGCATCCTGCAGGTCAAACGACAGTGCTCTCTCACTTCCAACCAAAATAAATGTCAAAACTACAAGAAGTGGAACAGTCAGTCAGTCACAGGGTGCTGTGTTCCTTCACATCAGAAAAACGAGTCCCCTTTTATGAGGACTCTCATAACTGAATTCACAAAGCCAGTTGGCACTTTCAAATGTCTGTGTGCACAGCAGGATGTTTGATTACTTGTGGGTCACTGGAAACCACCCTTATCACACTCACATTTCCACATTTGCATTTATACATTTACTGAGCGATGCAGAGATGGGTAGAAAAACAAGCTATATATGGTAAGTGCTATCTAATTTTACTAACTAATGGTTGGATAAACAGGTATTTAAATAAGACTCTGATCAAACCCACAGTGTGAGAATTTTGGCAGCTGAATATCCAGGGTATAAAACCTGACCAGGACCTGCCCTCTATCCTGCTGAACTGCAGTCAAGCCTGTGCCAGCCAAACCCACAGCTTGAAAACTTGTTCATCTGCCAAGCCAAATGGCTTTGTGCTGCTCTTCAGTGTCTTACACTTTATTGTGAAAAAGCCAACATGGGAAACTAAACCAAAACTTGAAGCAGGAAGGCAGATGCCTTTGAGGAGAGAAAGCAGTACGCATCGGGGGAGGCACCCGGAGATGCTGGTTGTGTGCATCGTTCTGCTTCTTGATCTGGGGTGGGGGTTACAGGAGGATCTGCTTTGAGCTAGGTTTGCCATTTCCTTCTCCAGGGCAACTTCTAGACCCAGGGATCAAACCTGGGTCTCCTGCATAGCAGGCAGATTCTTTACTATCTGAGCCACCAGGGAAGCCCTAGGCTTGTCTGTGTTTTGGTATTTTGCTCCATATACATTATACTTACCTTAAAAGGAAAAAAAAAAAAACAACTCTACGCTGGGAAAGTTTTTTTTAAAAAAAAACCTCTTCACATGTATTAAGAAATCCACTGAAAATATTCTTTCCTATTATGTAATTTGGAATTGAGGGTCTGTGGCTAGAAATAACATAACTATCAAATTAGAAATTGCCTTTTAGAGCCATCCATTTCACCTTTTCTAAAAGGCCCTGAAAGAAAGTCACTTAGCTTGTCCTTGTGTGTGTTAGTCGCTGAGTTATGTCCAACTCTTGGGAAACAATGGACTGTAGCCTGCTAGGCTCCTCTGTCCACGGAATTCTCCAGGCTAGAATATTGGAATGGGTAGCCATCCCCTTTTCCAGGGATCGAACCCAGGTCTCCTGCGTTGCAGGCAGATTCTTTACCAGCTGAGTCACCAGGGAAGCCCATGCTTATAAGCTTCTAACTTGTTTCCAGACCACCCTCATCTATTAATATCTGTACACAGTTCTGCTTACCAGGGGCTTCCCTGGTGGTTCAGACAGTAAAGAATCTGCCTCCAACACAGGAGACATGGGTTCAGCCCCTGTGTTGGAAAGATCCCCTGGAGAAGGAAACAGCTACTCACTCCAGTATTCTTGCCTGGAGAATTCCATGGACATAGGAGCCTGGTGGGCTACAGTCTATGTGGTTGTAAAAAGTTGGGCACAACTGAGCAACTTTTACTTTTCTGATTACCAAGTTAACTTAAAATTTTTTTTTTTATTTTTAAAAGTCTTTTTATTGAATACTGACTCTTTGTTTAGTCTTTTTATTGCTTTTTTTTTTTTTAATGTTTTGGTTTTAGGGCCATGAGTCATGTGGGACCTCAGCTCCCTGACTAAGGTCAAACCCACACTCTGCATTGGAAGGCAGAGTCTTAACCATTGGATCCCCAGAGAAGTTCAACAACTTTTTAACAATGTATTAAAACACACATAACAAAATTAACATCTTAGCATCCTTAACTGTACAAATAAGTGCCTACGTAGTCTTGTGTGACCGTTATCATGCATCTCTAGAACTCTTTTCATCTTACAATGCTGAGATTCCAGGTCCATCAAACAACTTCTTTTCTACTTCCCCCGCCCCTGGCAAACACCATTCTATTTCCTGTCTCTGTGAATTAGATTTCTAACCAAACCAGCCAATCCTAAAGGAAATCAGTTCAGTTCAGTCGCTCAGTCGTGTCCGACTCTTTGCGACCCCATGAACCGCAGCACGCCAGGCCTCCCTGTCCATTACCAACCCCCAGAGTTCACCCAAACCCATGTCCATTGAATCGGTGATGTCATCCAACCATCTCATCCTCTGTCGTCCCTTTCTCCTCCTGCCCTCAATCTTTCCCAGCATCAGGTGCACAAAGTACTGGAGTTTCAGCTTCAACATCAGTCCTTCCAATGAACACCCAGAACTGATCTCCTTTAGGATGGACTGGTTGGGTCTCCTTGTAGTCCAAGGGACTCTCAAGAGTCTTCTCCAATACCACAGTTCAAAAGCATCAATTCTTCAGCACTCAGCTTTCTTTATAGTCCAACTCTCACAACCATACATGACCACTGGAAAAACCATAGCCTTGACTAGATGGACCTTTGTTGACAATGTCTCTGTTTTTTAATATGCTGTCTAGGTTGGTCATAACTTTTCTTCCAAGGAGTAAGCGTCTTTTAATTTCATGGCTGCAATCACCATCTGCAGTGATTTTGGAGCCCAGAAAAATAAGTCTGACACTGTTTCCACTGTTTCCCCATCTATTTCCCATGAAGCGATGGGACCAGATGCCATGATCTTTGTTTTCTGAATGTTGAGCTTCAAGCCAACTTTTTCACTCTCCTCTTTCACTTTCATCAAAAGGCTCTTTAGTTCTTCTTCACTTTCTGCCATAAGGGTGGTATCATCTGCATATCTGAGGTTATTGATATTTCTCCTGGGAATCTTGATCCCAGCTTGTGCTTCCTCCAGCCCAGCATTTCTCATGATGTACCATGCATATAAGTTTAATAAGTAGAGTGACAATATACAGCCTTGACGTACTCCTTTTCCTATTTGGAACCAGTCTGTTGTTCCATGTCTAGTTCTAACTGTTGCTTCCTAACCTGCATACAGATTTCTCAAGAGGCAGGTCAGGTAGTCTGGTATGCCCATCTCTTGAAGAATTTTCCACAGTTTATTGTGATCCACACAGTCAGAGTCTTTGGCATAGTCAATAAAGCAGAAATAGATGTTTTTCTGGAACTCTCTTGCTTTTTCCAGCAGATTGCCAGCAGATGCTGGCAATTTGATCTCTGGTTCTGCTTTTTCTAAAACCAGCTTGAACATCTGGAAGTTCATGGTTCACGTATTGCTGAAGTCTGGCTTGGAGAATTTTAGGCATTACTTTACTAGCGTGTGAGATGAGTGCAACTGTGCGGTAGTTTGCACATTCTTTGACATTGCCTTTCTTTGGGATTGGAATGAAAACTGACCTTTTCCAGTCCTGTGGCCACTGCTGAGTTTTCCAAATTTGCTGGCATATTGAATGTAGCACTTTCACAGCATTGTCCCTGAATATTCACTGAAAGGACTGATGTTGAAGCTCTAATTCTTTGGGCACCTGATACAAAGAGCCGAGTCATTGGAAAAGACACCGATGTTGGGAAAGATTGAGGGCAGGAGGAGAAGGGGGTGGCAAAGGATGAGATGGTTGGATGGGATCACCAACTCAACAGACATGAGTCTGAGCAAACTCCAGGAGATAGTGAAGGACACAGAAGCCCAGCAAGCTGCAACTCATGGGGTCGTAAAAAGTTAGATAGGACTTTAGCAAATGAACAACAGCAAAAGGACCTCATAGATGGAATCATACAATATTTGTCCTTTTATTTCTCTTAACATACTGTTCTCAAGATACATCCGTGTTGTAGCCTGCATCAGAGTCTCCTTCCTTTTCAAGGTTGTATGATATTCCCTTGTATGTATACACCATATTTTGTTTATCCATTCACTTGTTGATGGAGACTTGAGTTGCTTCCACCCCCTGGCTATTGTGAATAATGCTGCTAGAATGTGGGCATACAAATATCTCTTGGAGACCCACTTTCAATTTTGGGGGGTCTCTACAGACAAGTGGAACTGCTGAATTGAAAGGTAATTCTGTGTTTAATTTTGGGAGTAACTGCCATACTGTTTTCCAAAGGGTCTGCACTACAGTCCCAACACCAGTGCAGAAAGATTCCAATTTCTCTATATCCTCACCAACATTTATTATTTTCTGGGTTTTCTTCCTATCAGTTTGATTTTTTTGGTAGTAACAATCCTAAGCAACTTTCTTTTGTTCATAACAATGACTACCATTGGCTATGTGCTTCAAACATAGTTTAGTTCTGAACCTATTACATCCTGGAATCCCCGCAACCAGCCTCTGAGGTTTAAATCTGAGGTCAGCAAAACCAGCATCTTATGCCTAGGAAGAGACAGACCTGGAATTTGAGCCCAAATGTGATTAATTTCATATACTGTGCTCTAACCACTTCACACACTGCCTTCCTTCTTTACCAGAACTCTTGGTTTCTGTGCACTGATTCAGATGCCTAGGGATTTCCTGAGCAAGGTGACTGTCCCACCCATGACCACAGAAAATTAATTTGTCAGCCTCTGGTGTGTGAACAGCCCAGACAGACTAGAACACAATAAACTCTTTAGGACAGGAAGTTCACACTTATTAAGGTTTATGTTTCCCCCAAGAACCCACCACAATGCCTGACACACAATACTCAATAAATGTGCTGCTGTTCAGTCGTGCAGTCGTGGCCGACTCTTTGCGACCCCATGAGCTGCAGCACGCCAGGCTTCTCTGTCCTTCACTATCTCCTGAAGTTTGCTCGAACTCATGTCCATTGAGTCGGTGATGCCATCCAACCATCTCATCTCTGTCACCCCCTTCTCCTCCTTCCCTCAATCTTTCTCAGCATCAGGGTCTTTTCCAATGAGTCGGTCCTTCGAATCAGGTGGCCAAAGTATTAGAGCTTCAGCATCAGTCCTTCCAATGAATTTCTGGGTTGATTTCCTTTAGGATTGACTGGTTTGATCTCCTTGTTGTCCAAGGGACCCTCAAGAGTCTTCTCTAGCACTACAATTCAAAAGTGTCAATTCTTGGGTGATCAATCTTCTTTATGGTCCAACTCACATTCATATGTGACTACTGGATAAACCATGGCTTTGACTATATGGACCTTTGTCAGCCAAGTGATGCCTCTGCTTCTTAATCACTATCTAGGTTTGTCATAACTTTTCTCCCAATAAATATACATTTTAAAAAATCCACTGTGATTACAGAAGCCCAGTTATCAGCATTAATTCCACACTGGTCTGTGTGACTAGGACAAACACAGAGCAGACAACCACACACAGTACAGATCACAAATTATTGATCAGAATAACTTACACTATCTCCCTTCCAATTTCCAGGTTCCTGACTTTCACATATTGTGTTGTATTTCTTTATCTTTTGTCCAGGTCTGACTTTTCTTCTCTCCTCTCTCTCCTACACCTTTTCTATTTGTAGCTTAGGACCATCTATGGAGCATCACTTTTTTCACCGATTACCATTCAACCCAAAGTACACCACTCATGAACCAATCACTGGTAAGAATAGTAGCATTTGACCAATCAGAGCCAGTTTATATAGATGGGGATATGGAAAACTTCTGCAGAAACTTCCATGGAAAAGCTGGATCTTGACATAATCTGGGCTCTGTTAGAAGAGAGGTGAAGTAATAGTGCTGGGTGGACAGTACAACAATTATGTCCCTACACATTCCATACTTACAGCCACAATGGTTGGATAGTCAGTCCAACAGCGGCTGGCTTCAACTGTGCAGAAACAGTGTAGAACTAGAACCAACAAGCAGAACAGTACAAGACAAAAAAAGCTGTTGAATATCCACAGCTGGACAAAAATGAAATGGGCCACTTTGGCCAACAGAAATATACCTGTCACAGTGCTTCTCACAATGTGACCTCCTTTACCACTGTTAGAATCACTGGGACAGACGCTAACTTTTGAGACCCAGTGCTCAAGAGAAAGTGACTGCTTGATAAGGCCTATGTTCGAGAAACACAGCCAAGATATCTTTCTCTTCTGAGAGTCTGATTTTCATGTTGGACACCAAGGTAGACAGGTGATGTCCAGAGTCCAGTGGCTGACACCAGAGGGGATGAGTCATTTGTTAAATGGGGCTGTGCAGCATACCCTTAGCTGAAGATAGAACTATAGCAATAAGGTAACATTCAAGTCATTTACCAAACTGCTCAGAAATTTTTTCTATTAAAAATTTGAAAGGTTATCCACAGATAAAGGAATTTATGGAAAATGACCATTAATTTCTCATTTAGTGGTTATCTTCACTTATTTAAAACTTTTAAAATAATTGAAAACCATAAAATAAAAGGTATGTAGACAGTTATGTAACTGAACTGTTGAATATTGTTTTTTATGTACACTTGCCATGCATTAAAGTTGAAACAGTTGGAAAAGTCAACATGGTCCAGAGAGACAAAAGCCAACTCTTGGGGTGCGTGTTTAATTATCCTGATGACCATAAACCGTGTATTAGCAACTTATCTGAAGCAGGGAACACATCCACTATTGTATTGGTCCATCACTCCTCGGATGATAAAGTCTCTCATTATTTAAGGATGCCTTTCTCTAAGGTCTTCAAGTGGTAAATTCCTTCTCCCCCAACCCTACATGACCAAGCATCGTACCCTCACTATTACCAAGAGTCCTGTCCTGTTTGCAGAGTGCTGTGTTCACCTGTCTAGGGCAAAAACAATCTCGCTCTGAGAGCCAGGCTATGGCCCCATGTCCCACTCCTGAGGGCATCTTTGAATGCCAAGAACACCAAGCTCACCCCGTAGCCTCTGGTGATTCCTGGTGCCCCAGGCAGATCAGAAGTTCACCTGTCTTCTGATTTGTGTCAGCTGGAAGACTATCTTCTTTCCACCACATTACACTATCTCTTCTCAAGGTTAAAACTAATAATCCCTCAGGGGCTGCAGTCCATAAGGTTGCAAAGAGTTGGACACGTTGGACACGACTGATGCAACTTAGCATGCAGCAGGCACTGAACACAGCATGTATTCAACAGGCCATGTCTGATTATGCAAAGGCACTCCTTGCAGAATTGCCCAATTATCCCGTTTTGTCCAACTGTTGCCATTCCTGGTTACAGTGATGTTTTTAAACACACTAATTTGTATATGGTAAGAACAAGGCCAACACCAAGCCGCTGCTGTACAGCAGTCTCCATTTGTTTATTTACTTATTTATTGGCACGCTTTGGGAATCTTAGTTCCTCACCAAGGAATTGAGCCCATGCCTCCTGCACTGAGAGCCCAGATCCTGACCACTGGACTGCAGGGAAATCCCAACTTAAATCTGCATTTAAGTCAAATGGAAAATACTGATAACCCTACAGAAACTTAGAACTCAACTCCTTTTTCCCCTCAGCAGTGTTGCCTCATCAGGAAGAGTCAGATAAATGTCTGGAGAAGGTCATCACCTCCCAGGGGAGTGACCAAGTATCTGCTCGCTGATGACTACAAACAAGTCTTAGGTCATGTACAAAGGCAATAGATACTACTTTCTAGCCCCCAGTTAGTCTCCGCAGAAGTCCCTGTTCCTCCCCTTGTTAATCATCCACCTATTCAGAGGATGACACTCACCTATTCAGAGGACACAGCCATTACTGAGTATCTCTGTGTCTCTACATTTTTTGGTAACACATCAATACTTTGTTACAGAAGAGTCTAGCCAAGAAAGTGATTGTGATGGGGAAAAAACGGTTTCCCACAGAGACTTTCCACAAGATTCACCTTGGCCTACACAGTGAAATCCAACACTGAGGGTCCTGGGGGCACGGCTCCTTCGCGCCTGCATGGACTGCCTCATCACTGCCTGGCCACCAGGGATGCTGTGCAAACTGGTCTGTTCTCCCCACCCCATACCCCTTCTCCCCTTCAGGGCTTCCTCCCCGAAACTGGGGCTAACGGACGGTAGGTTCTCGAGAAACTCAGTACTAAATATGAGTAAATATCAGTAGACACTTCTTTAGGAAAATATTCTGTCTGCTTACACCGTCTGCAGTGCATGAGTTCCTCTAGGGTCGGTCTGCCCATTCCCTTAAAGTTTCCTGCTGTCTCACCATCTTATTACGCGTCATTGCCCATCACACCACTGTCCTAAAACCACATAAGTCATAATCTTTGTAACAAAAGAAAGATGTACCAAAGTAAAATCAGCATTCACCTATTACCCAGAAAAAATCAGTATTGAAAACTTTAGTATAAAAAAATCATTGATATTCATAGTTTATCACTGTGTCAACATAACTATTATATTTCAGAAATGGTAATATATATTACTGTTCAGCTTGTGTTCAGCTTTTTAAAGAACATCTTTCACATTAGTAAGTATAATTTAATTCTATTTTAAAGATATTTACAAGGTATAGCATTCATTGTATGCCTGCTAAGTTGCTTCAGTACTATTCAATTCTTTGTGACTCCATGGACTATAGCCCGCCAGGCTCCTCTGTCCATGGGATTCTCCAGGCAAAAATACTGGAGTGGGTCACCATGCCTTCCTCCAGGGGATCTTCCGAACCCCGGGATCAAACCCTCATCTCTTATGTCTCCTGCATTGGCAGGAGGGTTTTTTACCACTAGCACCACATGGAAAGGCAGATGTATCTTAATTTGTGTTTGTGTAATAAACCTTATTGGACAGGAGCTTATAGAATAGCTGGGCTCACCTCTGTGCATTTTACTTTACTTATGTAGTTATTTTGGGGCCAAGCTGCTTGCTGGATCATAGTTCCCAGACCAAGGACTGAACCCAGGCCACAGCAGTGAAAGCAGAAAGTCCTAACCACCAAGTCACCAGGGATTCCTCACTTCTGTGTATTTTACATCTCACCAAGCTGGCCTCAGAGGACTGCCTGGGGTCACACTCCCCACCCACTACAAGCTGTGGGGAGGGGCTTTTCACCAAATTTTCTTTCTCTCTTCCTCTTTCTTTCTTTGCATACAGATGGATGTGCATTCTGGCACAAGATAAAACATGATGTTTCTTGATATGGATCAAGGTCAAAGAAGTTTGAAAGGTCACTGATCTACCCCAAGTATTTAAGGAGAGGCTGGTTGCTCAGATAGTAAAAAATCTGTCTGCAAATGCAGGAGACCCAGGTTTGATCCCTGGGTCAGGAAGATCCCCTAGAGAAGGAAATGGCAACCCTCTCCAGTATTTTTGCCTGGAAAATCCCCTGGACAGAGGAGCCTGGCAGGCTACACCCATGGGTGTCACAAAGAGCTGGCCATGACTGAGCGACTAACATGCACAGCTTAAAGAATTTTTAAAACAGCACTGATCCACTGTAGTTAAGATTAAGAAATAATTATACTGCCTGAACATTAAAAGATTTCAAAACCTCTACTCAAGAGTTTTGTAATGATTTCCATGATGCAGAATTTCAAAACGAACATCTTTCTGTGGCTGAACAATCCAGCATGGTCATGGGGGTCTCCCCACCCCAGGAGGCTCTGCACTGAGGACTGGCTTCATTCGCTCCTCCCTCCCCTCCCTTCCCTTCCGCCTTCTCAAGGACCAACTGCAGAGAAGATGGTAGAAAGAACCCCAACCCAGAGGAAAAACCAGGGCTGGGTGGTGAGGAAGGTGGGGCTGCAGGCAAATGACGGGCCTGGGCCTTCGAAGCAGAAGGAAGTATCACTTTCTTGCGGCCTCCTGCTACAGTTCTGCGCTCTGTGACCCAGCTTCCCTGTGGAAAGCAGAAGTGGGCCTCCCTCTCCAGACGGTCTCTCTGAGACAAGCTTCTCAGCTGCCCTCGCCCCTGTGTGGGTTAACATTTCCAGGAAGACTGGAGGCACCCAGAAGGCCCGGCACCTGGGAGACATCTCTACTCTGGCTGAAGGCAGGATGAACCCAGACCTGCCTTACCGTCTCACTGGGGACCCACACCAGTGCCGAAAAGCCACCATAGCTCCCACCAAACACTGGACCAGTGGAGAGAGAACTGGGGAGAGCTGACAATGAGTTTCCAACCAGCATGACTTGGGATCAATACAGAGAGTGATGTTAGATGCTTACCGGAAGGGAGGAGTGTGCAGCCATTAAAAAAAATGAAAGAAGGCTATTTGCAGCAACGTGGTTGGACCTAGAAAGTCACACTGAGTGAAGTAAGCCAGGCAGAGAAGGAGAAATACCATATGACATCCTTTATATGTAGAATCTAAAAAAGAAATGGTACAAATGAACTTACAAAACAGAAAGGGACTCACAGACTTAGAAAACGAACTCATGGTTGCCGGGAAGAAGGGATAGTTAAGGACTTTGGGAAGGTCATGTACACACTGCTATATTTAAAAAGGATAACCAACAAAAACCTATTATATGGCACAAGGCACTCTACTCAATGTTATGTGCCAGTCTGGAGGGGAGGGGTTTTGGGGGAGAATGGATACATGTATATGTAAGGCTGAGTCCCTTTGCTGTTCACCTGAAACTATCACCACATTGTTAACTGGCTATACCCCAATACAAAATGTTTTTGGTGTCAAAAAATTAAATTAAATTAAAAAAAGAAACGGGGGAGTGTGGGCAGTCCCAACAATATCTGACTGTATCTCAAGTGTGAATGGTAAAAAAGGAAATGAGACACTTAAAGACCCTCTGAACCTCTCGATGAAGACTTCTTCCCCAAGTCCTATAGCTCATCAAGAGCAGAGCCCACACCAAGAAACATCCATCCAATGGTCTCTGTTAACATATGCCCATTCATCCATCATTTTATGGAGCATCACTTACACGTCTAAGCACAATGAAGAAAGAACACAGTCACACTGAGGTTAACCAATAATGGTCAGTTCCTATCAATGCATGGCTTGCAGGCTCTGTATGACAGTGAGAAAGGAGTTGAAGAGGGGAGTTAGAGAAGAGAGACTGGACATACGTTGATGGTGAATAAAGCAGAGATAAGTAACCAACACTTTGGAAGAGTTCTATAAAAGGAAAATTGTATTCTGATTATAAATACAACTGTCATTAAACAGCTTGGCAGCAAATCAGGAGTGTTGATGCTTAGTCAGTACTAAGATGCAGACAGTGACTGCAGCCATGAAATTAATACACTTGCTCCTTGTAAGAAAATCTATGACCAACCTAGACAGCATACTAGAAAGCAGAGACATTATTTTGCCAAAGGTCTGTATAGTCAAAGCTTTGGTTTTTCCAGTAGTCTTATACGGATGGGAGAGCTAGAGATGGCTGAGTATCCAAGAATTGATGTTTTTGAACTGTTGTGTTGAAGACTCTTGAGAGTACTTTGGACTATAAGGAGCTCAAACCAGTCAATCCTAAAGGAAATCAGCCCTGAATACTCACTGGAAGGACTGATGCTGAAGTTCCAATACTTCGGCCACCTGATGCAAAGATCCGACTCACTGGAAAAGACCCTGAGGCTGGGAAAAATTGAAAGCAGGAGGAGAAAAGGGGCAACAGAGGATGAGAGGTTGGATGGCATCACCAACTCAATGGACATGAGTTTGAGCAAGTTCTGGAAGATGGTGAAGGACAAGGAAGCCTGCTGGCGTGCTATAGTCTGTGGGGTCGGGAAAAGTCTGACACAACTGAGCTACTGAAAAGAGCAACAAGGCAAAGTGAAGGTCAGGACAAGACTGAAGAGACAGCCCAAGAATGAGGAACCAGGCTGATAGCAGCCCCTGCAACCTGCCAGCATGGATGAGCCTTTTCCACACATCATCCCAAGTAACTCCTGAAACTTGTTGTTCCAAATGACAAGACAGCACTTCCAGCTAATGTAGTCAAGAGAATCTGAAAGAAGGTCCGAGTCTTTAAACTGGTGTGTTTCAAAAATTTGAATCCCTCCATGGGCAGACTTCCCTCGCAGCTGTCAGTAAATAATCTGTCTGCAATGCATGAAGCCTGGGTTTGATTCCTGGGTGGAGAAGATCCCTTGGAGAAGGGAATGGCATAGATACCCACTCCGGTATTCACACCTCAAAAATCCCATTGACAGAGGAGCCTACAGTCTGTGGGGTCACAAGAGTCAGACGGGACTTAGGAACTAAACCACCACTATGGGGAGATTTCCATACTATTTTCTATACACGGGCTTCTCCCCCAAATGGGAACTTACTCAAAATAAATGTCAGAAATGATGAGAGACTGAACTCAAGGTTTCACAATTTAAGTATCAGGAAACCAGGCAGCTGTAAGAAATCTTTCAGTACTTCTGATCAACTTCCTCTTCCTTGTCCTTCTTCTCATCAATCTTAAAAGCTGGGAGGGAATGTTTATTCATTATAGGAGTGTGGACTTAGGATGAGCCTGGTCCACAACAGGAGCCCAGGAAAGAGGCTGTGTGTTTCCACATGCATCCCATGGGCCCTGTCTCCTCACCTTGTATATTCCCCTCGAATGACACCTCTCACTGTTATAACAACCATACAAGGAGGCTTGTAGGGTTTATAAAGAAGCTAGAGGGAACTTTTTTAGAAAGTATTACTGAGTATTTCTGTACTGTCTCAGAGGCTTCCCAGGTGGCTCAGTGGTAAAGATTATGCCTTCCAATCTGCAGGAGACTCCAGTTGGATCCTTGGGTCAGGAAGATCCTCTGGAAAAGGAAATGGCAACCCGCTCCAGGATTCTTGCCTGGGAAATCCCAAGAATAGAAGAGCCTGGTGGGCTACAGTCCACAGGGTCGCAAAAGTGCTGGGCACGACTTAGCGACTAAACAACAACACACTGACCCATAAGCATGGAACAGTCCTGAAGGCAGTCACTAGTGCTGCTCTGACAGTGACCAGGACAGATGTCATCTGGGGAGTTATCAGGGCTCCCCCTTCCCTGAGCAGGTAGCAAAGTTGAAAGGCAGAAATTCAGCTTGACAGAACAGCCTCCGCACCCTGCTCACTGGTCCACCTGCTCATTTACTCTGACAGTCCCCTAGTGCAGACCATCTCCATATGATAGAAGAAGATGACCTTGTGATTCTGTCCTTAAAATGTTTCTTAAATGATGAGTTCGTTTCTTTACTTTTAAGTAATGGAGTACCTACTACAGATCCAAAGGCAGAAAAGTGGGAAAAGCTCTCAGAGCTGGAGTGGGAAACATACCTACTAGGCCCAATGATGTCACTTAATCAGGCCTGTGACACTGGTCATGCCAACCCGCCCCCCCTCTTTTTTAGGTCCCTGCCTACTGTGCAGGGTCCTGAGAGGTTTGGAGGTTATCAGCGTTCAGAAGGCTTCAGAGCCCTGGATTGACAAAAAAATCATCAGTACCACCATTGACAGAAAGAGCCAAGGAAAGGTCTGAGACTGTCTCTGACATCAACATGTCACTGATAGCATCCCAACTAGTGATGCAATGATCTTTTCTTTTCAACTCTCCCCATGCCTGAGGACGTGGAGGTCACAGATCAATGGTGTGAGTGGGCCACAGCAATGTTCCATGCTGAGGGGCATGTGCTCTCATTTGTGCAGATTTTAAATGAATATGGGTTCGTTTATGGATAATATGATTTCACGTTGTAATTTACAAACCCATATATTCATTTGAACCAGTTTGCATCTCAAAAGTTTTGGTGATTTTTTTTTTTAATACAAAAATAATGGAACTAAAAGGCTTTGGGAATCATTGAATCACTACCTCGCCGGACCATTTTCTGCTAAGAGAATGCCATGAGCAGCATTCAGGTATCACACAAGTACTCTACAAACCTTTCCAACATTGATGATTCTAGGATGTTATGTGTCTTTTTGATTGCATAACGGCTTGCCCAGATGTCAGCTTTGCAGGCTGCATCTTACCACTTCAAATCAAGACTTCTCTCTCAGTGTTCGAAGCGTGGAAACTAGCCCTGAGTGGAGAACTCTAGCGCTGGGATAACCTGACAGTCAACTTCCTCCAATTCCCATTTTAGAAGCCAGGACTAGAGGGCCAGTGGGCTACAGATAACTTAGGGGCCAGCCCTGTTCCTCAGACTTGCACGGAGTGAGGTTTGGAGGAGACCCTCCTTCCTTCTTCCAAGCAATCTTGACCATGTGACAGGCACCAGGGCTGGCGTTCTGGACAAACCAGACAAAGCTGTTTGCACAGACATTTCATTGTAGTGGTGAAAACGGACTATACACTTATGGGCAAATCATAATATAATTCTAATTACCATTGTGAAGGAGATGTTGATGGGATAAATGGTCCAAGTAATTTATCCCAAATCACAGTTCTGAAAAGTGATGGAAGACACCCAAACTCAGGCTTCCTGGCTCCTGGTTTCTCTCCCTTCACATCGGCTGCTCTCTATTCTTCTCTCAGGAAGAAGGCTACCCCATTCTGCATCCAAAGAGGACCAGTTACCAAGAGTCTCTTGTGATCAAATTAAACGACTTCAAGCCTCAAAAGACTGACTTCAAGAGAGAACTAGGAGCCACCTGAATCCTACCCTTTTCTATCAAAGCTTACCTTATCAGGACAGATTGGGAGGACTCAGTAAGTACCTATTCCCCTCCAGCCTGCTTTAGAAGGTGCTGGAGAGAGAGACCCACCCCCTACCCCCATGCCGGCCCTTCTGAACCCTACAGCCAGCTGGAGGTAGCCAAGAAATCAAAAGTAAGTCAAACCTCCTCATTGGCTTGTTCTTAGCCTGAGTCAGACTCCGGGCCCTGCTTTGGGACAGTAAATCACTGGTGTATTTATTATGCAGTGTATCAGTAAGGTCAAGTGGCTAAATTGGATAAGCCGTCTTAGGTTTAAAATCTTCAAACTGCAAAGAACCAGGGAGCCTCGTTGTTATGGATAAATTATTTGCAATAATAACAGCACAGTTTATGGAATGCCTAGTATGTGCTTGGGGCTTTACATGCAATAAATAGCTCAGAAGGTAGACAAGGAAACCCTAACCTAGAATTTCAGTAACGGGCCCCAGTTCACACTTAGCTAGGAAACTGAGAAGCCTGGGTTCAACGAGTTTCTGAGATCACAATAAGTTGGGTGGATTTGGGGTAATTCAAACAGACAGACACACACATACATACACACACCCCACGATCACGCTTGCTATTAGATGGAACATAACAAATGCTCAGCATCTTGAAGACACCGCAGTGGCCGAGATAACGCAGGAAAGTGGGAACTGACGCTCACACCCTTCCCCCAAGGCGAAGGAAAGGCAACCCCTGAATTCTTAAAATAACTCTCGCTTCCTCTCGGCCGCAGGGGGCTCGGGGCTGCGGCTCCGCAGGCTGGGAGGCGCCGGGCTCGGCGGGAGGGTGCGCACCGCCTCCCCCGCAGAGCCCGGACCTCAAGCTCCGCCCGGGCCCCGAGGAGGGCAGATGCCCCCGGTTCGCGGACGGGCCCCGGGCCGGGAGGGGATACCGGACTGTGCAGGTCTGGGGTCCCCCGGGGATCCCCGCCGCGCGCGCGCTCCGCGTGGAGACAGGCTTCCCCGCCCGCGCGGGGACAGCATCCGGCCCTAGGGGCAGCGCCGGAGGGCCCCGCGGTGCGCCCGCCCCGCCCCTGCGGCCGGGGCACTGAGACACCTGCGGAGCCGCCCGCCCCCGCCTTCGCGCTCCCGGGGCCGTCACCGCAGGCGGAAGGCATCCGAGCGTACTCACCGCCCCGCCGCGCGCTCCCCACTCCACCCTGCCCGGGTCCCGCCCGAGACTCACCAGCTCCGTGTGTGAGTCGCGGGGCGGCGGCGGCGCTCCACGGTGGCCGGGGATCCGAGCTGGGGCCGCGACGGGGCGGCCCGGCGGGGTAGGACGGGGCGGGGGCGCGCGGAGTGCGGGGTGCGGGCGGGGGCCCGGGTGGCGCGGCCGCCCCGCCTGCCGCGGGCTCGAGGCTGCAGGGCGACCGGCCCGGAGGCGCCACGGCCCGGAGCGAGCGGCGGCGGCGGCCCGGAGCAGCGGAGGAGGAACTGGCCGTCGCCGAGCTGGGCCGGGAGGTCCCAGCTACTTCCTGGTGCTCGGATTTGCATACCGCGCTGGAGGGCGGGGAAGTGACCGTTTGGCCCCTGCCCAAGGTTTGGGGCGCTGGCGTGGCTGTCGCGCAGCGCTTTGAAGGCACGGAGACCTGCGTCCCTGTGCGCAGAGCCGGGGAGTCTGGAGACGGACTGAAGGGTCTTCCAGGAGCTCGCCCGGCGCCTGGCGTCCTCACAGCGAAGGAGCCCCTCGCGTCTCCGTTCCTTCCCTTCCAGCCTACTCCCCAGTGTTAGCAAGAGGGGTGCTTCTGGCAGCAGAGGGGGCGCTCAGGTCCCCCAGCATTTGGAGTCCTCTGGAAAGAGGATGCTCCAGGTCTCCGTTAGTTCTTAACCTGTAGAGTCTCTCCTTCATGGTGTACTCGCGGGCGTACTGATGAGGGTGGAGGTGGCCGTGGCGTTAGATGGTCTGGCAGTTACCCGGTTCCTTAAGACTTCAATTTCCTTCTGGAAAAATGGAGACAGGGCTGCTGGGAGTTTATAAAGGGCACTGCGCCTTGCACAAGGTCATGGTCGCCGTAATCTTTCCCTCCTACCATCTCTGCATCCCTGCGCGCTGCACATACCTGACCAGTATTTGTTGAAACAAGACTTCATCTTCAAGCTCATGGTTCAACTGAATAAATACCACTTACAAACCCAGGATAGAGAATCAGTGTCTGACGCTGTGGATACCCAAGTGTTCTAAGCAAGATTCCTGCTCCCTGGAATCCCAGCATTGCACTGCAGCTCAGAATTTACACAGAAATAATTAGTACCCTGTAGTCGATTTTGGAGTTTGTGTCAATAGCAAACACCTGCACAGGGCCTATTGGGAGCCAGACATTGGTTTGACAGGCCTAAGCTTGTCAGACGATAACCTTTTCTTAACAATGTTCTTAGGAGGCTGGCCCCACCTGAGTCTGCAACCACAGTCGTAGGGGCAAGTCTAACATCTTGTAACGTAACCATCGAGTAGTCACTTATTACTGGTACCAGAGGACAAAGGTCTGCAAACTACCACCTTATCCAACAACACTAAGTAGTGTCATTTCTACCGATGATGATCACTGGTATGTGGTCAGTTTCTTGCTGAAGAGGAGAGATTGGGTGACCTGCTGGAAGTGTTGACTATCTTGGATCCTACTGAGTAATTCACTATGTGAGAGCCCGTTTCCTGGACTTTTCTTCAGAATGACCTTTCAAATATCTTGGCTTTAATTTAAAATATCTGCTATTACCAGTGAGTCCTTGAGATCCTGGCTAAAGGCATCTGGCAGATAAGAACAGCACACAGAATATTTGGTATTGGTTAATCCATCTAGAAGGTTTTGCCAGTTTTTTTTTTTTTTTTTGATAAAAGGGCTCTTGAAGTAAGAAACAAAATATCATTAGGGAAGGTCCAGTGGTTAAGACTGTGCTCCAAATGCAGGGGGCACAGGGTTTGATCCTTGTTCTGGGGACTTAAAAAATGAAACCATCAGGCAGAGCTAGGCTTACATCAGGCTCTACCATTTCTTCTTCTTCCGCCTTTTTTTTTTTTTTGGTGGTAAAAGTAAGAGATCCCCAGAAGTGTTATTTATTTATTTTCAATTAAAAGCTGAGTGCTGAAGAATTGATGCTTTTGAACTGTGGTGTTGGAGAAGTCTCTTGAGATTCCCTTGGACCGCAAGGAGATCCAACCAGTCCATCCTAAAGGAAATCAGTCCTTGGCTGTTCATTGGAAGGACTGATGCTGAAACTCCAATATTTTGGCCACCTGATGTGAAGAACTGACTGATTTGAAAAGACCCTGGTGCTGGGAAACATTGAAGGCGGGAGGAGAAGGGGACGACAGAGGATGAGTTGGTTGGATGGCATCACCGACTCAATGGACATGAGCTTGGGTAAGCTCCTGCAGTTGGTGATGGACAGGGAGGCCTGGCATGCTGCGGTTCATGGGGTCACAGAGTCGGACATGACTGAGCGACTGAACTGAACTGAACTGACTGAATTTTATTTTTATTGAATGATTCTTTAAATTCTACAGTGCTTTACAGTTTTCAAAAGTTTCACACACACGATATAATATAATCTCTTAATAATCACTTTTTGTTAGTCCCCTGCCCGTAAAATGACCCTCCTCAAGCTCACCCACTTCTCGCTCCCCACACCCAAGTGTCCTGGCTAAATTCATCTCTATTCATCCAGAGAACGTACAGTGTGCGATACTCACCGCTGTCACAGCGTGGACTTTCCCCGGTGCCCCTGTTCCTCTCTGGAGCTGCCTTCAGGGGTTCGGGCTCCTCAGCGCAACTCTAGGACTATCTGCGGAGGGCCCCCAGGTTGGCTTTGCCTGGAGGGGCAGAGTGGAGGCTAAGACTCTCCATCTGACTCTCGCAGTCATAGCCATGGACCTGAGCAATAATGCAGGTCAGTTGTGCTCAACTGAGTGGCACCTGAAAATCACCAGTCCAGGCCTTCCCAGGTCTTCATCTGTATTTTAAATTTTTATTATTTTATTTGTTTTTGGCTGCCATGCACAGCATGCAGGATTTTAATTCCCTGACCAGAAGTCAAACCCGAGCCCCCTGCAGTGGAATTGCTAAGCCCTAACCACTGGACTCAGAGAAGGTGATGGCACCCCACTCCAGTACTCTTTCCTGGAAAATCCCATGGACGGAGGAGCCTGGTAGGCTACAGTCCATGGGGTCGTGAAGAGTTGGACACAACTGAGCGACTTCACTTTCACTTTTCACTTTCATGCATTGGAGAAGGAAATGGCAACCCACTCCAGTGTTCTTGCCTGGAGAATCCCAGGGACGGGGGAGCCTGGTGGGCTGCTGTCTATGGGGCCGCACAGACTTGAACACGACTGAAGTGACCTAGCAGCAACAGCAGCAGCAACCACTGGACTTCCACGGAATTCCCTTCCCAGGTCTTTAAAGGGAAGTCTGGAGGGGACCCAATCATCAGATTGTTCCAGTGAGTAGCCATGTTGGGGAGCCACTGGGAAAGACCCCCAGCCAATTGTTCTGGGAGAATGTGGGGCAAACGTGCAAAACAGATGGGTTTCTGCTTCTCACCAGTGTTTCTAGCAAAACACACTGGGAGGCTTTTCATCTGATGCATTTAGCACTGATGACTCAAACAAGTTGTTTGAAGTGAGGAAATCATAAAAGTGATGTAAATGTGCCTTAAGTGTTTTACTTGAACTTCAGCTAAAGTGCATTCATCCAGGGAATTCCCTGGCAGTCCACGCTTCTATTTCAGGGGGCATGGGTTCACTCTTTGGTGAGGGAATGGGATCCTGTATGCTGTGCAGTGAGGCCAAAAAAAAGAAAACAGAATTAATTAAATAGTATATTAATTAAATAGTACAAATTAAAAGTACATTCATTTACCTCAATGTCCCAGCAGGGCGTTTCCAAATTCACCTTGCTTAGGTTGCATGCGCTGGAATTGAACTCTGATATCAAAGGTCAGCTCAGACCCTTATATAACAAGACTGCCTATGAAGTTCAGGCTTCTCAGCCCGAGACACCTCAGACACAGCACAGCAGGCCTGGAAGCAAAGAGAGAAATAAAGGCTGAGTCCTCCTAAGTTCCTTTACATTTATAAAGGAAGATCTAAGCTACCTGAATAAGAAACTAATAAAACTGAGCCAAACAGTACAAAACTAGGATTGGAACCTTATCAAATTTACAACAAAGTTAATTTGTTGCTCAGTGATAGGCAAGATTGTTCTACATGGTAATGAAACCAGTAATAGTAACTATGTCTAAGAAATTATCTCCTTGGAATGCTATTCAGCCATAAAAAAGAACAAAACAATGCCATCTGCAGCAACATGGATAGACCTAGAGATGACCATATTAAGTGAAGTAAGTTGGACAGACAAAGACAAATACCATGTGGTGTCCCTTATGTGTGGGATCTAAAATATGACACAAATGAACTGCTCTACGAAACAGAAACGGGCTCACAGATACAGAGAACAGATTTGCGGTTGCCAAGGAGGGCATGCGGGAGGGATGGATTGGGAATGTAGCATTAGCAGATGCAAAGTATTGTATATATCTATAACCGAATCACTTTGCTATACACCAGAAACTAGCACAATATTGTTAATCCACTAGGAGCTTGGCAGGCTACAGTCCAGGGGTCACAAAGAGTCAGACATGATCGAGCAACTAACACTTTCATTTTCATACTTTAATAAAATAATTTTTTAAAGAAAGAAATTATCTCTTATAGTCAGGCTGGGGGTTCTTGGAATCTACCAGGGAAAACCCAAAAGCTAATTGCTTCTGACTTCATTTTTCTGAGGAGGGGGTCACATTGCCACCTCCCCTTCCTTCCTACCTTCTGGTCGTCAGCAAGGATGCCCAGACCCTCAAATTAAGTTGGTCCCAGGACCCTAGGATCTGCCCTGATCTCATGTTTAGAGGTGCCAAACCCATTTTCTGAGTGCTCCTCTGCTGTCTAGGAACTCAGGTATTTGGCTTTTCCTGATTTCAGACGTAGAGATAAGTTCCAAAGAGAGCACAAAGGCTTACCAGGTGTCTTCTGCCAGATTCTTTGTGTTTAGCCGTCTTTGTGCTCTGTGTCCACTGTAAGATTCCTATTCTTCATCAGACTTCTCCCCAGACAGCATCCCTTCATGATTCTTGCCTGAGTCGATGGTCACTGTGATGGTTGCCAAATGCTCTATCCCATGACTTTTGAACTAAAAGAACTTTCTGAAACTGGATGTGTCAGTTAAAGGAGGTGGGAAGAATTTGGAAAAAACAGATGGCAAGGATCAGACAGAAGGGCATAGAACCACTTAATTTTCATAGCAGTTTCACGATGTTGTCTAACCGGAGAGCTTTCTTAAGGCTGGTCAACATTAAATACTCTGGCAGTTTAGATGGAGGGACAAGGGGTCACATGGTGCCCAGGTCACCATGAAGGAAGGTGGGCTTTGAGGGGAGTAAGCCAGTGCAGTTCAGAAAGCAGGACTGGACCCTGAGGGAAGCGCTGGGGGGAAAAGGCTGCAGAAAGAGACCTCCCCCTGGAACAAACGTGGTCTGCTGTTCCGGGTGTCCAGGGGAGCATCGTGCAGACCTAAATCTTGAGACCTGGCTGTGCAACGTAATTCCTGCTGGAAAACGCAACTCCACTGGTCACCTGTAATGGTAACAGCAACAAACAAGTTGTTTAACAAAGGGGAACAGCGGATGGGGGGCAGCCAGTCAACTCCATGGTCAGAGCGGACCACAAGTCCCACTGCAGCAGCTGGGCTGGGGTGGTGCCCGGGGTTGGACCAGCCTGAGCTCTTCTGCAGCACTGCCAGGCTCTCCTGTTATGTTTTCTATTCCACCTTCTTGAAGGTCTCCTTCACCTGTTCTGTGGGGAAGCATTCCTGGTTACACTGGTTTAGGGATCTCAAGTTGCACCCAGTTTCAAGGCTCCATGTGGGAACTCCAGGAATGGGCTCTGGTGTGTGTCACACCTCATGGAACCAGGTGACGAGTGTGCAGAGAGATGCTCCTGTCAGGGGAGACCCTCCCCGCTGCTCGGTGATGGTGGGGGCTATGTCTGAGGCCCTGGCATCTCTCATAGACATGACGGAAAATTAGTTAAAATCGTGAGCATGAAAGGGCTACACAGGGATGTCTGCCCTGCATGAAACAAGCCCACCTCCTTCCTAGAGCTTCCTGTCACTCTGTGTCAACAGAATTGT
Organism: Ovis canadensis; assembly: GCF_042477335.2. Taxonomy (NCBI): domain Eukaryota; kingdom Metazoa; phylum Chordata; class Mammalia; order Artiodactyla; family Bovidae; genus Ovis; species Ovis canadensis. The sequence goes on along the minus strand of NC_091253.1, from coordinate 46,207,699 downwards.
CCATTGCGAGCTTTCATGATGAACTGTCAGGGGCCCTTCAGGGGTGGCTCAGGCTGGAACCCCTCATTCACCCAATGACCCCTTCAGTCAGCCTGTGTTTCTTTCCAGGAGTGAGAAATAAGACAGTGCTTTGAACTCGATTGAGAAAAACAGTGTCAGGTGAAGACACGGCCAGATGAGGATGTCTGCACAAAGCTGATGACTTCTCTCATCTTTTTAATTGGCACTGGCACTTTTTAAATTAATTTTTTTTATTGGAGTATGGTTGATTTACAATGTTGTGTTAGTTTTTGCTATACAACAAAGTGAGTCAGTTATAGATGTACATATGGTGGTGGTGGTGGTTTAGTAGCTAAGTCATGTCTGACTATAGCCTGCCAGGCTCCTCTGTCCATGGGATTTTCCAGGCAAGAACACTGGAGTGGGTTTCCATTTCCTTCTCCATAGGACCTTCTCGACCCAGGGATTGAACGCAGGTGTCCTGCATTGCAGGCAGATTCTTTGCTGACTGAGCCACCGGGGAATCCCACATATATATATATATATATATATATATATATATATATATATACACACACACACACATATATGTATATGTATATGTATATATGTGTGTGTGTGTGTATATATATATATATATATATATATATATATATACATATATATCCACTCTTTTTTAGACTCTGTTTCCTTAGTGGTCATTATAAAGTATTGAACAGAATCCCCTGTGCTATGCAGTAAATTCTTAATATATCATTTTTATGCACAGATGTGTGTCTTCATTTTAAATGTTTCTACACTGCCTTTGAATGATCTCAGCCTCAAATGAATTTGGCTTCTGTTGTTTGCCCTGGTAGAAAGCAGCAACTGAATTCCCCCAGATCTCTTTAGAGTCAGCCTGATAACATGATTTGGCTATTACCATTTCTTTTACACACACAGCCACCTTTGCTGTAAGGAGAGAAGTGTTTCATAAGACTCTCTAGATTCTAACTTTGTGTGATGTGTGTTAATATGAGTCCCACAGGCTGGTCTCAGCGCCAATGTTAGGGGAGAGCCCTATGGCTCGTTCATTATGGTATTCCTTTCCTTACCTCCACTTTCAGAAAAAGTCCAGGGAAGGCAGAGTATTCCTCCAAGTCACTCAGTAAAATCTCAGCTGCCCTCTAAAGAGTGGATTCACACCAGGCTGGGTTTCTGTTTTTCTTGAATTCTGGGTGTATCTTTTTGTGCATCTAAGTAGTTTATGTGTGTCTGTTCCTCGGAAGTCCTGTTTACTTTGATTAGTTATTGTTAAGCTTCGAGAACACCGCCATCCTAAAAATACAGCTGTCCTATGAGCTATCTGGCTCCCCTGGTGGCTCAGATGGTAAAGAATTTGTCTGCAGTGCAGGAGACACTGGTTTGATTCCTAGGTCGGGAAGATGCCCTGGAGAAGGGAATGGCAACCCAGCCAAGTATTCTTGCCTAGAGAATCCCATGAATAGAGGAGCCTCGTGGGCTACAGTCCATGGGGTCCCAAGAGTCACGACTTAGTTACTAAATCACCACCAGCACATGAGCTAACTGGTTCTTAGTGAGGGATTCTTCAGATCTGATTGTAAGTAGTAGGATTTAAAGTTACAAAAGGAAAAGTGTCACATGAGTAAAGTTAAAACTTAATTCCATCCCATGGAAGAGTTTCAACAGAACGAATACGATTTTGAACCTGAATTGCTCATTTTCACGACCCCAGGATCAGAAGAGGCTCCTCAGTGATTACTGGGTAAACTGGACTTAACGTGACTCTTTGTCCATCTATAAACTTAGTCACATGTACCTCACACAAGTCCTGTGAAGGCAGTAAGTGACCAGTTTTCCTAATCTGTGCAGAAAGTCGTGATGGCCTGGGGCAATGGGGTGGGGGTGGGGGTGGAAGGAGGAGCATAAACCAGCGAATGCTTTGATGACATGGGATTTGGAGGTGTTCCTGTGTGGTGTAGGCTGCACCAACATATACCTTTATGTCTTTGTGTTCACACTTTCCCTTTCCCTCCATCTTCCCATGGCCAGCTCCTACCCATCCTTCAAGGGCCAGTTCAAGTGCCACCTCCTCCAGGAAGTCTTCTTTAGATTCACTGCCTCTCTTTCTCCTTTGAAATCCTATAGAAAATTACCTCTACCTCTTGTTGATACTTGTCACTTTCCACCTTTATTCTAATGCTGTTATTTATCTGTATGGCGCTCCTGTACCAGAAGGTGGACTGAAGTGGGATCCAGGTTGTGTCTCTGTTTTTTTTTTTTTTTTTTTGGTTGATGTTATTCTAAAATCCAAGCTCAGTGCACAGGAGCTGCAGGGACTCAGTGAGTTCGCCAAAGGAAGTGTGAGTGTGCAAAGAGGCTGCCACCACATTGCGGGAGCCTAGAGAGGTGACGTTCAGGCTTGATTCATTGAGCAGACCCACCAGTAGTCCTTATGGGTTGAATTCTTTCCCCCAAAGATACTGATGTCCTGGACTTCCCTGGTTGTCCAGTGGTTAAGAGTCTGCCTGCCAATGCAGGGGACATGGGTTCAATCCCTGGTCCAGGAAGATTCCACATGCTGAGGGGCAACTAAGCCTGTGTGCCTTAGTAGCCCCTCACAACTACTGAGCTCATGTCCTACAGCCTTTGCTCCACAACAGGAGAAGCCACTGCAATGAGAAGTCCACTCACCACAAACAAACTAGAGAGTAGCTTCTGCTCCCCACAACTAGAGTAAGTCTGCATGCAACAACAAAGACCCAGTGCAGCCAACAATAATAGTAAAAAGATACTGACATCCTGATCTCTAGTACCTGCAAATGCAGTCTTACTGAAAATGAAGACTTTGCAGGTAATCAAGTCAAGAGAGGTCATTAGGGTGGACTGCAATTCCACATGACTGTTGCTATGAAGGAGGAAAATCTGGACTCAGGAAGACCTGCCTGCGCTCAGGTAAAGGCCTGTAAAGACACAGGCACGGGTCGGAGTGATGCGTCTACCAGCCAAGGAATGGCCTGATGTCGCTAGGAAACCATTAGAAGCTGGGAGACAGACAGTTCAGCTCAGGTCAGTTCTGTTCAGTCGCTCAGCCGTGTCCGATTCTTTGCAACCCCATGAATCGCAGCACGCCAGGCCTCCCTGTCCATCACCAACTCCCGGAGTTCACTCAGACTCATGTCCATCGAGTCCGTGATGCCATCCAGCCATCTCATCCTCTGTCATCCCCTTCTCCTCCTGCCCCCAATCCCTCCCAGCATCAGAGTCTTTTCCAATGAGTCATCTCTTCGCATGAGGTGGCCAAAGTACTGGAGCTTCAGCTTTAGCATCATTCCTTCCAAAGAAATCCCAGGGCTGATCTCCTTCACAATGGACTGGTTGGATCTCCTTGCAGTCCAAGGGACTCTCAAGAGTCTTCTCCAACACCACAGTTCAAAAGCATCAATTCTTCAGCGCTCAACCTTCTTCACAGTCCAACTCTCACATCCATACATGACTACTGGAAAAACCATAGCCTTGACTAGACGGACCTTAGTCGGCAAAGTAATGACTCTGCTTTTGAATATACTATCTAGGTTGGTCATAACTTTCCTTCCAAGGAGTAAGCGTCTTTTAATTTCATGGCTGCAGTCACCATCTGCAGTGATCTTGGAGCCCCCCAAAATAAAGTCTGACACTGTTTCCACTGTTTCCCCATCTATTTCCCATGAAGTGATGGGACCAGATGCCATGATCTTCATTTTCTGAATGTGGAGCTTTAAGCCAACTTTTTCACTCTCCTCTTTCACTTTCATCAAGAGGCTTTTGAGTTCCTCTTCACTTTCTGCCATAAGGGTGGTGTCATCTGCATATCTGAGGTTATTGATATTTCTCCCGGCAATCTTGATTCCAGCTTGTGTTTCTTCCAGTCCAGCGTTTCTCATGATGTACTCTGCATAGAAGTTAAATAAGCAGGGTGACAATATACAGCCTTGACGTACTCCTTTTCCTATTTGGAACCAGTCTGATGTTCCATGTCCAGTTCTAACTGTTGATTCCTCACCTGCATACAGATTTCTCAAGAGGCAAGTTAGGTGGTCTGGTATTCCCATCTCTTTCAGAATTTTCCAGTTTATTGTGATCCACACAGTCAAAGGCTTTGGCATAGTCAATAAAGCAGAAATAGATGTTTTTCTGGAACTCTCTTGCCTTTTCCATGATCCAGCAGATGTTGGCAATTTGATCTCTGGTTCCTCTGCCTTTTCTAAAACCAGCTTGAACATCAGGGAGTTCACGGTTCACGTATTGCTGAAGCCTGGCTTGGAGAATTTTGAGCATTACTTTACTAGCATGTGAGATGAGTGCAATTGTGCGGTAGTTTGAGCATTCTTTGGCATTGCCTTTCTTTGGGATTGGAATGAAAACTGACCTTTTCCAGTCCTGTGGCCACTGCTGAGTTTTCCAAATGTGCTGGCATATTGAGTGCAGCACTTTCACAGCATCATCTTTCAGGATTTGAAACAGCTCAACTGGAATTCCATCACCTCCGCTAGCTTTGTTCATAATGATGCTTTCTAAGGCCCACTTGACTTCACATTCCAAGATGTCTGGCTCTAGATTACTGATCACATCATCATGATTATCTGGGTCGTGAAGATCTTTTCTGTGCAGTTCTTCTGTGTATTCTTGCCACCTCTTCTTAATATCTTCTGCTTCTGTTAGGTCCAGACCATTTCTGTCCTTTATCGAGCCCATCTTTGCATGAAATATTCCCTTGGTATCTCTAATTTTCTTGAAGAGATCTCTAGTCTTTCCCATTCTGTTGTTTTCCTCTACAGGCAGAGCATTTTTCCTCATGGCCTTTTAGAAAGACCCAGCCCTGTCAGCTTGCTGATCTTGGATGTCTGGTCTTCACAACTTTGAGACTGTCAAGTTCTATTGTTTAAGCCAGCGGTTTGTGGTCTTCTGTTACTACAGCCCTAAGCAAGTAACATAGTTCATAAATCCCCAGTCTGTTCCTGGAGAAGGAAATGGCAACCCACTCCAATATTCTTGCCTAGTGAATCCTGTGGACAGAGGAGCCTGGTGGGCTCCTGTCCATAGGGTCACATAGAGTCGGACACGACTGAAGCAACTTAGCATGCATGCACACGTTGAAGGAAATGATAACCCACTCCAGTGTTCTTGCCTGGAGAATCTCAGGGACAGAGGAGCCTGGTGGGCTGCCATCTATGGGGTCCCACAGAGTCAGACGCGACTGAAGAGACTTAGCAGCAGCAGCAGCAGTCTATTCCAGGAGCCGGGAGCTCACTTAGATGCACCAGGTGTGTGATTCTCACAGGCATGTTGGCCACATGTTTGCTGTTCATCCTGTCTCATGGTCGATGAGCCCCTCATGCCACAAATGAGGAAAAGGTGACTTGGAGAAAGGAAGAGACTTGCTCACGGTCACAGGACTAGCGAGAGGGGAGCTGAAGTACACTCAGGGCTTCTGAGCCAGAACCAGGCCTTATCCCACTTGGCCCATGCCATCCTTCAGTGAAGACCTCCATCACCCTACAGATGCACATGGCACGTGGCCACATCCCCAGGAAGCGCCAGGAGGGTCCTGAGGGATTTTATGTTGAAGACGGTGTCCTGATCACCTTCCCTAGCACAGCGCCAAGCACGTGAAGATGCTCAGTATGTGTTTGTTAGATGAATGCATTTTTCAGTGTATCAAAAATTAATTTTAATTTTTTCAAATATTTATTTATTTATTTGGCTGAACCAAGTCTTACTTGTGGCAAATAGGATCTTTTAATGGCAGCATGTGGCATCTAGTTTCCTGACTGGGGATCAAGCCTGTGCCCCCAGCATTAGGAGCACAGAGTTTTAGTCACTGGACCACCAGGAAAGGCGTTGAAAGTTAATTTTATATCATAATATTCTGTGATAAATCATAATGGAAAAGAATATGAAAAAGAATACACACACACACACACATATAGGGATCCCTGGGCTATACGGCAGAAATTAACACAGCATTACAAATCAACTATATTTCAATAAAATTTTTTAAATATTAATTTTATAAACCAAAAATGTTATGCTTTTATGCATCAAAAAGACTAAGCTCTCTGGGATGTCATCTGGCGATGAAAAGTAACCTTTCTTTGATAGAAAGAACATTATCTAGAAATGGTAGGAGCTTGGTTCTGGCCTCAGCTCCACCAATTATAAGCTATGACACCTGGGTCTCCTCATCTTTAAACTTAGGGTTTGTTCTGCCCGGCATCTACAGTAACTTCCAGGTGTCAGAGTCTGTGCTTCTGACAGCAAGACTTTCTGTGAGGACTTTCATTGCCAATTCAGAGCATTTTACCCACAAAAATGGTTCATTATACCCTGGAGCAGTTAATTGAGCAGAATAAAGCAGTATTTTCACTTAGACCAATCAGAAACAGCTTTTTGTTTCAACAAGGAAAATAATTTCAAGGACATCTACATACAAAAGAAGTGGTAAGAAGTTTGTTTGTATTAAAAACTTCAAATCTCACCAGGTATCGTGAAGGTTTATAAACCAACCCAACTAGATGCTTCTGTGAAACAGGAAGAAAGAAAACCTTACAATGACTAGAAAAACCAGCACTAAATCTCCTACGGTGCCTTTACTACGGCCCTTTTGCTATCTGAACCTGAAGGTTTAGACTATTGGTGATGTACGCACCGCAGTCTGGCAGAGTGAAAATGGTCATGAGAGGTCATCGTTCATTTTGATTTAGTTCTTTGACAGCACCTGGGTTTCAACCCTAAACATGCTCCAAAAAAAAAAAAAAAAGCTCAGGAAATGACTGAGAACTAATTAAGCTGTATCAAACACATTACACTACAGACAGATTGAGAAAAAAATGTCAATTTTAAGACAAATCATGAAATGAAGTTAAAGAGGCCATTGTTATTGTTTCATTGCTAAATCATATCCAACTCTTTTGTGACCCCATGGACTGTAGGCCGCCAGGCTCCTCTGTCCATGGCATTTTCCAGGCAAGAATACCGGAGTGGGTTGTCATTTCCTTCTCCAGGGAATCTTCCTGACCCAGAGACTGGACCTGAGTCTCCTGCATTGGCAGGTGGATTCTTTACCACTGCACCACCTGGGAAGCCCAACATGAACGTGAACGTGAAGTCGCTCAGTCGTGTCCGACTCTTTGCTACCTCATGGACTGTAGCCTACCAGGCTCCTCTGTTCATGGGATTTTCCAGGCAATAGTACTGGAGTGGATTGCCGTTTCCTTCTCCAGGGAATCTTCCCGACCTAGGGATCGAACCTGAGTCTCTCACATAGTAGACAGACGCTGTACCGTCTGCGATCTCAGCCAAAGAAGCTGTAATTGTGCATGTATATGTATATGTGTATGTAGGGCTTCCCTGGCGGCTCAGAGGATAAAGCGTCTGCCTGCAGTGCAGGAGACCCAGGTGTGATCCCTGGGTTGGGAAGATTCCCTGGAGAAGGAAATGGCAACCCACTCCAGTATTCTTGCCTGGAGAATCCCATGGACAGAGGAGCCTGAGTGGGCTACAGTCCACGGGGTCGTAAAGAGACGGACATGACTGAGTGACTTCACTTCACTTCACTTCAGGGCTGTATTACAGCACACATGTGACATAAGCTCGGAAACAAGAGTAAGACATAGTTGTCACCCTCTTCCCCCACTTCTCAGCTGGTCTTGTCAAACAGCAGGTTTTAAGTCCGAAATGGCCATGGCAGAGCCCCTCTGTTGAGAAGTAGGAGAATTCAAAGATGCGATGAATTTTCTGAAATTGGGTTCTGTTTCCAGCTTTTTCATCAATTTATCCGTCTTGCATGCCTTACAATGCTCTGATCAAGAAACAATGGCCCAGCAAACATAAGTGATGCTGAGTTAGTTAATACAACAGCGGTAAGATTAACGATAAAATGGAAATGACAGCTACAGTGCTATTGAACCCCTTCTATATGTGCCTAATATTTTCCACATAAAATCTCTCCTAATATCAACTATTTTTAATATATGCTTCATATTTATAAAACTATGATCTATTTTGGGAAACACAGGTTGAAATCATTTATATATGGTAATAACACTACTTATTTTCTCTCCTCAGTAAAAATCCGTAGTTTTGCTGCTGTTTTTCACTTTAATGTCACAGAAAAGGATCAGAGAGCCAGGAAAGGAAATATAGGAGCTGCTACCAATGGCCTTGAGGGCCCAGGGGGCTTCCCAGGCTGATGTTTGTTTCATCTCAGTGCAAGTAGATGGTGGGGAAGAAAAGAGAAACTCATGTCTAACTCTGGTGGTGGGGGTGGTTCAGTTGCTAAGTCGTGTCTGACACTTGTGACCCCATGGACTGTAGCCTGCCAGGCTCGTCTGTCCATGACGATTTTCTAGGCAAGCATACTGGAGTGGGTTGCCAGCTCCTTCACTAGACTAGTATGAAAAATCAGTGTTTCCAGGACAGAACCTGGGCTTTTCGACTTCAGCACTTATGGTCCTTCTGCCACCTCACACTCCCTTCATTTTCATTCTGTGCTAAGCAGAACAACAGTGATTTGCCATTGGGACTGTTAATCCCTAGGTCACAGGTGAGGAAAGCAAGGCTCAGAGATGCTAAGTAATTTGCCCAGTGTCACATAGCCAGTAAAGGGCAGGAAAGAATAATTATTGAAACCATGTAATACCTTTAGTGTAAATATATTAATACCAACAATTAAATGTTGGATCAAGTTTGACTCATTACATGCTTACCCTATGGACTGTAACTTGAGTTCTGTTATAACTTGAACTATAATTTCTTGGTGAGATACAATGCTTAAGAAATTGAAGGACATTTGTGAAAAACTAAATACGGCTTAATTTGCTAATGTTTACTAAGGGTCATTGTTATTAGCTGAAGAAACAACATGTTTTGTTCTTCAAGTAAAACCTAAATAATAATTGGATTAATGTCTTCATTGTTCATCCTTTTTCTACATATTAGGTGATTGTTGTCCTCGTCTCATGAATCCTCGACTGTTTTAACTGGTGACCCACTCTGCGGCTGCCTGCTTGATTGGGTCATTCTCTCTCTGTTCCACTGGAAGAAATACAAAATCATTTCAAAGTAGGTTTGGGAACCCTGTAGAAGGCAGTGTGTCACTAAAACAAAATTATACATCCTTCAGCCTTTCAGAGATGTTCCTTATGTCCCAGGAAAAGAGAAAAATGACAGCCCAAACCAAGCACCTGACAAGAGTGGGAGTGAGGGGAGAGGAGAGCATGATGGAATAAAAATCAACAGAAAAGGGATTTGTGCCCCAAATGAAAATGCATTTTGCAGGGATGTGATCAGATCTGTCCTCATCCAATAGTATCTGTAACATTTTCTGTTTTTTGCATCCAACTGTGACTACAATTAGAGAAGGCAATGGCACCCCACTCCAGTACTCTTGCCTGGAAAATCCCATGGACAGAGGAGCCTGGTAGGCTGCAGTCCATGGGGTCACTAAAAGTCAGACATGACTGAGCGACTTCACTTTCACTTTTCCTTGCATGCATTGGAGAAGGAAATGGCAACCCACTCCAGTGTTCTTGCCTGGAGAATCCCAGGGACAGGGGAACCTGGTGGGCTGCCATCTATGGGGTCACACAGAGTCAGGCACGACTGAAGCGACTTAGCAGCAGCAGCAGCAGCAGCAGTGACTACAATCATGTTTCAGTATTGGGTTAAAGGGACTCCCCTGGTGGCTCAGACGGGAAAGAATCTGCCTGTAATACAGGAGATACACATTTGATCCCTGGGTCAGGAAGATCCCATGGAAATGGGAATGGCTATCCACTCTAGTATTCTTGCCTGAAGAATTCCATAGACAGAGGAGCCTGGTGGGCTACAGTCCATGGGGTCGTGGAGTCGGACATGACTCAGCGGCTAACACAGATTGGGTTAAAATGTGGTTGTCTTTGCATCTCATGAGAATTGAGAGAGAATGAGAGAGAGAAGGGAGAGGGAAAGAATTAAAACTTAGAAGCATTGGAAAAACTGCTCAGCAACTACAGGATGTCCTGTTACATTTATCTGGTTAGGCAGACCCATGAGTCACTATAAAACTTGACACATAGGAAATGGTTTTAAATGGTTTTATTGTATGTGGTACTTTACTCCTCGTAAACGTGAAACACTTAGATCCGAGAATGACAAGAGAAGTGCATCCTTATGTGAAGGTATCTGCTGTCATGCTTCTCGAAGTGAAAGAACTTTAACTGTAGACACGGAGATGATGATAGCTCAGAAAGGACACCAATGTCAAGTTGAGCCTTCTCTCTGAACTCTCGAAAGCTCTGGTACTTCCTTCTTCTTAAATTGTTGATACTAAGATATCTCTTGATTGAATCTCTATGTTTTACCAACGTTTTACAAAGCTACGGCAGCTGAACTGAAAAGACTTTTTTACCCCTTGAACCATACAAAAGTGATGTATTGCAAAAGGAAAATTAAAAAAAAATAACAACAACAAAAAGTGATGTACTGCAAAACCTCATCATAACCTAATAATAATGATGATAATAACAGCTTTCCATTAAAAAGGGATGGCAACACTCTTTCATTATGATGAAGCAAAACGAATTCCCTGCTTTCAGTTTCATAATTCTTTAGAAAGAAAAGCTGTGGCACGCGAAATGAAGAAACATAAAGGTGTCTTTTTCCTCCTTTTTTAAAATTTGCAGTCATTTATACGATCTAATTCAGGTTGTCGAAAATGTCTCCTCTGCACAGAGACATCTCCATAAGAAATGTTGTAGAATTCCTTCTTTCCAGGAAGAAAAGCTTTTATTTGTGTATCCAACCAATATTCACCAAGTGGCAGCTATGGGCCAGGCACTTGGAAGACTGGTGAACACATACAATAAAGAGCTCTGCATTCTGGGACTGGTATTACAATGGGGGCAGATGAAGACTAAAATACTAAGTCAGTTATAGAGATTGTTAGAAGGAGAGATACTGTGGAAAGTGCTACCTGAAATACTGCCCTCGCCTCTTGGCGGGTGTGGAGCCAAAAGTCACAATCAAGCCAAAGGTCAGGAGGAAGAAGGACTATTAATAACCTTCAGCAAGTTAGGAGAAGATGGAGGTCTTTCCTGAAGACTGCTTGATTACGTTACCTTAACTGACCTTTCTCCTGCTGCTGCTGTGCTCAGTTGCTCGGTCATGTCTGACTCTTTAGTGACCCCATGGACTGTAGCCCGCCAGGCTCCTCTGTCCATGGGATTTCCCAGGCAAGAATGCTGGAGTGGGTTGCCACGCCCTCCTCCAGGGGATCTTCCCGACCCAGGGACTGTGTCTCCTGTGTCTTGTGCATTGGCAGGCAGGTTCTTTACTACTAAGCCACTTGGGAAGCCCAGACCTTTCTCCTTGGTGTGCAGTTATTGCCAAATTGCATTATTTTTAAAAACAAAACTAACAAGGTCCTATTGTGGAGCACATGTAACTATATTCAATATCCATTATGGATAAACCATAATGGAAAAGAATGTAAAAAAGAATGTATATACGTGTCTGAGTCACTTAGCTGTACAACAGAACTTAACACAACATTGTAAATCATCTATACTTCATTAAAAAAAAATTAACAAGAAAAGAAAATTTCCCTCAGTCCCCTCATT